>NC_136789.1:45194715-45702215 GCF_951216825.1 Electrona antarctica | reverse complement strand
AATGGAGATCTCTGTGTCTTCCCTTTGTATTTAGGGTTTCTTCTTGGAGGCTGAAACCTTGACAAGCAGTTCGGATCCAATATGGATCCGAACTGAACCTGAACTCCTCTTCACAGTATCTTCCTGGCTTATACTGCAGATCACGTCAGTTGTTGATAAACGTTAATTGGCTGGTAAATAGTTCATATCCGTAACATCCATGGTGGTGCTGGTTGTCGAGCACTCATTGGACCAGCACATGGATGATGAGACTGGTATCGTGACTTCTTCCTTGGTTCCGTCATTGAGGGCCATAGACCGGGAAAGCACAGAGGCTGGCGTTGCTATGGCAACCTGAAGATAACATTCTTTCCCTGCTAGCTGTGAACTCTTTCGACAGAGAGAAATACTCCTATCTACTTTCTCACTAGGCACCAAGGTCAAATACATGTCTCAAATCAAAATAGGCCTCTCAGTATGCGAGTTAACTTGCCTGGGGACAGACAGTATGGAGACCGAATAAGGAGTCAACAAGATATATGATATTAAATCTGAATGTGGCATCAGGAAATCCATAATATAAGTATGATAAAATAATATAAAGGATAATATAGGGCTGAGATGATTAGGCACGTGGATGGTGACATGACATAAATAGGATAAGGAGAACAACCCGGAGTAAACAGGCAGTAGGCTAAGAGTAAAATGATGATAAAAGGGCAAGATGACAAAATATGACCTATATGGAACACGGTCTGGGCCTATGGAACACGGTCTGGGCCAAAGTTCTATGTGAGTTGACCAACAGAATGATGGAGTGGTCAACTTGACATGACGTGTAAACAACATGTCAGAATTTATCTAACAATAACCACACCTGGGGGTCTATTAGAGAGGTCCATAGACACATACAACACCGAAAAAGTACAACAATCACGGCATTCCATCTTTAAAAGCTTATGTACTGCTCAAGTACATACAAACATTCAAACCAAAAATAGCTGATGTTGTAGGTTCATTAGTGGTTAAGGCAATGCGATAACATTCTGAACTTGCTGTCAATTTGCAGGAAAAAAACAAGGTAACTGAGAACAGTTACCTTGTTCTCAGTTTCATCCCCATATCATGAACAAATAAAAGGCCTGGAAAACGTACTACTACCAAAAGGATATAACCATGCAGAATTACATTAAGTACAGTACAGGGCTGCATTTTGTCTAGCCTACTGGAACCTCCTGTAGGCCTGCACTTCCTGTGCTTTCAGCTAGACAATAATTCTCACCCAGCCTATACAGTAGGTCCAACGTTTGCTGGGGGAGTGTGCTGGTTGGCCAAGTGGGCAGGCATCTTGACTTAATAATTAGACAGATTGCAACAGTTTCCAGCCACACCGACAACCTCTGAAGGGGCTCATTCATCGATGGTGAATTTAACTATTCTGTCAAGTAGTACAAGATACCATTCCCATTCCACTATGGACGACTCTACAACGAAAACTGCCAATGGAGTAAATGGACAGACCAAAATTGAACAAACAGATGTTATTACTCATAAGAATGATTCCCATGTATGCTGTGGTCCATGCCTTAAATGCATCACGGCCTGGATACCCGTGGACTACAAGACTGAGATAGTTCAACTTTTAAAGCTAGCAGGACCAGTGGTAAGAATTACTTTGGATGCATCATGTACAGTACTCACTAGAGTAATTAGGGTTTAAATGCTAATTAAGATTGTATGTCATTATTAGTAATACATTCATAATCCGACTCAATATTATCTATCATCGTAGCAGTACCCGAATTGACCTGCTCACCTTGCTGCTATGTCTGTAGCTATATCAAATCTGTCATACTGTATAAGCACATTGAAAGCAAATAATACTCTCAACTTACTCTGTAACCTATTGGTATCCTCCGCCTCTGTCACTATTGACAGCAAATTAGGATCATAATTAATAATAAACAATATCCTGAATTTGTGGAGAATCATCTACTGTACATACATAATGTATGTACAGTAGATGATTCTCCACAAATTCAGGACATAGTTGTACTGAAGTGGCACTAGATACATACATACATACATACATACATACATACATACATACATACATACATACATACATACAAACATACAAACATACATACATACATACATACATACATACATACATACATACATACATACATACATACATACAACAGTATGTATCTCAGCTATGTGTACAGTTAGATAAACCACACCACCAATTGACAATTTATTTGAGGAAAAACGTCCATTTTCCTAGTGTTTCTTAATGTCGTTATTATCTCAGACAGTGTCTAGTTTGCATTATGATTGTACACACGCATGTTTGTGTCCCTTAAACAACATTCACAAGCCTGTACCAACGGCAGAAGCGATGGGTTACATTGTGCCTTAGCCCCACAAACGTACTTGATTTGTCAATGAGTAACTGAAGATGTTTTGCCAAGTTTTAAGCCTCAGACTATATCCTTAACTGGACCGAATAGACAAGAGAACATGATCAAAAACCAACCCCATGCTCATTTTAGCTAATCATCTATTTTCTTTTTTTGTGACCAACTTTGTATTTTGTTTTTTTAAAAGAACCCCGGGTTAGCACAGACATTACAGGAGAGGGAAACAACAATGATGCAGATGTATAACATAATACATGTTTTTTTTCTAACAAAACAAATAAAATGGAAACCAAAACAAAACGTGGCAATGATGTTGGAACAGACAAACATGGATAATCATCTATTTTCTGTCATAACTCTGGCATGGCATAAACTTCATACTGGGTGGAAGAGGATATTTGATGTCTCTCTGAGATATTCATGTTTAAAGTCAGCTATCAAAGCCTTGACGTAGTTGTTTTTTCTGTTTTAGCAGCAGAGCCCTATACACCAGCCATGATAACTCTTTCAGTTCACAAACATAACCATACAGTAGCTTATGATCATTACACACCAAATGATGCTTGGAAGCATTATAGTGCCAGAAGGAACCATTGTCATTGTGTATCGTTCTCTGTGGTACACAGAACAGAATTGATTGATGATGCAATATATCTACAGCATTTGGACCATACAAGCTTTTTAAGAAAGTATGTGTTCTGTGTATAATCAACCATGCTACCATGCATTGTGATTTGTGATACTTTACAGCTTTGATAAGATACTGAAAAATAAAATGGGTTGATAAGCTAAGGAAGATGAACACGGTTTAGAATTGTCATTGAGTTTCCTTTTGTATTTCAGGTGGTCTCACAGTTGATGATGTTCCTGGTGGGTTTCGTCAGCATGGTATTCTGTGGACACCTGGGCAAGACAGAGCTTGCAGGTGTGGCAATGGCAATCGCTGTAAGGAAACTCAGTATACAGGCTTACAGTCTAATGTTCCTATAGAGACCTACATCTGTTCTTATAGAGACCTACATCTGTTCCTATAGAGACCTACATCTGTTCCTATAGAGACCTACATCTGTTCCTATAGAGACCTACATCTGTTCCTATAGAGACCTACATATGTTCCTATAGAGACCTACATCTGTTCCTATAGAGACCTACATCTGTTCCTGTAGAGACCTCGCATTGGAGAATGTTTAGAGGGTGGTGGCGCTGTTTACAAGATCAACAGCATATTTCGGATTGTCTTTAGGGAAAAAAGACACAAATTGATACGTGTTCTTATTGCCAAAAATGCATTTTCAGTACATGAACATATCGTCGCTGTCCGGCAGAAACCAACTCCATTTTTTTCTTTTTTTTTCTTTTCATAAATCAATACTATTGAACACATAAAATATCGAACTACTGAAAAGTATACTCCATTGGACCATCACACTGTCTGCTAAAGCAGCTAACTCCACCCCCTCTCATGCAAGTATTTGACAATATATAAAGTCACAATACCAACTTTGATTAGGCAGTATTACTTTGTTTTAAAGATATAAGGTTTTCTTCATTCCCTGAAAAATTCATATTTTTCATTTCAAAATGGACATTTTGGAGTTAGCTGGTTTCTGTCACAACAGTAGAGTTGTACATATCTGTCAGAAGGATGGAACACATAATGGTTTGAGATCTTATTTCCATTGTGCTCCTTTGAGTGCAAATGTGTGGGTAATGTGTAGGCCACGTGTTTCGGGGTTGAAACTTGCCATATTTTGACCATGATAAGCTAGTCTTTCCCTTTGATGTCAGCCCTCCAACATGGAGACAGGTCCACTAGACAGGTCCACCGTCTAACTACATTCTATAATCTTTCATTGTTGTGCTTTTGAAGAAATATAATTGAAATGATGCATTAATTGTGCCTGGACAGTTATTATTTGTCTTCTTTCTTTTTCGTCTACCCAGATGTTTGTTTAAAAATGATTGTTTCAATCTAGGTGATTAACGTCACTGGTATATCCATTGGCTCTGGTTTGGCATCTGCCTGTGATACTCTAATATCTCAGGTAATATAATAATCTTGTATTCATTTTCATACTCACTTTAATATCAAACTCATACCACTTTCAACCTGCTATCCCTATTGTGGGTATGTAAATAAACTAACATATAGAAGAGCTACAAGCTCGCAACGTGTTGCGACATGCAATTATTAGTCATACGACAAAGTATATACAGTAGGACTTAAGTGGTTAAAAACCAGGTGTATAACATTAAACACCTTTTTTCAAATGTGTGTCAAATTTGAAGTCGATGGGGCAAACGGTTCTCGAGTTACGTGGATTACAGATGTACACACACGTACATACACACACACACACACACACACACACACACACACATGCGCACGTACAGAGACGTGGTGCATTTATTGCAGGATGTGTCCGATCAATAAAAATGTCCTCAATGTGATAAAATAAATGTTTTCGCACTCGCTCGAGGTGAGATGACAAATTTCTTTGAGGAATCGATTTGCTTCAACGTAGCTGATGCAAGCATACACACAGTAACTCACGTCATTATCTTGCGTTTGCATTTGAAAAGTTCTACAAATTAATTGGCACGTGTCATGACTGATGGCACTGCATTTCCTCCATGCAGACGTATGGGAGTGGTAACCTGAAGCGTGTGGGAGTGATTCTCCAAAGAGGGGTTCTCATTCTGCTGCTCGCCTGTTTCCCCTGCTGGGCGCTCCTCCTTAACACCCAGCCCATACTGCTGGCAGTCAGACAGAGCCCTGAGGTCGCCCGGTCAGGCCTCCTACACGCACGCACGCACGCACGCACGCACGCACGCACGCACGCACGCACGACACACACACACACACACACACACACACACACACACACACACACACACACACACACACACACACACACACACACACACACACACACACACACACTCATGTTCTCACTCATCAGTAAACACACCAACATACTGTGCACAGTGAGTTCACTCACAGTGCCAGTATCCTCCTCTCTGACCCAAACACCCAGAGCAGATAAAGACTTTGATTTGATGTCATAAAATAAAGTAAGATTATAATATATAGTCTATAAAAAATACATCTGGGATTCTTTGGTTACATGTCAGCATTACACTTGACAGAGCATTAAAATGAACCACACTGCAAGTTGTTAATACTTTCATACAATGTTTGTATAAACGGCATAGATGTAGTTCAGAAGTTGTCCTTTGTACCATGTCCTTGCTGTCATTACTTACCTAACTTAACTAACATAACTTACCTTCATGTCCGTCTGCCATAAAGACTTGCCCAGCTTTATGTGATGATCTTCATGCCAGCTCTGCCAGTGAGTCGTGTTCACTCCCAGTATACCCATGTATGATACCTAAGGGTTTGTTTTGTTTATGCCCATTCAACCCTGCTATTTTTGTGGCTGTCTTTCACAGGCTGCCTTCATGTATCAGCTGCAGGGGCGATATCTTCAAAATCAGGTGTGATATATTGTTTAGACTCATGCTACGTTCTTGGTTTACTGAGGCACTACACTGTCTCTCTGCATTTGATGTTTTACCTTATTATTGTAAGTCGCTCTTGTTAAGACCATCTCCTAAATGCCTAAATTGTAAATTGAGTAATTGACATATTGATAGTAAAATGTTAATTAAGGATTTGTTATATTTGTATTCACACAGATGTCTGCTTTCTTAAAAAGAAAAGTCAGTGTTGACTTGGAATGCATTTTAATTCAAATCACTCTGTTTAGAATGAGGAGAAAGTGGTATTGGAAACCAATCCGAGCCATGTGGCCCAGAAGTCAGGAGTCTTTCTCCTGTTTCTGTAACGTTAGGCAGCGGGTACACCCGCTGACCATGACCCTAGTATGTCTTACACCCAATCCAACCCTTAATGCTGATTGCCTAGCAGGGAGGCATTGGGTACCATTGTTATAGTCTTTGCTATGAATCTGCTGGAGATTGAACTCTGGGCCCTGACCTGCCAATCTCAGGGCAGATAGTCTAACCACAAAGCCACTGATCTAGTAAAATATGGTAAAAAGTAATGGTAAAATACTAAAACACAGAGGTGGTGAGAAACAGATACGTACGTGATCTTAAAAGCAGGGTGTTTGTTATTCACAGGGCATCATATGGCCTCAGGTGATAACTGGAGCTGTGGGGAATCTCCTTAATGCACTTATCAACTATATCTTCCTCTATCCTCTGGACATGGGTATTGCGTAAGTTTCTCCTCTATGGCTCATTCATTCATTCATTGCTAGTAGTACAGTACAACAAAAAAGTAAACACATTTCGCACACTTACTCGAATCACTGTTATTTACGTCGTTGCTGTTGCACAATGCAATATACAGTATAGTGATCAGTGAGTGATTTTGGACACAGCCTATGCATTGTCTTAGACCACATTAGACCACAAACATATAAGATCTTTATCTGTGTTAATTTAACTCTGGGAGTGTCAAACTGCATAGTGTGCCGTGCCTATGCCTCGGCCAACGCCAAACCACAACAGAAACAAAATCTGCTCCGCTATAAAAAATCTGCTTTATTTTTATTTTATTTTATTTTTTGTAATTATGTATGCATGTATTTTTGTGTATATGTGTATATAGATTTATTTAATTTTTTAATTTAAATGTTTTCCTCCAGACTGTTTTTCCGACTATCCTTGGAATTGTGGGTGGGGGGAGGGTGGGATAGGGGATGGAGTTTTATTTTTACATTTTATATGTCTGTTTAATACTTGCCCCTGGGCTTCTGTTACAAAAACCTGAATAAAAAGATTTTGAAAAGAAAGAACTCTGGGAGTGTACAAATGGACCCATACGCATCTATTTGGT
The DNA here is from genome assembly GCF_951216825.1 of Electrona antarctica. NCBI lineage: Eukaryota > Metazoa > Chordata > Actinopteri > Myctophiformes > Myctophidae > Electrona > Electrona antarctica. Next base: position 45,694,940 of record NC_136789.1, on the reverse strand, counting down.
TTCTAAATATCAATCATTCAGCTGGGACCCCCTGGAACCCCCTCAAGGACCTTGAGGAAACAACATAAACAAACATGAATATGAATGAAATGGGCTTCCATGTACAGTGTTAGAAAGGTCACGTGACAAAATATAAATGAGCCTTTACAGCCTTGTTTGATGTTGCTACTAGTCTTAACAGTATCAATCCTCAAGCCCTGCGCTGCGTTAGAATCCCTGGAAGGACATAAACCCTATGGATTGCAGCTTTTAAATGAACAGAAGGATTTTACTGTGTGTGGTGGGTGGGGTCCTTGTAATGCCACGTACAGAGTGTATCACTCACTGCACTAAACCTTTTTGCTCTTCTTCATCCCTGATGAAGTGGATCTGCTGCAGCTAATGCTATCACTCAGTATTCCTTGGCTGTGTTCCTGTACGTTTACATTTGCTGGAAGAGGCTACACGAGGCCACATGGGAAGGTGAGATGTGCCTCCCATTGAAATCATATTTCATTCAATTCGAGTCATTAGACCACAATACAGTTCTGAGGCTATTAAAAGGTTTTTTGCTCTTCCTGAGTCCATACAGTACAGTGCAGCAACGATTATTCCGCTCACAAGTGCCTCTTGCTCTGCATTCAACCTAGTCTAATAATGTCAGAATATGTTGACCATTGGTCACATTCCGGTGTGTAATATGTGACCAAATTGTACAATAGTCAGACAATAGACTAACTGAGGAAAAGCAGCTGGTTGTATTGTAATGTATTTAGCATGACACGTGCATGACATCACACAAGCTAAGTTGCTAACCATATTTATAATTTATATACAGTACACACACATGCACATATCCATAGTGTAAACAGTAAAGTCGTAATGCAGTTTAATGGGGAATCATAGAGTCTATTTGACTGTCTGTTACAGTATCCAGTGTCCTTTACTGTTTAAAATGTGGACTGCACTGTTTCAGTATGTAAAGTTACACAATATAATAAAGTTTACCAGTAAATAAGAGTGTGACCCATGACCGTCTAACCCCTAGGGTGGTCAACTGAATGTCTTCAGGAGTGGGGACCATTCATCTGGCTAGCCATCCCCAGCATGTTCATGCTGTGCCTGGAGTGGTGGTTGTATGAGATTGGAGGCTTCCTGGCCGGTATCATAAGTGAAACTGAGCTGGCCGCTCAGTCTGTTGTTTATGAGCTGGCAGCTGTTGCTTACATGGTAACTGAAAATATTCAATACAGTCATGACTCATGTTTATCCATGATGAGAGGAAATATATTTTCCAGTATAAGTAGTATTGTACATAAATATAGTTAGCAGACAATGTATTGCTAAAAATACTGGAAATGGACACAATGAACGTGAAATAGACTAAATGAAGGTATTTTTCTTTAAAACGTTGGCCTAACATTGTTCACAATACATTTATTTGGAAACTCATTTTGGGCTATGGAAATATAGTTTCACAAATATAATGTTTTAGATGTGTTTTAGATGTACACTTGTACAGTATTTGAAGATGTGTGAAAGAGAATGGAATAATTACAGTATGTTGTTACATTACATTTTTATTTTTCCTCACCCTTTCCCACAGATCCCACTTGGATTCTCTGTAGCAGCCAGTGTGCGTGTTGGGAATGCTCTTGGTGCTGGTAATACGGAGCAAGCCAAGCTGTCTGCCAAGGTCTCCTTCATCTGTACAAGTACGCAGTACGGACCACTACATCAATGAAATGCGCGTATGCACGACTTCAATAAATCTACTAACGCAGTCGCAGGCTATCACCTCACCTGTTCTGTATGAAGTCGTATCCATGAAAAAGACCATAAACACTTTAAACCTGGATCCCAGGCTCTTTTGGGAACGTCATTTTCGGCGAACATTTTCAACAATTACAAAAATTAGCTAAAATAGAAGATCTACATTACAAGCTCAAAACGTGTGCTCATGTGAGCTTGCAGATTGGCCATTTTCACGGAACGACACCATCATACGACATGGTCTAAAAGTTTTGGTTAAAGTCTAATTTATACTTTACCGCAAAACAGTGCAATTCGCCAAAAATCCATTATTTTCCGTGGACATAGTTTGATTGGCTCATTTATTGACAAAAATGCATATTGCTTAATCATGAATTTGTAGTACATATTTTTTTCAAAACGATAAATCTAACTAAAGTTCAATAGCATATTTCCATTCCTTTGAGTGTTTGTGTTTACTATCTTGTCTTTGTTTTGTTATTTTCAACTGAAAAGTATATATATATATATATATATATATATATATACACACACACACACACACACACACACACACACGCAAATTATTTGTGTTTATTACATCTATTCCAATGCATCTGCCAACATTACTAATTAATGTATTTATTTTCCCCAATTCAGTTATAGTGTCATGTTTTGTTGGGACCGTTCTTGGAGTCACTAAAGACGTTATAGGATATATTTTCACCCCAGAGCAGTGAGTACATTCTTACTGTCTTTTATGCCCATATAAGGAGATTCCTGATGTCATCAATATGATGTCATAGTACTGCTGTCATAGACATTAGTCTATCTGACTGCTTCGGTCAGATAGACGGTTGTCAAGCAGTGCCGATCTGACAGCTATGCTCATACAGTGAGCAGACTGACCGCAAACTCGGTGTGTGTGTGTGTGTGTGTGTGTGTGTGTGCGCGCGTGCGTGCGTGCGTGTGTGCGTGCGTGCTATATAAATAGCTTAGGTCAATCACCCATAGGAAAATAAAAATAGTTGCGCAAAAATATTTGAGCTATATTTTTCCCTTTCATTGTATTTTCCCTCCCAATTTCTAAAACATATGTGTATATATTTTAAGATGTTAATGTCTTTGCTTTTCTTTCAGAGATGTCGTTACGAGGGTTGCTGATGTCATGATAATGTATGGTTTTATCCATCTGTCTGATGCCACTTCGGTGAGGGATATAACAATTTTAAAATGCCTTCTTTTAGTTATAGCCCACTTTGCAAGGTCACGTGCAGGGTTCAAATAGCTGGGTGTGTTTGGAGGGTGTCCATGTGTCTGCCTTTGATAAACCCCACCTGTGCGGAGTGTGTGTGTGTGTGTGTGTGTGTGTGTGTGTGTGTGTGTGTGTGTGTGTGTGTGTGTGTGTGTGTGTGTGTGTGTGTGTGTGTGTGTGTGTGCGTGCGTGCGTGCGTGCGTGCGTGCGTGTGCGTGTGTGTGTGTGTGTGGAGAGAGAGAGAGAGATTGGTATTTGGATTCATGTGTATTAAATCTTCACAGGCTGTGGCTGGAGGGGTTGTTAGAGGAGCAGGGAAACAGATTGTCGGTGCATTGTGTAACCTCATCGGTTTCTACTTCATCGGCTTCCCCATTGGAGCGGCCCTAATGTTCCCTGTCAAAATGGGCATTGTAGGTGAGAGGAGATGAACGGTGTATAATGGCCAAGGGCCAAACAAGTCACTGGTCCTCAAGGTGGGGTCTGGGGACCCCCAGATGGGTCCTTGGGGGGATCCCCAGCAAAATGAGGAACAGTTTAAACACTTTTCTGGCTATCCGAAAATGGCTAATCTACAAGCTTGAGCTGTTATATTCTGAAAAGGTACTCAGAATAGTACTCATAGTAATCATATTGGGGATCCCTGACATGCATACAGTATGTTTGAGAACCACTGCAATAAGTAATGGCTCATTTATATTTCATGCTTGGCACTTGTCGAAAGGGTTGTGCTTTTAAACTAGCCATAACTGTGGTTCTCAACTGATTTCCTGTGGACCATGTTACTACTAGAATAGTAATGGCCTGGGAATAGAAAAGTATAATCAGTCTGGTTTAGATAGATGGATTGCACTTTCCGCAGGGGGAAATCCAGTCTTTACAGCTGCCAAGATACACAAAGGTGAACAGGTCACTGTACGGTCAATATATCTGATCAGTACTAACTCGTTTACATGTCAGTTATTATGCACAGAAACAGACAGTAGTGAGTCAGTACAGCCGTGCTTGGAGAGAGTGCACATACTGAGAGTCACTGTACTAGAGTCAATTATTCTGTCCTTATCAGTACCCTATCTGTTGCAGGGCTGTGGTTGGGACTTTTCACCTCTGTCACATTGCTGTCCATATTTTTCATAGTTTACCTATGTAAACTGGACTGGAAAAAGGCCACTACAGAGGTAGGTGTCTGGCCTACTACACCTATGGTATCCCCTGTCCGTTGGATGAATGCCAGATTTTATTTTCATTACATTACATTTTTGAGCTATTAGTGTAGATTTTCGTCTTACACAAACATTAAATTCCCATTGACAATGAATGGAGAATTCACGTCATACGTATGTGGATGAGGAAATCGACATGTTACAACATGATGATGTACGATGATAAGAGCGCCCCTCACTTCACACATTTTTATTTAATCATTACAATGCTGTTATGATTATACACGGTACAATATTAAAACGGTCAACTTACTTGGATGAGATGCTTTTGGACTGACATTTTGACGTACTTTCCATATTGTACCGTAATTAGGCATTGGAGAGAGCAGGAGTCCCAATCACAGAGGGGAAAGAGATGTTTGGAATCGGAAATAAAAGTAAGTCAACTCCAATGTCCTATTCTGAATCCTGACACATCTCTGTACAAACTTTAGACATTTTTCAGGAATTGTTTTGAAACTTTCTTCATAGTTCACAGCAAAATAAGCCTCCATGTACTGTACCATTTCTGATAGCTGAACCAGCATCTCCCTTAAGGAGCACCACATGTTGGAGTTATCAAACCACGCTCGGATCAACAGAAGTCGACCCCAAATAATGGCCTCTTGACACTGGGAAGCTTCACTCTCGTGACACCTTTTTGTTCCCCATCTCTGCATCTCCCCCAATCAGGGCATTCTATCATACCCCTGGAGGTGGTGCTGGCCAGGTCTGGTTCTCTGACCTCTCAGAAGGCGGACATGGTCTCAGGAGCGCTTGGTTCGGGCGAGGGCGTGGCAGCTGCCACTAGAGTGAGGGTGGCTCTGTCATGCAGACAGCTGGTGGTACGGCGTGGCCTGACTCTCATGGTCATGCTCCTCGTCCTCGCTGCTGGCGTCTTTGTCGATGAGCTGGTCACTCGGTTGCTTCAGTGAGGGACCTCACACAGCGACACGTTGCTGATGGTCCAACAGACAGTTGTTCCCAGGATGTCCGGAATAGCGGAAATATGCATTTCATAGCAGTGTTTATCAATATGCAAAGAAACTGCCTAATGTATAGTTAAAATGTGTTTTGGAATTGAGAATTCTAAATACTTATTGTGTGCCATTTCCTTCTGCCATTTTAAGTGTTAGGCCTACTGAACTTCAGTAAGCTGGAGTCATTGAGCAATGCTGTGACCAGAGTGGGAATTTAACACTAGTCAACAGCTGACAGCTGTGGCTGGTCGGGGTACTCTGCCAGCCATCTTGGCAGGTATAGTCAGCATACAGACATCAACTATTCTATTTACAAATTCCTATTTTGGCCAGTAGATTGATGCAATTGACTGGGGAATTGGGGAATCTGTTGGCCACTGTGGCTGCTGGACTAATGGTACTTCCTTGCTCTGAGTGTTATGAATATTGAGTGTTATGAAGTGCTTTACACAAATAAATGGCAAAACTATATAAACGTATCAGAGAATGTCAGAGGCGGTTTAGATACCTTGAGTCTAAATCATATCATCATGTAAGCTGATCGTGGTCCCCTGGGTGGGTCTATTTTGGCATACTACATAGGTCAGCCCTTTTTCCCCCTTAACACTGAAAATGGCCAAGCTCAGCTTGTAGATCCGCTTTTTGTTTGAGTGTTTGCCCCAGAATAGGAATGCTAGAGTTCATGTGGTTAAGCTGCTGTCATGGTGCTAGTGTGTAATTGCACCTGTACTGTACGATTATCAATTATCATTCAAGCAAACCTGTCTGTTCTTTGTTTTATTATGCTTTATTTGGACACGAATTTGATGATAATGAAGGTGGCTGGCTGGCCTTAAAACATACAATATACACTTGCCAGGCTAATGCCAACCTACACAGCAAAATCCCTCTGTTAATTTAATTCTGAGAGTAATGGTCCATATTTACATGCTCAAAATGTAATTAATACTGAACATTTTGCTGTGTACGGTTATTACCCGTGAAAAAGTGTCCTCTTAATTCTGCATGTTGGTTGAATGAAGAAATTTCAAGCTGAGCACATAAATTATCTCTTCTGCTCTTAGGAACAGATAACTGGCCTGTCAGCTCATACTTCATAATCACAGCCTAACAGTACACTCAGCTAATGAGTTCTTTGTGTTAACAGCATAAAATTAGACCTTCTATTAATGCCTGAGGTCCATAATTTGGAAATGAGGTAATACCAAGCACAGCTTCCATTAAAACTGATTGTTGCTGATACAATAGATAAAACCTTGCCTGGTCTGTCTGAGACCCTTTGTTTGGTGGTACAGACAAACACAGACATCTGGTTGGTCTGATATCATTCGTGATTGCCATAAACATGATTCACAGTTTAACCATATGAACCTTAAACCCCCCCAGGCCCCCCACCCACACGCACGCACACACGCATGCACACACACGTACACACGTACACACGTACACACACACACACACACACACACACACACACACAGGAACCTCCCTGTGCTCAGTGTGGGATTTGTAATTATGTCCGAGCTGGTCCGCTTTGAAATTCACACACACATGGTAAGGTAAAACATGGACTTGTTACTTGCGCAAGCAGAGCGTGCAAGTAATGTTGTTTGTCCGGTGCTCCGATGCGTATGTCCGTGGCTGCGTATGACGTAATGAGTAATTTGTGCTTGATATGGCATTGGTTTCAGATTACATACATGTATACATAGGGGCATTACCTTTAATAATTAATGTATGTATATGTAATTTGTAAGTTGAAAAGTAGTATACTGTGGTTACTTGGATCGTTTTATGCGTATGCCGTGGCTGCGTATGACGTAAGGAGTTAGAGACACCTATTACTCAGACCATGATTTAGTATTGATATCACTATAATCCAAAATTAAGTCAAATTAAAGCAAGGTTATTGAAGGTTTAAAATAAATAATATTATACTATATATGTGATAACATATATTTTTTCAACTGATATAATTTTTTTTTCATCTGATATCCATGTTTTATGATGGGACTGTATTTATTTTTAGATAGAAGCTTTTACCATACTTCAAAATACTATTTTTTTTACCTCCAATACACTGACACCACAGCGCGTAATCAGCGCCTCAAACTGTGACTCCGCCCACCCCCGGGGGAAGTTGTGATTTGCTCTCGTTTACTGCAATGCAATTTGCGGCATTTTAAAAACAATATTGAGCAGAGTAGCGATTATCAAACGTATTTGCAATGCCATACGTTGAAAGATCCATTTGCCCGTGGACAAGGCACGCTACCTCCGCAAGTTAGATAGCATCGGCATAGATGTTTGTCCGTATGTGATTAAGGATTGGACCAAGTTGCATTGGCAGCCATAGAAAATTCTTACCCCAGGCTAAAACCGGATGTGACGTTTTTGGGCGTTCCTGTCTAGCGTGGTGTCGGTGTATGACTAGATACGTAGCACATAGCTAAACCTAATAATTCAATATTGAAACCAATATTTCACAGAGAGACTGAGATTTTAAAGTTTGTAGTGGTCGACAGCAGTGACGTAGAGTCTGTGGGGGCCGGGGGGCCAGGGCCCCCATGAGGAATTGGACCTGAATATATATTCGCCTCGGTTCGTCCCGTTAGTGCCGCATCAGGTCGCGCCCGTTCGCGCAATTCTCGTCTTGCATTGACTTTGTATGTAAACGCGCCGCTCTAACCATCAAAGTCTGGCACCTTAACACGTCTGTTTTCCTCACTGTCCGGGGCGGGGGGTGGTGGGGGGTGGACCGCGTTGCCTGTCCCACATGCAGATCAGGCATTGAAATGCTAATCTGGGTGCTTACCCTGCCAGGTAGGTAAGGGTATATGCATGCATACAGTACTGTACTCTGCTTCTTAGGCTACTTGTTCAATGAAACCACCACCAGCAAGAACACCCTGGCTGCCAGCCTGCCGTTGAAACCTTCCGCCGTCCCTGCGTCAAAACACAGAACCTGCCGAGGCGGACAGGACTATAGCCTGCAATCATGGCATTTAAACATCCTCTTCGGCACGGGCCCCCATGAGGATTATGAAAACTATTCGTCCCTGGTCGACAGTACTTGCGCGCTCTGCTTGCGCACTAGTAGGCCATTAATGGCCTACTCGACAGAGTGCAGTTCTAGTTTGAACTATGTCTATACTATACACAGTATTGAATTGTAGCTAAGCTTAGCTATAAGTATATAGGCCTACACTAATTGCCGAACCAATTACCATGTATGGCACCAAAATTGGCGCTGTGATTGGCTGGAAGGTGTGCCATTCTTCTGTGATTTGCTGAGCATCGCATAACGGGTGTGCCACAGGACCACACCGTTGTATATAAGTGCCAGATATTCCGTGCTCAAAAGTTCAGGACGGAATTGGTGCCGAAATGTGTAAGTAGGTTAATGTATCTATTAGCCTACTCAAGTAGGTTTTACTGACAGAGGAAGGACCGTACGGTAGAGGGTGAAATGTACTCACAATGCACTCAACCCCCACGTTTAGCAAAATAAAGAAAAAATATATATATTGTCATATCCCCAAATGGGTATGGACTTATTGGACTAGTACTAAGTAATAATTTGAAATGTTTTGGTAGGACACGATATATCTCAATTATCAAGAATGGGTGAGCTGTAGTGTGTCCAACACTGCGTACAGTACAGTATGTATTGGTCAAGGTTTTTCACTACCTCAGAAACTGGTCAAACATACAGTTGGGAATTTTATATTGGAATTATATTTTCACAAAATGTATTTTAGATGCTGTACATATTTTTGGACCTCAAAATGTATTTTCTCCCATGTATGAGTCCAAAATAGGCCAGCTTTGTATATTTTGAAACATAAGAAACCATGTAAACCATAAACTCTGTTCCTGCTAGACCCCCACCCTCCACTGTACCACCCCAACCACAGCAAGACAGTTTCATCAACTGTAAAAATGAAGATACATTGTGTTTTATGGCTTTCTGTTGGATGTGCTCAGTAATGCAGCTAGTACACACCTGCATGCTGACTCAATTCATCTATTTTCAGTCTCTCGAAGCTGCCATGGTGAATTGAGAACTGAATGCTGTATCCTTTGACACTGTACTGTATACTGGCTTTTTCCCACATGCAGTTCGTACTAGTAATAGAAGGGGGGAAAAAACTTTTCAGTTGTTGTTTTCACTGTAGAAATAAAATTAGAAAATTGTCACTAGATGTTTGCTGGGTCACAGGCCAATCAATTGCCACAAGCTTGCTCAGTTCGACTTCTCAGTTGAGTGAGAGTTAAATTAACCTTTTGTTTTGTTAAATGAAAGTTTTACAGTGTATGAAATGTGGCTAAAAGGCTCCGCTTGTGACCGTAGAACCATAAGACATATACATTCAATACTGCTTAGGGGTGTGTGGTCAGTTCCAGGTAAGCTGTTGGTGTGGAGTTATTTGCCCAGGCTGTGGTAAAGTTGCTCCTGCTCTGAGCAGAGACCTCTGGTGGGGGGAAGACAAAGTGCACAGTAATGCCTACAGCCAGGATGAGAACTGTGGTCAAGAGGGTGAGTCCTCGTCGGATGATCAGCTGAGTGCGAGAGAGCTTGGAGTTGGGTTTGATGCCAGGTGTGTTTTTACCACCCTCTGTTTCTCCCTGTGTCTCCATGAGGCCCTTGCTGCTGCCATCCATCTCAGGCCTTGGTTTCAGATCCCGATCCTGGGTGCTGACAGCGCTGTAGCCAGCAGGAAATCCATCACCCTCCAGCTGGGCCTTTAAGAGAAGGAAAAAGGTAGAGAATACAATACCACAACAAACAAAACCTTGTGTGATGTGTCGTAAAAAAGAATGATCGAAACGGAATGATATCTTGGGGTGCCAGAATTTACTTCCTGGTGTGTTGTTGGCCCAGTATGGACACTTTATGTTCTTTGATTGATTGATTGATTTGATTGTTTTTAACACCTTCCCAACTGCTGTGGGAGTCAAGCAGCTAGACCATACCTCAATCTAAGATTTGACCCAAAATAAATTGCATTAGTAATCGTTCAAGGTTTTTTATCCAAATAACATATTAAAAATCACACCTGTGTGAACTGAGTGGTGCAGTGACGTCACACACTAACCATAGCAACCATGCTCACCTGTACGTGGGGCCACGTACAGGTACACACATACATAGATACATAGATACAGACAAAGCTGGTTATTGGAGTGGTTTGCACCACTCAAAAATCACACAGAGTGAGAGAATACAATAAAATTAAAAATAAAAGAATCACACCCGTGTGAAGTGAGGGGCGCTAATATATTAAAGTCTAACTCATGTTGATTAGGTGATGTAATGGTGATTTAAAACAAACTGTGACAAAACAAACATTAAATTCCCTTTATTGTTAATGGCATTTAATGTTTGTGTTAGGGACAAGATGACGTAAATGTTCCCTTTATTGTCAATGGTGTTTTTAAAACAAATGTTGAACTAAAGACAAACATTAAACCTGTATATAGGAGGGGCTAGCGCCCCTCAAAAATTGAGAATTATATACATTTTGGATCATGGTAAATTCAGGGGTTGAAAGTTGGAGTACCATTAAAAACCTATAAGGCAAAAAAAAACATTTAAATTTAATTCTGCTTTAAGAAGCATGTAATGTGTCAAACTAGGGAGTTTTCATGATTCTGAATCCATTCCAAGCATTCGTTTTGCACAAAAAACACTCCTTGGGCTAAAAACGGCCATAGCCACTTGCCCAAATGTGCCCAAATGTGGTGAGGTCAGCACATTTGGGCACATTTGGGCAAGTGGCTATATAGTCCAGGCATTCTAGCTCATTTTGGACCTAAAAGCTAAAGTAATTGTAAAACAAGATTTCTTTTCACAGACCATTTCTATGAGGTCTCCGGAACAACATACTAAAAGTCCCAAGAAATCCCAGTTGGGGAAATATGTTTAATGACATCAATCCAAGATGTCCGCCAATAAGACTATTCTCAGAAACTGCATAGACAATTACCAATCTTGGAATAAATTCCTTACCAATAAGTAATTGAAACAGATTTTTTTTCACAGACCATTTCTATGAAGTCTCCAGAACAACATATCAAAAGTCCCAAGAAATCGTAGTTACAGAAATAGGTTAAATTGGCATCAATCCAAAATAGCCGCCAACTGGGACTATTATGAGAAAAATGGCCAATCTTGGAATAAATTCCTGACCAAGAGTTAATTGTAACAGATTTGTTTTCTTCACAGACCATTTCTTTTAAGTCTCCAGAACAACATACTAAAAGTTCCAAGAAATCCTAGTTGCGGAAATATGTTTAATTGGCATCAATCCAAGATGTCAATAAGATATTCTCAGAAAAATGCATGGCCAATTACCAATATTGGAATAAATTCCTTACCAATAAGTAATTTAAACAGTTTTATTCACAGACCATTTCTATGAATTCTCCAGAACAACATATTAAAAGTCCCAAGAAGTCGTAGTTGTAGAAATTTGTTAAATTGGCATCAATCCAAAATAGCCGCCAACTGGGACTATTATGAGAAAAATGGCCAATCTTGGAATAAATTCCTGACCAAGAGTTAATTGTAACAGATTTAACTGGGACTATCAGGAAAAAATGCCATATAAATTCCTGACCAAGAGGTCATAATTTCCTTCTTCACAGACCATTTCTATGAAGTCATCAGAACACCATACTAAAAGTCATAGGAAATCCTAGCTGTGGAAATATGTTTAATTGGCGTCAATCCATGCAGGATGTCTGCCAATTAGTGGCTCAGCAGCAGTGGCTCAGAGGTAGTGTATTTTAGCCATTTTGAACCAATATAACTGAAGGCTGTTATTATCATGTTCTATCTAGACTATAGAACACGCTGCCATCAGTAGACCTATACACGATCATAATTTTGTTTAGAACTTTGTTCGTTATAAGCTAAAAAGCCAAATGGGCATTACATTTATAACTAACATTAATGTTAGATTCATGTTAGATTAATAATCGTTATCATTTTTCCAGAAATCCAAACAATTTAGTTGCCACTCACCTTTGAACTACTTTCCAAAACTGAAACTAAATAAGAATAGTTACAATATAGTAAAAATAATAATATTAATAATACTCAGTTTCATCGACTTCAAAGGCATTTGACTCGATCTACAGAGGCACAATGGTGAAGATCCTTAAGGCCCACTCCGGGCGACCATATGCAGGAACAAGGGCCAAGCTGGTGACCCCAGATGACAACAGCGAGGAGTTTGACATCCTGGCTAGGTTAATGCAAGGGAACAAACAACCTAGCCCCCTTCCTCTTCATCATAGTCCTGTATTATGCACCCAGGAAGGCCATCAGTGGACGAGAGCAGGATCTTGGCTTTACTCTAACACCAAGGAGGTCGAGACGACATACCAAAGTAGTCCTGACAGACTGTTGTTGTCCGCACAGACTAGACTATGCGGACAACATCAGCCTGCTCTCCGACAACGTGGAACAAGCACACCTTTTTTCCAACAGTACTCCTACAGATGTTGTCCGAAAAACATGCAAATGACATCAAAAACAGCCGATCTACGAGGTCATGCTGCAAAACTGTATGCACCAAAAACAGCCGATCTACAAGATCACGCTGCTACACGCGGTTATCACCTATAACATCTCACCGGAACATCCACCTCTGACAACAGGAGGCACTGTGCTGAAGGAAGTCAAGGACTTCAAGTTTCTGGGCTCATGGGTCAACTGAACGGAGCAAGATCTGAAAGTGAGGGAGGCACTTGCATGGAGGTCCTTGAACGGCCCAATGGGCGAGTAGTAACGCAGCACCGTATAGCCTACAGTTGTCCGCCCCACATGGAAGCGTGTCCACGTGCGCTAGCCAGGAGCTAGGCTCGACTGACTGGGGGACCTCCACCCCAGGGAGACTGACAGAGCTGCCGACTACTAGGTTAAGGTCTGTGCCGCCTGCGGGAACATACTTGTAGAGGTTACCCATACACACCGCTGCACCAATGTAGCCACGGCCGGGGCGGGAGACGAACCCGGGTTCCCCATTCCACAGGCACATACGTTACCAGTCATGGACGAATGAGCCATGGCCCAATGGGCAGCTTGAATTCTTGTAGGACTCTGACTAATACATTTGTAATATAGTTCGTCAACCAACAATTGGTATGCTGAAAAAAACATTGCACAAATTCCTATGAGCTGGGGGCTCTAAATGTATCTAATCAAACTGCAACCCATTTTGTATTAACCACTCTGTCCCAAAATAAATCACTTAAAATCATTCAAATGTATGCCATTTTATAATAAAGTGGTGGCTATTTTAGATTGATGCCAATTAAATGATGTGTGGTGAAACAAATCCTGTTACAATTACCTTTTGGCCAGGAATTTATTCTAATATTGGCAATTTTTCTTATAATAGTCTCAATTGGTGGACATCTTGGATTGATGCCAAATTAACGTAAGGATTTCTTATGACTTTTAGTATGGTGTTCTGGAGACTTCATAGAAATGGTCTGTGCAGACGAAAAATCTGTTACAATTACCTCTTGGTCAGGAATATATTCAAAGATTGGCCATTTTTCTGATAATAATCCCAATTGGCGGCCATTTTGGATTAATGCAATTAAACATATTTCCGCAACCGGGATTTCTTGGGACTTTTAGTATGTTGTTCTAGACACCTCTCAGAAATGATGTGTGGTGTAAAAAATCCTGTTACAATTACCTCTTGGTCAGGAATGTATTCTAAGATTGGCAATATTTCTGATAATGGTATTATTGGCAGACATCGTGGATTGATGCCAATTAAACATATTTCTGCAACTAGGATTTCTTAGGATTTTTAGTATGGTGTTCTGGAGACTTCATAGAAATGGTCTGTGCAGAAAAAAATCTGTTACAATTACCTGATGGTCAAAAATGTGTTCCAAGATTGGCCAAATAAGCCCAATTGGCGGCCATTTTGGATTAATGCAATTAAACATATTTCCCCAACTGGGATTTCTTGGGACTTTTAGTATGTTGTTCTGGAGACCTCATAGAAATGGTCTGTGAAGAAAAATCTTTTGTTACAATTACTTTCTCGTGAAATGCTATTTTGCCTGGACTAATAGCCTAATTTAGTTGGTTGGTTAGTTAGTTAGTTAGTTAGTTAGTTAGTTAGTTAGTTAGTTACTTAGTTAGTTAGTTAGTTTCATGTATTGTCCATGTGTGGAAATTTGTCTTTGGTCTCAAACAACAGTAAAAACAAACAGCAACAACAACAGCAACAACACTTACACAATTATTTTCATGGCAAAGATGCAGGACAACAGTGGCAAATACATTAAAAACAAATCTAGCGAGACATGGTATCATTTAGTGCCTTAATGGCATTAGGAATGAAGGATTTTTTAAAGATGTTACGGTTAGCTTTTGGTACTTCCGTCTACCAGGGGCAAGTAGTTTGAACTCCCTGCAGAATGGATGAGAGTTGTCATTTGCTATCTTGACAGCTTTATTTCGAGGTACTTCCTTGCATACAACTTAATTGTTTCTGTCTCTTCCCAATGATTTTTGGTTCACTATTCGCTGCAGTTTACTTCTTCCTTTTACATTAAGATTGCCATACCACATTGCCATGTTAAAAGTCAAGATTCCCTCTATCAGGTTCTTAAGTTTAAAAAATCTGGTCAGTATTTTCACTGAAATTGAGTTTGCTATCAATAGCCCAATGAGTGTTTTTGAGCTTAGATTGACTGGCCTATAACTGGATGACAAACTGTCCGGCTCGAAGGACCAGTTTGTAGCCAAGGCTCTCTCAGTAAGAGCCTGGTCACGTGGTATTGGAGGTAGGAGGAAGCTATCTATGCTGGTCTGCCTATGGAAATGTAGGTAGATTATCTCTGGAGGCCGAGGTTGTCTAACCTTGAGCCCTGGGATTGAGAACTTCTTATGCTTGATGCTACAAGCTGTTGACGCTATGTGTCTGGAATTACTCCCTCTTACTCTCTGATTCTCAATCTCCAGGGTAGGCCTGATACTTGGTGTGACATCACTGCTGTGGCGTCACGCTGCTATCCATTGTCCTGGCAACAAGCCCAATGAGTGTTTTTGAGCTTAGATTGACTAGCCTATAACTGGATGACAAACTGTCTCTCCAACAGTGGGACTCGGTTTGCTCACCGCATACATGCTGAGAAGCAATTCAAGTGCGCCCTGCAGAGGGCTGCCTTCGCTGTCACCATTACGTCAACTGCCTGCTCTTCAACAACTTTAACTACAACTCTGCATGATGTCACCTCCACCTTCATGTGTTCTCTGATGCCTCTTCTAAAGTCATGTTAAAGCATGTGTAGCCCCCAGCTAAGACCCAGCCCACAATAGCCCTGCCAATCGGGCTCAGCCCAATTGGCATGATTGGTTGTGCGTCGGTCTGGCAAGTGGGAGACTGGGGTTCAATCCCAGCTACCTGTGTGTCATTACACATGGTAAAGTCATGCTGTCTCTATCCACGAAGAGGATGACATGGGGATGATGCATTCACAGATGCCTATTTGCTCTGAACCCCAGTGACAGCAAGACCCTTTCATCTAACAGATTTCAAATCTTGATCACGTTTCTACATATGTAAGTGCTAATTAACTCTTAATTGTACAAAGTTAACCATATTATAGTAAACTTGACTGGGGTCGGTTCTGTACTTGGTCTGCTCCTCTTCTTTCCCTCTTGTCTATATACTGTACCTTTGACTTTGACTTTAACCAGACAGTGGCCTTGTGGTTAGAGTGTCCGCCCTGAAACTGGGAGGTCGGGGGTTTGATCCCCGGCCAGGTCATACCAAAGACTGTAAAAATGGGACCCAATGCCTCCCTGCTTGGCACTCAGCATCAAAGGGTTGGATTGGGGGGTCAAATGATTCCCGAGCGCGGCACGGCTGCAGCTCACGGCTCCTTGGCTGCGGCTCACTGCTCCAAGAGATGGGTCAAATGCGGTGAACAAATTTCACTGCGGTAACGTATGACTTTACCGCAAATCGTATGACTTTGACTTTGACCCCTTTATTGATATTAAACATTATGTAAAAATACATACATTGTCACACCATTATAAGAAGGATAATGGTGTGACCAAATATCTTCCTCAAATCTCAAGCCGAAAATAGCTTGTAGATCAGCATTTTTCTGCAAATGCCCCCCACCTACCACAACCACCAGAATACGGATGCCTGGGTTCAATTGGTTAAGTGACACAGATCAGTATTGTTAAAAATAATAACACTTACTGTATTAGGACAGTCAGACACATCAGGGATTGTTGTCACCAGCTGAATAACAGGACAGTTTGATGTGACAATCTTTGTCTGGCCACCTCGCACTTGTGCCTGCAAAAGCACATGAGAGCCAGTCCCAGAAGGAAACACACAAATCAAATAATGTATATAAAAATGGGGTCCCATCAAAGGGCAAACTTCTAGCACATTATTAACTAGAAAAAGTGCCCTTCTGGGCACAGGTCTCCACCAGGAGGATGTTTTGTGTGTGTGTGTGTGTGTGTGTGTGTGTGTGTGTGTGTGTGTGTGTGTGTGTGTGTGTGTGTGTGTGTGTGTGTGTGTGTGTGTGTGTGTGTGTGTGTGTGTGTGTGTGTGACGCGGCTTGGCCTGTTGTAGCGCCACCATGAGGCTGATTTGAAAACTGTCAAGTGGCATTTCTTCCTCAGCCTAGTGGGAATATGCATGCACAGTTTCACCGCAATCGGATGCTGCGTTGAGTAATTGTGGCAATTTGTACAAAACGGGTACAAAGCGGGCTACTCCTGAAAGGTTTAGAAGCCAATCGTAGTCAATGAAGGTGGATTATGAGAAATCAAACAAACGCGTCTTGATCACATGACTATGGAGAGCATGTGTACCGATTTGCGTGAAATTTGGATAAAATCTGAAGGTGTAATATTAGAAAATGGGTTTTACATATGTCGGCCTCCTGGTGGCGCTATAAAGAGCAGATGTGAAAAATTCCAGGCAAAGGTTTTTCCTTGGCCTCTAGGGAGTTGGCATACAAAGTTATCCACAGATCCGTGCAGTTAGAGGTAAAAACACTTTTCGGCGAGTTATAGCGCCACCATGAGGCTGAGTTGAAAATGTTCACGTGGCATTTCTTCCTCGACCTAGTGGGAATGTGCGTGCACAATTTCACGGAAATCACACGATGGGTCCATGATTTGCAGCATTTTGTTTGAAACTGAGCACTCCTGCAAACTTTGAAAGCCAATCTTAGCCAATCTGGATGGAGTCTGAGAAATCTGAAAGACCCGTTTCGTTGAATGGCTCTAGAGAGAATGTGTACCAATTTGCGTGATGTTTGGACAAAATCTGTAGGTGTACCGTCCAAAAACTTGTTTTGCACAAAGCGGCCTCCTGGTGGCGCTATAACAGGCCGTTCTGGAAATTCTGGGGCAGAGGTTCATCGTTGGCATCCAGGGAGTGTGTGTGCAAAATTTGACATCGACCAGGTTAACGGTGCCGGAGATTAGCTGTTCACAGACGGACGGACACACGGACGGACACACGGACACACGGACGGACGGACGGAGTGCAAAACATACTCTCTCCCCATGCCTTCGGCCTGGTGGAGACAAAAATGTAAAAACAATAAAACGCCAAAGATGCCGACCGGTTTCGACAACACCGTGTCTTCCTTAGGGCATGGCTATAAAACTGAGTTTGTCTTTAGCATTATTACAGGTAAGTAAGTAGCCCTGAGCCATGTGTGACCGGCCTTTTGGTTAGAGTGTCCGCCCTGAGATTGGGGTTCAATCCCCTGGTCGTGTCATAGCAAAGACTATAACAATGGGACATAATGCCTCCCTGCTTGGCACTCAGCATCAAGGGTTCCATTGGATTGGGGTTGCTGTGAGATGTCCAGGGGGTGTACTTGCAATAAGATATTGGTGAGAATATAACTTCCATCCTTTATTCTTAAGTGTCCCAGGAATCAAAGCATGGCTTCTTGTCAGGTTGTGATTTTTGAATGTGGTACAAGGGATGATTATTTCCTAATTAAGCTACGAATCTTTGCTTGTGACAGACTGTATGATTTTCAGATTATTGGTAGATGTTGTAAGCTTGAGTGTTTGGTGTCATCTGGTTTTCAAAAAGAGAAATCTTGACATTCATAGTTTATTCAACTTGTTTCCCAGTTCAGATGAGAAAGAAGTCAGATTATCCTCTTTCCTCCAGTAGGCTACATAAAAATGTGTTTATTATTGGCAAATGAAAATGCTAAGGCAGGTTTTATCATATTGAGGTTTTATAGGATTCAGGGGACATCCTACCTCCGCTGTGACTTTCTTCCAGTTCAGTTTAAAGATGACGAGAAGGAAGAAAGTGGTCTGAAATATGACACAAATAAAGAGACCCACCCAAAAGCCTGACACAGGGAGAGCAGAGCACACACGCACGCACACACACGCACGCACGCACGCACGCACGCACGCACGCACGCACGCGCGCGCGCGCGCGCGCACACACACACACACACACACACACACACACACACACACACACACACACACACACACACAGGAAAATATCAAAATGAGTAGCTTATTCACAACAGCAGTAGTGAAACAAAGGGAGACATATTACTGTGTGTGTGTGTGTGTGTGTGTGTGTGTGTGTGTGTGTGTGTGTGTGTGTGTGTGTGTGTGTGTGTGTGTGTGTGTGTGTGTGTGTGTGTGTGTGTGTGTGTGTGTATTTCTGTGCAAGTGTAAATGGAAATACTGGTAATTCTTTTTGACAATCTTTATACATGGCATGTGTACATTTATAATAATCTACTACACAGTAAGCAAAGCATTACCTAATATTCTGAGGTTGGCAGCAAACATCAGTGCTATTCCTATTGGCAACCCTATAATGTAGTAGGCCAAGTTGGACAATGCAGCAATTTTCTGCATTCCAGCACCCACCATGATCCCAGAGCAAACACACTGAAGATACACAGAAATAAATAAGAGAAGCACAAACCCAACAAAGTGATCGAGAAAACTCCTTCCTTTCACGGCTTGATTTGATATTTTACTTAATATGACTTCATTACTTTTTTCATTGCCAAATGTTCCCTTTTTTCTCCCAGTTTTAGACATAGGCCTACTACACACTTGTGTTGCCTTGTCACTATACTGACCCCTACTGGTTGGTCTTTGGACTGGTTGATCCTAGGGATGAAATTTGATATACACATCGCCAGTGTCTCACGACTCTCACCAGTCCAGGAGGCTGTAGCAGCGTGTGCTGACATATATATTTAGCGAAAATATCACAAAACCATTTTTCTGAAGTCCTCAAAACTTACCAATAGTGCATCAAAGAACTGTAAGAAAGTGTAAAGTGTGAGGTTTTCTGAAACGATCGCCACAATGTTTCTGCAGATGTAGAAAGGAGACATTGTAATTATTTTCATGTATTATATGTATTGTGGTCATTATTATTATTATTATTATTATTATTATTATTATTATTATTATTATTATTATTATTATTATTATTATTATTATTATGTGTGTTAAGTCCCTCTTGAGTGTTTTCAGTGCCCTGTGGTGATTGGAGGGTGCACTGAACCCTGTTTTTGTAGCTAGCATTTCATCCCCGTTTTCTGAGTCTGTAGGCTGTGTGCTAAGCCTTGTGCTTAAGTTAACTTTAATACTGAGTGTTTAAAGTAAAGACAATCGAAGCTTGGGTAAGGGTGTGCTGCCATTTTATTTAATCCTTTTTGAATATGTTTAGTTAGGGTGTGTAGACTGTTTTTGTTTTGCTTGCTGTAGTTTAGTTTTATTCCTTTTCAGGTAGGGTGGAATTTTGTTTGTTTTGGCCTTGGCCACCCTGAAGTTATAGTCTTTCCCCATTTACTTTTATTGACATTGAAATTCAGTTTCTGTAACCTCAACTTGTCGGTAATAATAAATGTACACTTTTTTTTTGTTACTCCATATGGTAAGGTAACAAGTATATGAACATAAAAAATAACATGTTTCTGTGTATTTCATGAACAGATTATAAATAAAGCATTACTCACTCATCTGAGGTAAATATGTAGCCAATCACAGACTTGGAGGCAGCAATAACAACACCTAGAAACACAGCAAGGATGCCTAGGAAAAAAAACATAAAAAGTGTTTGTGTGTGTGCGTGTGTGTGTGTGTGTGTGTGTGTGTGTGTGTGTGTGTGTGTGTGTGTGTGTGTGTGTGTGTGTGTGGACAAATTCAGAAACGGGTCTCACGGTCGCAGCACACGTATTTCCTGTAGGCGGAGACGGCATATCTGCGGTGTAAACTCGCAGGTCTTCTACTACATTGAATGGTAGAGTGACTGATGTTAGTCTGCTCAAACGTTACTCTTTTACCTGCTTTTTACTAACACTAACTTTACAAAGATGCCCAGAACATCGGGATGAACTGTTGTATGAACACAAGGCTGCTGTACTTTATACGCAGCCTTGTGTTCATACAACAGAAAGATTGGGTATTGGGTAAGACTGATGTTATGTATCTTTCAGGACCTTTCACTGCTTCGTCTCAACCTTTACTCTATGGCTCTGGTCTCAGCCACCGCGGTGTATTTTTGACATTCCGTTTCTCTTCAAAGTTGAATGTTGCCACTACTGTTGGAGCAGCCATAAACTACACAGGTTCGATCATCCCGATGTTCTGGGCATCTTTGTAAAGTTAGTGTAGGTAAAAGAGTAGCGTTTGAGCAGTCTAACATCAGTCACTCTACCATTCAATGTAGTAGTAGACCTGCAAGTCTACACCGCAGATAGGTCGTCTCCGCCTACAGGAAATACGTTTGCTGCGACTATGAGACCCGTTTCTGAATTTGTCTATGCGCGCCTCTGTTCCTCATACCTGACAAAGCCAGAGTCACTCTGCAGGTAACGATGGCCCTTTGAGTGTCACCAGCCCCGAGGGCATTTCCAACGCGCACGCAGGCAGCTGCATGGACACCTAGAGGGAACTGATACCGGAGGTCAGTTACTTTTAAAGGTGTTCTCCAATACCTTTGTATGTTTTTCTTTGTACAAGCTCACTCACAACTCATTATCAAATGGCCCCATGGGCCTAGATTTGGGCCAATGTTGCTGATTACACCCTCAAGGATCTCTGGGGGTTCCCGGACCCCACTTTGAGAACCACTGTGATAGAATGATAGGTGGTGGTTAGAATGAATGGACAAATCATACCACATATGTAATGGCTCCCAGTTCCATCAACACATGCTGGGCCGCAAGATCCACCTCTCCCAATATCCCTGTATTAGAGAGAATGTTCAGGGTTCAACAGTAATCACACTAAGTATTAATGCATATATTTTATATTTTTGCTGAGAAACTGTCACCTGTAAACTATACTGGTACGTACAAATCAAATATGTGTGAAACCAAAATACTCAAAGCAACTTGCAAGGCATTCATTTGGCCATTTAGAATTATTTAACATCACTAGTGAGAGCATGGGCCCTGACACACCAAGCTGACTTGTTTTGATTGATTGATTGATTGATTGATTGATTGATGAATTATTAACAGATTGGAGAATTACAGTACATTTCAAGCACAACTCGATACATTGGGACCAATGGTTTCGTTTTGGGTCTGATGGCATCTCTCATTTAAAGAAAAACAGCACAGACTACAGCTGACATTCAGCTCGTGGCTCTGCACCTGTGTGATAGGAAATAACTCCATAATGTGTTGCGTAATATGTGAATGAACATTATAGTAACAAATTAATTTAAAACCAATGCAATCCAGCCGGGTGATGGGGTTTCATCATTACTGACTAACTTTTTGTTTTGAATAGCAGCAATCAAAATACAAACTGTAATGCCAAGAAAATGGAACACTGGATTATGTTCCACAATGGATATGTAGTTTGTTACCATTTTTGGAGCAGAGAAGAGATAGGAGGCTAAGTTGTCACACAGTTAACTTGCTTTACTTTCACCCTCATCATGCTTAAAGATCAGGAAGCATGCAAAGAGCATACATTCTACTGTTATGAGTCGTCAAAACTAAAATCACTACAGTGAACTGTGATGCCCAAGATTAGCTGTTCACAGGCGGGCAGACAGACTCACCAGAGCAGAAACGCCATATAGAAGCCATTAACACTTGACACAATTTCTTATAATTGCCTTACAACAATATAATAAAAAAATTAAAAAAAGATTTTTAAAGTGAGGACTCAGAAATGAGAACTCAGAAATACTGACCCGCAAGGAAACCGCCCACCTCCCAGATCCACCATTCAAAGCATATCATGAGAGTGCTGGGAATGGCTAATTGCATATAGGAGCCCCAGTCCTGAAGGCATTCACTGGACCAGCCTAGATGGAGAGCCAAAGAATCACACACAATAGAAGACAGAGATTATTGTGATTTTTTTTTTTTTTTTTTTTAATAGCTCATCTCTGTGTGTATTTGTGTGTGTGGCATGCATGACATTGGCCCGGTTTCCCAAAGGACACCTCTTACACCATGGTGTAAGAGGTATGGTGTTGCACATGCTCAGTTGCCCTCTAGGCCGCACATGAAGCCTGTGAACATAGACATTCCGTGCATAGATGTGCCACGCAATGGTACAATGGTAGGCTTCAGGCCTCAGGTCTACCATTCTGAAATTTAATGTAATAATATTTGGACTGCTGGACAGCTGACAGTAGGCTCTCTTCACTCTTAAAATTTTTTAATTTAATTTCTTTGATGCTGAAGTAGGCCTTAATATATATATAAGTTTTTATATTTAAATGAGATGAAGAAAGTCACCACTCGCACCACACATTTCTCTGCGAATGGTTTTAATACTGCCACATGTCGACAGGTGTGTGTAGGCTAAAGAGGCTTTAGGGAAACAGGTTTGTGTATTCATGCAGGTGGCCTTACGTGCGCAATGAGGACAGGTATGGCTGTGCTCTAGTCTAGGTTGTTTATTTCTATGTTGTTGTGTTTGACAGTGTTTCCCAAAAAAGGACATAGTGTTTGATTGGCTGCCATGCAGCCAATTAGGCCGCACACAGGCTTCATGTGCGGCCTAGAGGGCAACTGAGCATGTGCAACACCATACCTCTTACACCATGGTGTAAGAGGTGTCCTTTGGGAAACCGGGCCATTGACTATGCATGCTTTGTTATATCTCACCTGACCATGTCTGTTTATGAAGCTTCTTCCAACGGATGTAACCATAGAGAAGCAGACACATGGTGATCCAACTGAGGCTGTTAGCTATTGCAGATCCTCTGTAAGTACAAACACACACAGACAGACAGACAGACACACACACACACACACACACACACACACACACACACACACACACACACACACACACACACACACACACAGGCGTGCGCTTCACTTGCTGTAGAAGAGCCAATTAATTTGAAAATAATGAATAATCTATCTATAAATGCTATAAATGCTCTGTACATGTGTACATATGTCTGTAATCCACGCAATTTGAGAACCGTTTGCCCCACCGACTTCAAATTTGACACGCGCGCTCCACACCACCACAGGGAGTGCAATGCCCGGTGTCGAGTCCGTCAGATACACCGTTGTCCAGAACCAGCACAAAAGCCTCTGCCCAGGCTCTGGACCTGAACACCCCTATATCTCCATATATGGAGCTGGCCCATGATTCTGACATCTGCATAGCCTCCATATATGGGCATAAAAGGGACGTAAACCGGTACATAATAACTAGGTGAGGCATCCATTTCCAACTTGCATCGTTCCAAGTAGGCCAGTACCCAACGGGCACCTCTCTAGAGGCTCTGGACTGGGCCCCTGCTCAAGCTCTGAACAGGGCCCAAATTAGCCAATATCACCCCTAGATCTCCATATATGGAGCTGGCCTGTTCTGACATAGACTCCACATTTGGGCATGCCTGATAAAGAAATATACTGTATGGGCATAAAAGGGACACAGACATAATTACAATAGTCTAGGGAAACCACACTAATAACTGGGTGGGGCTGGGCATTCATTTCTAACTTGCATCGTTCCAACGGGCACCACTCTGGTATTGAATAATTTATGCCATTTTCAGTTATTTTGGTAGAGCGATACTTTGTTGCTGCTGAAGCGTAAATTAGCCTTATGTAAAGAGGAATACAGTGTGAGGAGGACAGGAAGAGCAAATCAAGGGCACACCTACATCACGCCCATCTTCAGAACGAGAATCAGAATGTAGTTGCAAGCCAAGTTGACGATGTTGGCTGCTGCTGCTGTGTACATCTGGGGCAAAATGATCCCCTGTCCGATAAAACAAAATAGAATTTACAGTCGGGCACAGGGGAGGTTATAGTCAGACCAAAGTCAATATTACTTAAAGAGGTTGTTTGTATTTCTCAACACAGCCCGTAGTAATGAACCCTTACTTGATTCTTAAGGTAGACAACCTGTAGTTCATACAGGGACATAGCCTGTAGGGGGGTATGGAATTGTAAGACAGCAGAACTCTCATGCACACTCATAGTCATTAACATGTAGATTTGAACCTTCATCTTCATCTGAGATCATTTGAAATTCCTGTAAAATATATTTTCCAGGAATATGTTCTCCCAAAGCATTTAAAAACAATCAGCATTTAACCAAACCAGTGAAATTTAACAAAGGAATACAGGATTATGTTACAACACAAACTCTGTAATCAAATAGGGCTATGAAAAGGCCTGTCCGACTAGGTGAGTCCTTTAAAAATGTCCACAGCTGAGGCCACAGTTCTTATATCTAATACTGTTCTGTACATAACACTGACTTGTATTATCATTAAAATTAAATGAAGCTAGTGTATACTTTGTAATATCAAAATGACACGTAGTCTACAGAACAGCAGAGAAGTTTAGTAAAATACACTCACTGGAACAGCAGGCAGAAATGCCATCACATACAGCTGGGCAATTCTAGAAAAGTACAAACCTTTTATCACTTCAGTACAAATAATGTGTATTTATTTCCGTAAATGTGTCTTTGTCCATTTCTATTCCGAAGGAACCATTATTATTACTTGCATGCAGTATGCAAGTACAGTACTGTAATGCATGCACATGACCCAAGCATGAGATAAGGTGTCCAATTAATAGATCATGGAAATGACATTATGTGGATGCATTTGTAGAAGAGTATCCTGCTGCCTGAAGACCAGAAGCGCCATCTCTCCGTTGACCAAGGGTCAATTTGGCAAAGTATTTATTGTCTCATCTGTGTGTGAACTTACCTGGCTACCTCGTCCTCCTGCTGCAGGAGGAGGAGCAGTCTGTGTGAGTTGATGAGCAGACCCCAGCAGGGCAGACAGAACAGCAGTAGTATCACCATGCTCTTCTGGAGGATCACTCCCACACGGTTCATGTTCTTACTGCCATAGGTCTAGTAGAAGAGCAAGCATACTGTAAGGTCTGGGCATCTAAATGAGTGGCTTTTTATCAGTTCAATACTAAACCCTGTCCATGGGTGGCACTATGATGCCATTATTAACTATTATTGTATTATTATAATAATAGCATACAGTACTGTGCTCACCTGAGAAATGAGTGTGTCACAAGCAACAGCGAGGCCAAAGCCTGTGGCTACTGTGGCCATGTTGATTGTCTATAGACAAAATGGAAAACAAAATGGAAAATTAGACAATAGATGGAAAATACAACCCATGTTTGGGAAGGTCCTGTCCATTGTTATGACAGCCCATTATTCCTGAAACGCCCGTTTTATACCCAAAGCATGAATCAGTTTTTTACAGTCTGTTCATCTGCCTGAAATTGGGATACGTGTGAACTGTCTCAGCTCGAGTTCATTGATAGTAAGGGCATTTTATCAGGTATTTGACCAATCTGGGAACTAAATCGTTACCAAGAAATGTCTTCACCAATGTGTTTCTAAAGGTGTCTAATAACATATACTAAAAGTTTGAAATTCAACTCCCGTGGGAAATTGAGTTATTAGCATAATATGTGACGAAACCCTTAACATCCTATATAAGGCAAAAAAGTCCAAATTTCATCAATCTTTAAGTAGCATGTGACATATGAAACTAGGGGGGTTTCATGATTCTGAATCCATTCCAAGCATTAGTTTTGCACAAGAAACACTCCTTGGGCTAAATTAGGCCATATCCACATCACGTTTGTGAGGCCGTTTTCCTCCCAAGGAGTGTTTTTGTGCAAAACTAATGCTTGGAATGGATTCAGAATCATGAAAACCCTATAGTTTCATATGTCACATGCTACTTAAAGAATGATGAAATTTGGACTTTTTTGCATTATATAGGATGTTAAGGGTATGGTCACATATTATGCTAATAACTCAATTTCCCACGGGAGTTGAATTTCAAACTTTTAGTACATGTTATTAGACACCTTTAGAAACACATTGGTGAAGAAATTTCTTGGTAACGATTTAGTTCCCAGATTTTCATAGATTTCTCTTACTATGAGTATAATGTCCTTTTGAGCTGCTCTCCGATAAACTTGCTGTACAGCATGTGTCCCTGGTTCCACCACGTTGGGCAAAACCTACACTGTTGAGTGCGTAAACGGAAGTGCTGGAATTTGGCGGAAGAGGGAAAATGACAACTTCCAGGGGAATTTCAAATGCTGGAAGCCCTGCTTCGGGCTAGGCACTCTCTGCCTTAGGTCGTGACCAGGCTTTTCTCTTTGCAGATGAGTAAGGCTGGGACTGAGGCTACGGCTCCACCTGTCTGGTCCCTCTCCTGCTCAGTAAAAACCTTAGTGTGTGTTCATACATTCACTCCAGTGTACAACTGTGTACGTAGAGTTAAATGAACACTGGGAATTGTATTGTATTCTGTCAGTCAGGCAACTTTGTTATTCGCAATCAACAAACCCCAGAGGCAAGAATCCATAATCACAAATACTATAAATGTGAATCTCTCGAACCGTTCTTATCTTCTTTTTGAACCATAGGGTTAAACACAGCGGGGAACACTTGCGTCACCAAGTTTGGAGCGACGCCCCTCTGCACTGTTATTGGTTAGCAAAATACAAGGTTCAGTCCCACTCCTAGATCAGATTTCCTGGCTCGTTCGCCAGGCTTTTTTTTCCTTTTATTTTCAAAACAAAACGCCTGCGGTCCCTGATGGCCTCGACTTGGCCATCACTGTTACATAACCGCTGTTATATTGTCTGTTGACAACATGGGACTCAACAGTGCACAAGCAACCACATGAAGTACTGTACTGTACTTTTGAGGTACTTTTACTTTACTGGTGTATTTCCAAATTTCAATATCATTACGAGGCAAATATTGTACTTTTTACTCCACTACAATTATTAGAAAACTTTAGTTACTAGTTACTTTGTAGATTTTAATAATTCATTATTACAAAACATACATTAACTACTTCAGTGTTGGCCATTTGAAAATAGCCGTTCTACAACGTGTCCTGATGTGAGCTTGTAGATCTGCTATTTTCAATGGGTTTTTATACATTATACATTCTGAATAATAGATAATAGAGTACTTTTACTTTTGGTACTTAAAGTATTATTTTGATGCCAATATTTTGGTACTTTTACTCAAGTAATACTGGGTTTTTACTTTTAGTATTTTCCTCATTGCAGTATTGATACTTTTGCTTAAGTAAAACAAATGTAGTACTTTTTCCACCAGTGCTGGTCAGTCAGACTGGACACTACATTCACCTCCCCTCTACTGCAACTCGTGGCTTCCTAAACTGCTCCACTCCAAGGACCCCAGATAGACATACAGTAGCCTCTGGCTGTGGTCTCCATATTGCAAAATGGCTATAATAACTTTCCCAAAATAAGGATTGAAAAATGGCTATAACTTGCCAAAAATAGGCATGTTGAAATGGGTTAAACTGGTACAAGAAAGAAAGAAAGAAAGAAAGAAAGAGAAAGAAAGAAAGAAAGAGAAAGAGAAAGAAAGAGAGAAATAAATTAGAAAGTAGCTCTTAAGGTACAGTATGAGCAGATCAACCAGCAGATTGTATTTCTGTTCTGGCAGGCAGAACCACCATAATGTAGGGAAATTAACTAAATGTATTCCTGTTCTGGTTTTGCGACGACAGGATGAGTCATCTTACTCTCTCCATCTGCGTATTCTAAAAGTGGCTTCACTTCATTTACTACATGATTATGTTGAAATTTCATTTCATGTTACCCATTTTAAGCTTTCACATCCAGGCATTGTTCTTTCAACCTAGGCATTGTTCTCTGAGCACTCTCTCCATCAGTTTAGCAAAATCTTGCTTTATTGCAAAGCCTGATTTGCTTCGTTGTACAACGATGTCACAGACCAAAAATAGCTGATAGCTCACAGTCACAATGTATCACGGTTGCAACCCTTTGTGAGCTTATAGATAGCTATTTTCTGTACACCCTGCATAGAGAAAACAAAGTTTTTACATGGAATAATGCATTTGTACTTCAGTGCTCTTCCTATCATTTTGAGACAGAGACTGTCTTCTTTGATTTCCTTATTCTTTAGGCTAATTCCCATCTGGGTCTCCTCTTGCCTGGCAGCACCATCTTCAACATGCTTCTCCCAATGTACCCCTTATCCCTCCTCTGCATATGTCTCCCAATGTACCCCTTATCCCTCCTCTGCATATGTCCCCCTCTGCAATGTACTCCTTATCCCTCCTCTGCATATGTCCAAACCATCTCATCCTCACCTCTTGTATTTCACAGAGACTGTGAGTCTGTGACTATAGCAGTATTTCCTGGGCCATGCACTTATCTATGCTATAATTCACAGAGACTGTGACTATAGCAGTATTTCCTGGGCCATGCACTTATCTATGCTATAATTCACAGAGACTGTGACTATAGCAGTATTTCCTGGGCCATGCACTTATCTATGCTATAATTCACAGAGACTGTGACTATAGCAGTATTTCCTGGGCCATGCACTTATCTATGCTATAATGTGACTATAGCAGTATTTCCTGGGCCACAGAGTCTGTGACTATAGCAGTATTTCCTGGGCCACAGAGTCTGTGACTATAGCAGTATTTCCTGGGCCACAGAGTCTGTGACTATAGCAGTATTTCCTGGGCCATAGACTGTGACTATAGCAGTATTTCCTGGGCCATGCAGAGACTGTGACTATAGCAGTATTTCCTGGGCCATGCACTTATCTATGCTATAATGTGACTATAGCAGTATTTCCTGGGCCATGCACTTATCTATGCTATAATGTGACTATAGCAGTATTTCCTGGGCCATGCACTTATCTATGCTATAATGTGACTATAGCAGTATTTCCTGGGCCATGCACTTATCTATGCTATAATTCACAGAATCTGACTGTGCCTCTTGTCACATGCAATTTGTCCCGGATGTAACTTGGAAATAGTCCAACTAAATGTTCTCGAACTCTGAGTGTGTGTCTCAACTGACCCCGAGCTGTGCGGAGACGAATGACAAATTTGGACGGATTAGTGGTTTCTGAGAACATAAAAAACACTAATATCTGTATCTGTCGGCCCTCAGATCAGGCAGACAGTGTGTGTTCGCGAGACTGTGTGCACCGAGCTTCCCTGATTGGCTAAACTGACGGATTGGCTGAGCGTCACCTTTGTGCCACTAAGCCAGTATAAATCCCTAATTGGCTAACTGTTTGGCAGAGTTTTGCATCACGTTTGCGCCGCATAGTCAATATAAATGTAACGACTGTATTGAAGAACCGGTATCAATTCATTTGGGGTTAAGTGTTATTTGTTTCATATCAAAGACCAACCTGGGTCTATTTTGCCCTCGGATGTCTAATGAGTGCTGTGCAGTGTGCACTGAATGCAGTGACAACGCTATAATTGAAGTGGACTGTACACACTGAGGTTATCATAGTCGACGAGAACCTCCCAGACCAGTCTAGACTTTTCCCCCTCAACATCACTGGCTTTACGTTTTGCACATCACTTTAATCCATGGTTAAACGCTAACGTGACATGGATGTGTTATCCATGTCACGTTAGCGTTTAACCACATTAACCATTAACCAATTTTGGGCGGGAACCCCTTTTGGTGTTTTAAACATTATGTTATAATTTAGCTATTGAAAAATAGCAGATCTACAAGCTCATAGCGCGTCACCGAGTGGCGCGCTATGAACTTGTAGGTCTGCTATTTTTGAAAAATCGTTAAAATGTGCCTCAAATCTTTCCGAAAATTGTCATGATTTAGAAAACTTTTTTTTTTAAATTTAAAGTAGTTATGTTAAGACTCTTGCCTGCAGAACCGTGACTTTATCCTAGTTGGCTTTGGACTGAAACCTGTAAGAGCAGCTCTTCCTTTATCTGCACTGCACTGTCCGCCCAACACATCATTAGGAACTCTACAGTGAGTCATTCAAATAAAAATAAATCAATTTTCACGAGATTATTTTCACCCTCCCGGATTTCATTATTGTTACAATTACATACACAAAGTGATTTATTAACCAAATTAATCCATCAAACATGGTCAGCAGCCCATAGCCTAATCTCACACTTTGTTTAGTCTAATCATCTATGACAGCTGCACGGGTCCATTTGGCTACAATTGGTTTCATTTGTAAACTCACATAGTTAAATGAACACTGAGGATTTTAATGTGGATTTGAATGTGTGTACGTCAGTCAAACCTTTGAATATGTTCTTCCTTGCATCTGAAAACTGTAGTATCAATTCAGAATACACTCACTCCCTGACCCCCACCACAGGAGAAACTCACAAATATCCTGATCCCTGTCCCCCTCTGCCCCACTCTGTCCCCATCTGTCCCTTCTCTATCCATATGATTTTACATGATGTACATTTACAGTAGTGAATATTTTATTATTATTAATCGTAGTAGAAATAGTGGTAGTAGTAATAGCAGTATTAAGTCATACCGATGAGGCCAGTGCATATCCAGCCAGTTCTGCGTTGCCTATATGACCACAGAATATGGTATTCACAAATGGCACTAGATAGTTGAGAATCCGAGATATCAGCTGTATGGAGACAGAAAGAGGGAGAGACAAACAAGACAGGGAAATTTAAATGATATGACCATGCACATCAGGAATAAAATATTGATCAGATAAATGTACTGTTTTGTCTAATGGGAGTAGAGGGCACATATACATGTTAAATCGTACAGTGCACAGACTGTCCAAACAGGGCAGCGTGGATGCAGCTGCAGACTAGGGGAGCATTAACAGCACCCCCTGCTGTGCTCCCAACTTTCCCCTACTCACCAGCGGGCCTGTAAGCCGCAGGACATGGTACAGTTCCTCCCTGTAGGCCAAAGGTAGCAGTCGCTGCAACCACGCACACCGGAACAGTTTGGAGCTGACGGCCGGCGTCTCGTCTCCCTCAACCCCGGCCACAGCACGGGCCCCCATGGAATCAGGAGCCCCGGCAACCGGCGGCCGGCTGGCAGCCGGATCTGGACCGGCCGGTTTCTCCATTCAGATGAAAGGAGAAAGCGAGACAGAGACTAGGGAGAGAGAGAGAGAAAAGGGGAGACAGAAGAAGGGAGAGAGGGAACAGGGGAAGAGAAGGAGGCTGCCCTGTTTGTCGACATGGGGACAGTGACAGTCGGTCTATGAAAGCACAACAGTAACTTATTTGAGGACAGGGCAAATAGTGCTGTAATTACGAAACCGAAATGAAAACTGTTCTATTTGTTCTGGAGGGATGATGGGACTTAAACCTGTTTTATGTCATCAAATGGGGGCGTAACAAACCCAGTATGACAATGGAGGGTCAGCTGGGGAGGGGATCATTTAAACCTAGCTGTATTAGGCTACTGTATACAGATGCATTTAATCAGGTATAGCTAGGTATGGCGCAATTAAACTATTAGCTTGGGATTCTCCATTGATGATGTCACTGGAAGACAGGTTTCTGTACTGCCCAAAGCAACCCTATGAGACACAGACCGAGTAGAAAGTTCTATTCTATTATCTTTCTGCCACTAGAGGGAAGCATAGCCATCTACAGAAAATGTTCCCTGCACCTGCTGGGTTTAATTCATGCTTTGATGCATGAAGAAAAAAATCTGAAAAAACGATGTTTCTATGTCAGTGGTGCTCAACCTTTTTCATGTCAAGGACCCCCAGAATTATCTGTATTTGGCCCTGGACCCCCATCTGAAAATATGTTGTTCCAGGGACCCCCCAGAAGCAAATATATGAGTTAAAAATGTTTGCTCTGAAAGAATATATTCAAAGATTTGTGCCACATTTTCACGATTTTTTAAAAATAGCAGAACTACAAGCTGAGTGCCACGCTATGAGCTTGTATCTGCTATTTTTCAATAGCTAAAGTATAACAATATACTTAAAATACCAAAAGGGGTTCCCGTCCTGAATGGGTTATGGATAATTTAGGCTTTTGACACACAGATTACTGATTAATGGCGTTCCCTGGTGTAAAAAAAAAAGAAGGTCCCAGGCCATTGAAGCCAAATATGTAGGCCTATTTTGGGAGCCCTTAAAATATTTGAGAAACACTCTTACCTATAGTATGGTTTCAAGCCAGCAGTGTCAGCTGTTTCAATAGACTACTGTACATGCACGTTGAGATTGATGATGCCAAGTTCAGAAATGATTAGCTGTGACACTGGGCAAAGTGCAGATGTAATCACGGTTGAATTCGGATGTGGTGGCGATGGTGGGCACAGGAAATGATGCCTGATCCCCCTGGAGATACTGTGGGCCTGCCGCCTGAGTACGAAGAAGAGCAATGATTAGTGGAACCCATTAGATAACCCCTCAACCCCCATTAAAGGTAGTGTAAGTGATTATCTTGAGTTACAATAAGTGTTAAAAAGCTCCATATTGTGATAGTACTCATTGCTATATAGTGTTTGTTGCAGTAACAGGAGGATCCATGTCTCCCCAGCTTTTAATTAAACAGTAAATGCATTTTCAGAAACTGAAACTGGGATACCAATTTTGTCCAATCAGGATAGAGAACGCAGTCAAAATACAGATTAAACAAGTGGAACTGTATGACACAAAGAAAGATGACACAAATAAATGAGCAGACACAATTGAAACTGGAACACTATATAAAAAATTAAGCTCATAAATAGCTACTCTCTCCTGATTGGCTGACATTTTGTCACCTAGCCTACCTGTTTATTAAAGAGCTGGAGAGACAGGGAGACCCCTGTTACTGAACAAACACTCTATGATTACTATCAGAATATAGTGATTTAACCTTTTAACAAAAATATTTTTGTTTTAACCAACAAATATTACTTACACTACCTTACACTTATGTCTGTAAGTGTAGTCCTGGGTTTCCAGAAAGTGGCATTAGCATAATATGAGTTGCTGTCAGGAGGAAACCTCCTAACTCCATTTTTGAGGTTATTGATTTTTTTTGTTGCATAAATCACAACCTTTGTCTGTGTGTTGTTTCGGAAATATTGAACCAATGGAAAGTAGTAAAAAGTGCTTTGGACAAAACCACTTAACTCCATTGGATCGTCAAACTGTCTAAAGCAACTAACTCCACCACCTCTCCCCCTCTCATGGAAGTCATTAACAATATAAGTCACAACACAAACTTTGATGAGGCAGTATTGCTTTGTTTTCAAAATATTAATTTCCTGAAAAAAAGAGTTTGCTTGTTTCCTCGCGACAGCAGAGATATTTCCTGTTCTGGTTCATTTCCCATAAGTCTGTTTGATTCTCTATGGTTTGATTGTCTCAGGAGCAGATTTGAACCGGAAACACATATCAAGGTGTCATATGGGTTTCCGGTTCAAACCTATTTATATCCCACCTTGGCTCAGCCTGTGTCTTGGTATCTATTGGTTGATTGATCTGAAGTTATCTGTGCCACTGCATATAGACCCATGGGGCACTGGGTCTTTTAAATTCACACCTGAGCACATTAAAGCAAAATGCCTAAAATGTAGACTAAATGTAAAATATTCACCAGACACTGTGTACCGTCGTAATGTTAACTGTTAGTTGTTAGTGGCAGTGCAATCATTAGCCAATCTGTCTAGAGTAGACAATGGCACAAAGTGTGTTTAAATAAATAAATTAATACATATTATTTTACAGATACATTGTATAATTATGATAGATTCTAAATATATTTACATCATTAAACCTTTTTAAACATTTAATAAAACATATTTTAGTTTGTTATATATTAAATATATGAAATGTATATTCTCGTTCTGTATGGAAAAGCTGTATATTGTCTATTAGCTTCATGGTCATTGTTGTGTCAGTCTGATGTATGAAATACATTGTTGTGTCAGTCTGATGTATGAAATACATTGTTGTGTCAGTCTGATGTATGAAATACATTGCTTGGTTGTACAAAGTGAAATCCTAAACCTCATGCTCCAAAGAGGTTTATCAGCACACAGCTTAACCATTGCAAACATCATAATTAGGGATGGAGCTCGTTAATTTTTTATTGATAACGAGCACCTTATCGATCAGGCTTATCGAGCCAGGTTCTTATTGAGCCCACTATTGAGCATTTTCTATTATTTTGTTTAATGACAGGAGACGATAAATTCTGAACAGAACCAGTATCTTTTATCATGGCCTTCAAATACAGAACCTTTCTAACAGACAGAAGGCAATTGACCTTTTTACCAATAAAATAATATTAAAGAAACTGTTAACTGGTTAATATGTGTACCATCACTTTAAAAGTGCTGGTTAGCAGGTATCAATACACTTTTAGACAGACATGTCTAAAACATGATGAATGATATTCTTCAATTTATTAATGTTAGTAGTAGTGATTGAGTTAATATGTCCTTTTTGGGGAAACTTGTTATTTGTATTGACCCATCCATGGGTTCATCAGTTTGGGCTTCAGTGTCTTGCCCAAGGACAATTTTAAAACAAAGCCAGTGATGGAATAAGTGACCTTCCAGTTTCCAGATTGCTGCTCTACCCGAAGAGCCACAGTCATCCCCAATAAGTACCTTGCTTTTCCTGGTAATCCTAGTCACAATATTAGTATTGTTATTACTAGTGGTGGTGGTAGAATGAGTATAGACCCCATATCAGGTTGCAATAGAACCCAACTGCTCCAAAGACACAGGAAACACTTCAATGCGTTCCATCATGAGGTTTGTCTTCCAGTGTGGAGGTGCGTGTACTGTGACTCCAGCCCAAATGCTGTGACTGCTTGGCGCAGGCTCTCGCTTGCCTAGCTTCTCGCTTGGTTGCGCCTCACAATGACATTAAAGTAAACACACTCCTCAAAACAACTTGTTACGAAGGATATGAGATGTCACTCCGACGCCACTACAGTGACGTCAGAGACGACATCTTCAAGAATATAAAGATAAGGGCCTAGATAGGTTTGAGTGAGGTTAAGCTATTGATACTAAGGATACTAAGGACAACTATAAGATAACATTATCTTATCATCATATATCATATCATCAACCGCCTTCTTCAAGGATTCGTGCTCACCCCTGACCTCAGGACGAATCCTCGGCTCCACAATCGGCATCGGATTAGATTCCCGATTATAAACTGCTTTTGGAAGTTTCTTTCTGCAACCTGTGTCTGTGCACAGTCTCAATGTGTGTATGCTAATAACTGGTTTATTAGTACTGTAATCTCTCAAGATTGATTCGAATCTGTCAGCACCACTGCCCTAAACATGTGGTGTTAGAATAAACACACTGGGTGGAAGTGGACTAAGAAAGGGAATGAGCGAAACTGAGTTCCTGAGGTGGTACCCCCAGAGGCAAAAACGTTGTCTATGACTACGACCAAGATGTCTGGCTTGTGTTGTGGGTTATACCAGGGGTTTTCAACTGATTGTGAACCAGGGGCCACCACCTTAGAATCAACCTGGGGACCACTGTTGCGTTGGGTGGGGATATGGGCTAAGATTAATGCTTTTGTAACACTTACTATGCGGCCATGTGTATACATCCCACTGTTTCTCAACCAATTGTCCACTGACTACTAATAATTTCCTAATAATAATGACTCAACCAGACAATCCGCTGCACTTCGCCCTCTTGAGATTCTTACTCCCTTTTTCTGTTGAATTTCTTGACCTCCAATTTGTCAGTAAATTACTACATGGGCGGTCATCATAGGTCACCGTGTCATTCAGTTCACTGTTTCTCAACTAGTGGAATGACATTTTTAAAAGTTAACAAATCCTACATTACTAAATGAATGCTCAGGCACCACATGCAATACTTCCAGGGACCACCAGTGGTCCACGGACCACCTGTTGAAAACCCCTGGTTTATACCATTACCAGTAAGTAAGTCTTGGTCTCACTAAGTCACTGAAGTATGTAATCTACAGTCTCTACACAGTCACACTAACACACAGATCAAAGGTTAGCAAGAGTAGCTGAACTGCACTATTAAACGGTATGTGCTATTGCATAACACACTAGAGTCTGTCCACACACAATGCAAGGTCAGGTGCCAGAATTGTTATACACTACAGTGTTATAAGTAGATTATAATGCATCTTCAAGTAACCACCACCCTGACTAAGAATAAACCTGAGGACCACTGTAATATATAACATGGGGTCATCTTAAAATCGTTTCATATAAGCGTTGTGGTCCAAAAATAAACAAGCTGTCTCTGCGTTATTGTCAGGGAGGTGTCAGTCACTCATATATGATACAGTCTGTTTCTAGCGAAAATGTAACTAATTCAGTAGCAGTAACAATAGCGTTTTCTCTCAGTCAGTTGATTCTTCATAGCCATATGAGTGAAGCGGCCTGGATGATTTGTTTATTTTTCAAACACAGTTATTATATGAGGCGATCTGAAATCCTCCTATGGGGATTACAATGCAAATAAAAAGTACATGAACCTGTGGATTTGCGCCCTCTACCGATATTGACGTCAGACTTCGTTGCTCTATATGGGCACATTTCCTAATAATGATTCCTCAATCAGGCAATCCAGTACATTTCCCCTTCTTCTAACCCTTGATTTCCTGACCACCTCCTTGACCTCCGACTACCTGGTAGTATGACAACATCATCTTAGGTCACCAGGTCATTGTCTCCACCAGGCCGAAGGCATGGGGAGAGAGTATGTTTTGCACTCCGTCCGTCCGTCCGTGTGTCCGTGTGTCCGTCCGTCCGTCCGTCCGTCCGTCTGTGATCAGCTAATCTCCGGCACCGTTAACCCGCTCGATGCCAAATTTTGCACACACACTCCCTGGATGCCAACGATGAACCTCTGCCCCAAAAATTCCAGAACGGCCTGTTATAGCGCCACCAGGAGGCTGCTTTGTGCAAAACAAGTTTTTGGACAGTACACCTACAGATTTTGTCCAAACATCACGCAAATTGGTACACAGTCTCTCTAGAGCCATTCAACGAAACGGGTCTTTCAGTTTTCTCAGACTCCATCCTGATTGGCTAAGATTGGCCTCCAAAGTTTGCAGGAGTGCTCAGTTTCAAACAAAATGCTGCAAATCATGAACACATCGTGTCATTTCCATGAAATTGTGCAGGCACATTCCCACTAGGCCGAGGAAGAAATGCCACATGAACATTTTCAACTCAGCCTCATGGTGGCGCTATAACTGGCCGAAAAGTGTTTTTACCTCTAACTGCACGGATCTGTGGATAACTTTGTATGCCAACTCCCTAGAGGCCAAGGGAAAACCTTTGACTGGAATTTTTCACATCTGCTCTTTATAGCGCCACCAGGAGGCCGACATATGTAAAACACATTTTCTAATATTACTCCTTCAGATTTTATCCAAATTTCACGCAAATCGGTACACATGCTCTCCATAGTCATGTGATCAAGATGGGTTTGTTTGATTTATCATAATTCACCCTCATTGGCTACGATTGGCTTCTAAACTTTTCAGGAGTAGCCCGCTTTGTACAAATCGCCACAACTACTAAACGCAGCGTCCGATTGTGGTGAAACCGTGCATGCATATTCCCACTAGGCTGTGGTTGTGATTTCATCATACTGTAGAATATGTTATTACTTATAGGCCATATAGGCCATGTATGGCCTATTGTGGCCTACCATGTATGGTCTACTTGTGTGCCACGTGCAAGTTGGTACCTCGACAGAGTGCATTTCTAGTTTTATTTAAAGTCAGCAGAGCTAATTGATGATAATAACCAGATCTTATGTTAATGATGTTTCGGAGACAAGAAACACTTTCCTGGGGGTTTTACGTGGACATCATGGAGCCCATGGACACTTTGAAATACTAAAATATATGAAAACGCATTACCCACATAAAAACACCAGGAAAGTGTTTCTTGTCTCCCAAACATCATTAAAATAAGATCTGGTTGCAAAAGGGGTGAAGTGGCCCTTTAAGACGAGTCTACTCGTCATGAGCGCCTGCATAATTAATTTATAGGACGAGTATGACTGTGATTAGCATCAAATGTGTAATATGTACAGTAGATGTCCCTGTCTCCTGACACTGTCATAAGAATTTCGGTAACACTTGCAGATAAGGGTCATGAAATAATGATTAACTCATGATTAACTAATACATTAGTTAAGCATTAGTTAATCATTATTTCATCATGAATTAATGATGACTTCATCATG
This sequence comes from Electrona antarctica, assembly GCF_951216825.1. Lineage (NCBI taxonomy): Eukaryota > Metazoa > Chordata > Actinopteri > Myctophiformes > Myctophidae > Electrona > Electrona antarctica. The sequence continues at coordinate 45,656,223 of NC_136789.1, read as the reverse complement.
AATTAACTGTAGTTAGTTAATCATGATTCATGGCATTCATGATTTCATTTATAGATCAGATTTTTTCGCCCAAATCTATGCCCACGATGAGTGCTCAAAGGCGGGTAGTTTTAGTCAGCAGACGGTCTCTCTGGAGGTCCTTCCTGGTTGTCCCCAAGGGTATTTTTTCTCAATTCTATGCCCACGATGAGTGCTCAAAGGTGGGTAGGGGTCCCTGGTGTTTTATGGATCATTTTTGGACTCACCCATTTTGCCCAAATCTATACCCAGGATGAGTGCTCATAGACGGGTAGGGTTAGTGAGCAGACTCGGCCTCTCTGGAGGTAATTTTTCTCAATTCTATGCCCACGATGAGTGCTCAAAAGTGGGTAGGGGTCTGTCCGAAGCTCTCCCTGCATGGTGCTTTATGGATCATTTTTGGACTCCCCCATTTTGCCCAAATCTATACCCAGGATGAGTGCTCAAAGGTGGGTACCCCTACCCACCTAAACCACCTGGTGTTTTATGGATAATTTTTGGACTCCCCCATTTTGCCCAAATCTATACCCAGGATGAGTGCTCATAGACGGGTAGGGTTAGTGAGCAGACTCGGTCTCTCTGGAGGTAATTTTTCTCAATTCTATGCCCACGATGAGTGCTCAAAGGTGGGTAGGGGTCTGTCCGGAGCTCTCCCTGGTGCTTTATGGATCATTTTTGGACTCCCCCATTTTGCCCAAATCTATACCTAGGATGAGTGCTCATAGGTGGGTAGCGGTTAGTGAGCAGACTCTGTCTCTCTGGAGGTATTTCTTCTCAATTCTATGCCCACGAGGAGTGCTCAAATGTGGGTAGGGGTCTCTACGGAGCTCTCCCTGGTGCTTTATGGATAATTTTGGACTCCCCTCTTCAGAGGTCTCCCTGGTAGTTTATGGGTCATTTCTGGACATTATCATCATCATGAACTAGCTGTAGTTAATAGTTAGTTAATGGTTATTTGTACCCCAAAGTAAAGTGACAACATTTTCATCATGAACTAATCATGAACTAGCTGTAGTTAATGGATATTTGCACCCCAAAGTAAAGTGACAACATTTTCATCATGAACTAGCTGTAGTTAATAGTTAGTTAATGGATATTTGTACCCCAAAGTAAAGTGACAACATTTTCATCATGAACTAGCTGTAGTTAATAGTTAGTTAATGGATATTTGCACCCCAAAGTAAAGTGACAACATTTTCATCATGAACTAGCTGTAGTTAATAGTTAGTTAATGGATATTTGTACCCCAAAGTAAAGTGACAACATTTTTATCATTAACTAATCATGAACTAGCTGTAGTTAATGGATATTTGCACCCCAAAGTAAAGTGACAACATTTTCATCATGAACTAGCTGTAGTTAATAGTTAGTTAATGGATATTTGTACCCCAAAGTAAAGTGACAACCTTTTCATCATGAACTAGCTGTAGTTAATAGTTAGTTAATGGATATTTGTACCCCAAAGTAAAGTGACAACATTTTCATCATGAACTAATCATGAACTCTTGATTAACTAATCATGAAGTAATCATGAACTGGACATTTGGACACAAAGTCACATCAATATAAATAATAGTGAAATGCAATACTAACAATACAATACAATCTGAATCCAAAATTACAATTACAAGCTACCTTCAATTTTGCCATTTTTTATTTACAGCCACACCCTCCCCCCACACAGAAAACTAAAAACAAAAACACATAAGAACACTTCATAAAAAATATACCACAAAATAAATAAAATCGTAAATTACCTGGCTCTTAAAATATATTAAAAAAAGTCCTTTAACAAGGCCAACCAGAGGTGTTTTCAAATACAGTGCTTTTCACATCAGTGACACTAACTATTCTTCTCCAATTATGTAACAAACTAGGGCATTACAAAATAAAGATGACTTTGTATCCATAATTTGGCTTACTGCCAGTGTGCAGCACACATTTGGCATAAATTCACAATAAAACAAAAAACAATTACTTCTTGTATATAACAAGAAGCCTATTGGTCTTTTTTATATCCGATATAGTGCTGATGTAACCCTAGTTACGGACTAGTAATAGAGAATACAGGTAGTAGTAATCAATAGTGTGTATGTCAATAAATGGACTAGTATCAAAAGCACAGCTAGTGTTTTTAAGAGCCAGTGATGTATATCAATAACAAAGTGTTAAATGGCCACTTATTACCAAATAGACAGCAGTAATATGAAAAATAACAAACAAAAATAAAAGCCGGCAAAAATATGAAAACCCTTAGTTCCCAAAGTTTTTGTTGTCGTTGGGGCTCTTTCATCTGAATTGTGACATTGTTCGATTGGTCTTTTTCCTACCACACAAACCGTGAGGGAGGGGAATCAATGTTGCACCATCAGTGTCCAGACTTGGATCCGTTAGCTTGCCATCCAATATGCACTGGGAATTTATCTGGGGAATTGTTGGGTATGGAGACTGTGGAGCCTCACATGGACCTGGGCTCCTCAGTGGATGGGAAGGGAAGCGCTGTCCTCTTCTCCATGTGCTCCAGGGGATGAACATGGGGATCACCCAATCTAAAAATAAATGACCTATGGTAGATCGGACAAGATCCAATAGCATGTTATTCACACACTCTGTGTAAAATGTTTTTAAATCCCCATGAATTAGTACAACTTAACACCTTTTTAACTTGCATTAATTAGCTTAATCATTTTCTTTTTATAGTAATAATTTCAAATACATTGAAAACCATTCAAAATAATTCAAAGTACTTATTTTCTTTTACAATGTTTCAAATATTCACTATATTCAATGAACTGTTCCTTTTCCACAAAAATACTATGAAATGCTCCTTTAAGTATCACAATGCAATGAGTTAAATTGCATAAAGTGCACATTCAATCGCTTTACAGGGTGTTTTGTGCAGTAACTGAGGTATTCATGACTCAAATGTGCTTAGTATCTCTCCCTGGCTAGCATCAGGTGAGAGATGCACTAAAAATGTACATTCAATCACCATAACCCAAAATACTCATGTACAGGAATAAGTGTTTCAAAATGTAAAACACCATTTAAGATAACCATCTTTGTTCTACATTGTCTCACTCACCACTGATCAATGAATGAATGGGCTCAGACTGCAATGTCACCTGTACTACTGGCTGCTCAGTGATTTGCAATACTCGCTCTCACACTGCTCTGCAAAGTTCAAAATGACACAATATACAAATCAGGAGTTGTCTAACAACATTAAGAATGTGAATGATTTGAATTGGAAGATTATGTTTTAGTCTTACCAGGCAGATTGCAAAAGATTGTCTCTCTGTGTTTGTTTACAAGAGCACATGAAGAACCAGCCATGTGTTCAATTGAACAGGAAAAGGACGTTTTCCTGCTTAAATACTAACAGGAAGTGGAATCACTGGTAGGCTGGACACAAATGCTTACAGGCTCACTGATTGGCCACTGGCAATCACAGAGCCAGGTAATTTTAATCCTTTAAAACCTGTTAGACACCCTGTTTGTTTTGCATTTTTTCTCTTTCATGTAAATAGCTTTAGTTTTGTATTTTAAACAGACTTGTGGAGCAACATTTTAGAACTTAAATGTGTGTTATTTCAAAAGCATTTTAGATCGTTTTTAACACTTGTAAATTGGCTGCCTGCTTTCAAGCATGGGTAGGCTGAATTAAAAAAATACTTAATAGGATACATACGTTCATTTCAGTGATTTTTTTTACAGTGAATTAATGCATTTAAGTTATATACAATATATCTAAAATGTTGCTCTACAAGTCTGATTAAAATGCCAAGAAGCTATATACATGAAAGGGAAAACAAACAAACAAACAGGATGTCTAACAGGTTTTTGCAAAGGGTTAAAATTACCTGGCTCTGTGTAAGCGTTTATGTCCAGCCTACCAGTGATTCCACTTCCTGTCAGTATTTAAGCAGGAAAACTCCCCTTTCCTGTTCAATTGAACACATGGCTGGTTCTTCATGTGTTGTTGTAAACACACACAGAGGAACAATCTTTGCAATCCACTTGGTAAGACTAAAAAATAATCTTCCAATTCAAATCATCCACATTCTTAATGTTGTTAGACAACTCCTGATTTGTATATTGTGTAATTTTGAACTTTGCAGAGCAGTGTGAGAGCGAGTATTGCAAATCACTGAGCAGCCAGTAGTACAGGTGACATTGCAGTCTGAGCCCATTCATTCATTGATCAGTGGTGAGTGAGACAATGTAGAACAAAGATGGTTATCTTAAATGGTGTTTTACATTTTGAAACACTTATTCCTGTACATGAGTATTTTGGGTTATGGTGATTGAATGTACATTTTTAGTGCATCTCTGACCTGATGCTAGCCAGGGAGAGATACTAAGCACATTTGAGTCATGAATACCTCAGTTACTGCACAAAACACCCTGTAAAGCGATTGAATGTGCACTTTATGCAATTTAACTCATTGCATTGTGATACTTAAAGGAGCATTTCATAGTATTTTTGTGGAAAAGGAACAGTTCATTGAATATAGTGAATATTTGAAACATTGTAAAAGAAAATAAGTACTTTGAATTATTTTGAATGGTTTTCAATGTATTTGAAATGATTACTATACAAAGAAAATGATTAAGCTAATTAATGCAAGTTAAAAAGGTGTTAATTTTTACTAATTCATGGGGATTTAAAAACATTTTACACAGAGTGTGTGAATAACATGCTATTGGATCTTGTCCGATCTACCATAGGTCATTTATTTTTAGATTGGGTGATCCCCATGTTCATCCCCTGGAGCACATGGAGAAGAGGACAGCGCTTCCCTTCCCATCCACTGAGGAGCCCAGGTCCATGTGAGGCTCCACAGTCTCCATACCCAACAATTCCCCAGATAAATTCCCAGTGCATATTGGATGGCAAGCTAACGGATCCAAGTCTGGACACTGATGGTGCAACATTGATTCCCCTCCCTCACGGTTTGTGTGGTAGGAAAAAGACCAATCGAACAATGTCACAATTCAGATGAAAGAGCCCCAACGACAACAAAAACTTTGGGAACTAAGGGTTTTCATATTTTTGCCGGCTTTTCTTTTTGTTTGTTATTTTTCATATTACTGCTGTCTATTTGGTAATAAGTGGCCATTTAACACTTTGTTATTGATATACATCACTGGCTCTTAAAAACACTAGCTGTGCTTTTGATACTAGTCCATTTATTGACATACACACTATTGATTACTACTACCTGTATTCTCTATTACTAGTCCGTAACTAGGGTTACATCAGCACTATATCGGATATAAAAAAGACCAATAGGCTTCTTGTTATATACAAGAAGTAATTGTTTTTTGTTTTATTGTGAATTTATGCCAAATGTGTGCTGCACACTGGCAGTAAGCCAAATTATGGATACAAAGTCATCTTTATTTTGTAATGCCCTAGTTTGTTACATAATTGGAGAAGAATAGTTAGTGTCACTGATGTGAAAAGCACTGTATTTGAAAACACCTCTGGTTGGCCTTGTTAAAGGACTTTTTTAATATATTTTAAGAGCCAGGTAATTTACGATTTTATTTATTTTGTGGTATATTTTGTATGTTTAAGTGTTCTTATGTGTTTTTGTTTTTAGTTTTCTGTGTGGGGGGAGGGTGTGGCTGTAAATAAAAAATGGCAATATTGAAGGTGGCTTGTAATTGTAATTTTGGATTCAGATTGTATTGTATTGTTAGTATTGCATTTCACTATTATTTATATTGATGTGACTTTGTGTCCAAATGTCCAGTTCATGATTACTTCATGATTAGTTAATCAAGAGTTCATGATTAGTTCATGATGAAAATGTTGTCACTTTACTTTGGGGTACAAATATCCATTAACTAACTATTAACTACAGCTAGTTAATGATGAAAATGTTGTCACTTTACTTTGGGGTGCAAATATCCATTAACTACAGCTAGTTCATGATTAGTTCATGATGAAAATGTTGTCACTTTACTTTGGGGTACAAATAACCTTAACTACAGCTAGTTCATGATTAGTTAATGATGAAAATGTTGTCACTTTACTTTGGGGTGCAAATATCCATTAACTACAGCTAGTTCATGATTAGTTCATGATGAAAATGTTGTCACTTTACTTTGGGGTACAAATAACCTTAACTACAGCTAGTTCATGATTAGTTCATGATGAAAATGTTGTCACTTTACTTTGGGGTACAAATAACCTTAACTACAGCTAGTTCATGATTAGTTAATGATGCAAATGTTGTCACTTTACTTTGGGGTACAAATATCCATTAACTAACTATTAACTACAGCTAGTTCATGATGAAATGTTGTCACTTTACTTTGGGGTGCAAATATCCATTAACTAACTATTAACTACAGCTAGTTCATGATGAAAATGTTGTCACTTTACTTTGGGGTACAAATATCCATTAACTAACTATTAACTACAGCTAGTTCATGAGGAAAATGTTGTCACTTTACTTTGGGGTGCAAATATCCATTAACTACAGCTAGTTCATGATTAGTTCATGATGAAAATGTTGTCACTTTACTTTGGGGTACAAATAACCATTAACTAACTATTAACTACAGCTAGTTCATGATGATGATAATGTTCAGAAATGACCCATAAACTACCAGGGAGACCTCTGAAGAGGGGAGTCCAAAATTATCCATAAAGCACCAGGGAGAGCTCCGTAGAGACCCCTACCCACATTTGAGCACTCATCGTGGGCATAGAATTGAGAAAAAATACCTCCAGAGAGACAGAGTCTGCTCACTAACCGCTACCCACCTATGAGCACTCATCCTGGGTATAGATTTGGGCAAAATGGGGGAGTCCAAAAATGATCCATAAAGCACCAGGGAGAGCTCCGGACAGACCCCTACCCACCTTTGAGCACTCATCGTGGGCATAGAATTGAGAAAAATTACCTCCAGAGAGACCGAGTCTGCTCACTAACCCTACCCGTCTATGAGCACTCATCCTGGGTATAGATTTGGGCAAAATGGGGGGGTCCAAAAATGATCCATAAAGCACCAGGGACCCCTACCCACCTTTGAGCACTCATCGTGGGCATAGAATTGAGATAAATTACCTCCAGAGAGACCGAGTCTGCTCACTAACCCTACCCGTCTATGAGCACTCATCCTGGGTATAGATTTGGGCAAAATGGGGGGGTCCAAAAATGATCCATAAAGCACCAGGGACCCCTACCCACCTTTTGAGCACTCATCGTGGGCATAGAATTGAGATAAATTACCTCCAGAGAGACCGAGTCTGCTCACTAACCCTACCCGTCTATGAGCACTCATCCTGGGTATAGATTTGGGCAAAATGGGGGGGTCCAAAAATGATCCATAAAGCACCAGGGAGAGCTCCGGACAGACCCCTACCAACCTTTGAGCACCCATTGTGGGCAAAGAATTGAGTAAAATGACCCATGGGTACAACCAGGAAGGACCTCCAGAGAGACTGAGAGACCTACCCGCCTATGAGCACTCATCCTGGGCATAGATTTGGGCGGAAAAATTAGATCTATAAATCATCTACAAATCGTGGTTAACTAATGACGATTCATGATGAATCATCAGAATCATCATCATCATGAATCATGATGAATTCATCATGATTCATGATGAATTGTGATGAACTAATGATTAACTAATGCTTAACTAATGTATTAGTTAATCATTAGTTAATCATTAGTTCATGAACCGTATCTGCAAGTGTTACCAGAATTTCAATGTCAATGTCAGGATCTGTGTAGTTCCGTGAGAAAAACATACAGTTTGTATAGACATGCAAAAGTGTAGCTTTTCGGCGAAAATTGCCGTTTTTATTCCAAATAAGGCACTTGTGTGATTCATGCAAATCCGTTAAAAAAATGTTTGGGGGGGTGAGGGGGTCTGTGGGTGGGGGTGGAGCCCGAGCCCGCTGCCCGGAGCATTCTCTGACAGACTCACGAGACACGAACTGTAATGATTCTGAACGATATTCTGCTTGTATCTGGGCGGCATCATGATCATGATGTGCGCCACCGCTGGCCGCTCCGCGAAAAAAAACCTGTTTGTGTGGACGCGGGACTCGGCGGGACTCGGCGGGACTCGCCAGTCAATCCCATAGTTTAGCTGCAAGTGCAGCTGCTACTAGTTAGCATTAGCAACGTTAGCACCTTGCGTTATACTGTCTGTGGTGTGGACCATGGTGTGGACACGCCGGCGTCAGTTTCTCTCGCTGTGTGTGTGTGTGTGTGTGTGTGCTCGCGTGTGTGCATACATGCATGCGAGTAAATTAATAAAGCACGTGCACGTGTGTGCATGCGTGCGTGCGTGCGTGTGAGTAAATAAATAAAACGCTTGATACATACAACTTGTAGTCCTACACCCCCCCCAGGGCTTATATATACTAAATAGATATATTAAAAAAGAAAACATGCAGCTCAACTGTTGAATAAGGAGAGGATGTTACTCTTATCTACATGTCTTAAATTGACCACGGCTAAAATAATGAAGTAAACTGACCCTGTTCCAAAACTATTTTTATTATAATTTATTATTTTGCCAGTGAATATAATTTCTATTTGACATGATGTGAAGAGTGTAACTATAAGGGATTTTGAGATGGGAGTGTTGGACCTGTTTTTAAAAATCACACCTGTGTGAAGTGAGCGGCACTCTTACAGTATCATCATACATCATCCATTCATTGTCATTTTTGTGACAATGAATGTGTAGGACAAAAATAGCTGATATATGACAATTATTCTCCATTCATTGTCAATGGCATTTAGGAAAAATCTACACTATAGCTGAATATAGGAGGGGCTAGCACTCCTCAAACTGTTGGAGTAAATTAATTGTTCTATGACTATCAGGAAATTAATGTTAACATCTTGCTCAATACTGACTATAGATTTGTACTGATTTAGTAAATAATCATCTGTCATTTTTGAGTGGTGCAACCACTCTATAGACAGCTACAGTATGTGTGTGGCTGTGTCCCTGGGTCTGTCCCTGGCTGTGTCCATGTGTCCCTGGCTGTGTCCCTGTGTCACTGGGTCTGTCCCTGTGTCCCTGGCTGTGTCCCTGTGTCCCTGGGTCTGTCCCTGTGTCCCTGGCTGTGTCCCTGTGTCATTGGGTCTGTCCCTGTGTCATTGGGTCTGTCCCTGGCTGTGTCCCTGGGTCTGTCCCTGGCTGTGTCCCTGTGTCCCTGGCTGTGTCCCTGGGTCTGTCCCTGGCTGTGTCCCTGTGTCTCTGGCTGTGTCCCTGGGTCTGACCCTGGCTGTGTCCCTGGGTCTGACCCTGGCTATGTCCCTGGCTGTGTCCCTGGGTCTGACCCTGGCTGTGTCCCTGTGTCCCTGGCTGTGTCCCTGGGTCTGACCCTGGCTGTGTCCCTGGGTCTGACCCTGGCTGTGTCCCTGGCTGTGTCCCTGTGTCATTGGGTCTATCCCTGGCTGTGTCCCTGGCTGTGTCCCTGGGTCTGACCCTGGCTGTGTCCCTGTGTCCCTGGCTGTGTCCCTGGGTCTGACCCTGGATGTGTCCCTGTGTCCCTGGCTGTGTCCCTGGGTCTGACCCTGGCTGTGTCCCTGTGTCCCTGGCTGTGTCCCTGGGTCTGACCCTGGCTGTGTCCCTGTGTCCCTGGGTCTGACCCTGGCTGTGTCCCTGGCTGTGTCCCTGTGTCATTGGGTCTATCCCTGGCTGTGTCCCTGTGTCCCTGGCTGTGTCCCTGTGTCCCTGTGTCATTGGGTCTATCCCTGGCTGTGTCCCTGTGTCACTGGGTCTGTCCCTGGGTCTGACCCTGGCTGTGTCCCTAGCTGTGTCCCTGGCTGTGTCCCTGTGTCCCTGGCTGTGTCCGAGCACGAACATAGCGTTATAGTGTTTGTTCACCACCAAGTGTCACTGTTGCACAGCCTAACACACAGACACACACAGGCCGGGGAGGAGGGCTAGTACAGTACAGGAAGTAATTCATTTGAACATCTTTCTACATACTGAGAGCAGGGCTGGACTGGCCACAGGTCATACCGGGCATTTTTTTTTTTTAAGATCAGGCCGCCAGTTGATATTAACCTGCGGGCCGCATTAGGTGAAGGTGGGGGCCACATGTGGCCCTCAGGCCGCCAGTTGATATTAACCTGCGGGCCGCATTAGGTGAAGGTGGGGGCCACATGTGGCCCTCAGGCCGCCAGTTGATATTAACCTGCGGGCCGCATTAGGTGAAGGTGGGGGCCACATGTGGGGGCCCAGTGTGGAGGGATGGTATGACAGACTGACTGGTATAAACAGTGCCCCCAGTGGGGAGGGATGGTACGACAGACTGAATGGTATAAACAGCGCCCCCAGTGGGGAGGGATGGTATGACAGACTGACTGGTATAAACAGCACCCCTGGTGTAGAGGGATGGTATGACAGACTGGTATAAACAGCGCCCCCAGTGGGGAGGGATGGTATGACAGACTGGTATAAACAGTGCCCCCAGTGGGGAGGGATGGTATGACAGACTGACTGGTATAAACAGTGCCCCCAGTGGGGAGGGATGCTATGACAGAGAGACTGGTATAAACAGCGTCCCCAGTGGGGAGGGATGGTATAAACAGCACCCCCAGTGTAGAGGGATGGTATAAACAGCGCCCCCAGTGGGGAGGGATGGTATGACAGACTGACTGGTATAAACAGCGCCCCCAGTGGGGAGGGATGGTATGACAGAGATACTGGTATAAACAGCGCCCCCAGTGGGGAGGGATGGTATGACAGACTGACTGGTATAAACAGTGCTCCCAGTGGGGAGGGATGGTATGACAGAGAGACTGGTATAAACAGCGCCCCCAGTGTAGAGGGATGGTATAAACAGCGCCCCCAGTGTAGAGGGATGGTATAAACATCCCTCAACTGTAGGCTTGGGGCCACATGTGGCCCCCAGCCTACAGTTGATATTAACCTGCGGACCGCATTAAGTGAAGGTGGGGGCCACATGGGGGCCCCAAAGTGGGTTTAGTACTGATAAACACTTCGCCCGCGGCACAGCGCCGTGCCCCGCACACTGTCACCTTTTTCACCTTGGGCCTGTTTGCATGCCTGATTTATAGTACATACAGTTTGACTCTCCTGAGGGAGGATGAATATAGTCAATAATCTTACTGATGCTAACAGAGGAATGTACATATTTGACATCACAAGTTGCAGCTCCTTGACATAAACACACACCTGAGGTGATGGTGTGTGTGTGTGTGTGTGTGTGTGTGTGTGTGTGTGTGTGTGTGCGTGCGTGCGTGCGTGCGTGTGTGTGTGTGTGTGTGTGTGTGTGTGTGTGTGTGTGTGTGTGTGTGCGCGCGTGCGTGCGTGCGTGCGCGCGCGTGCGGGCGCATGTTCTGTATGTTCTCCGGTAGTAATCTATTTATTGATAGATAGATAGATATCCAATAGATAGATAGATATCCAATGCACTTGACAAAGATTACCATTCGTACATGCATATATTCATTCATACACCGATAGCGGATGCAAGGCAAGACTAAAACTAAATCACATTTTATTCACTCACTCCCAATCTTCCGCCGTAGTCTGAAAACCCACCTCTTCAGACTCCACCATGGCCCGTAGCACTTGCCCTAGCCTAGCCCCTTAGATAGCACACTATGTAGACTTAGATAGTATTTTAAACAGACTTATAGCTTGTTACGTAGACAGCTCTAGAACTGCACTTTATGTAGTCATAGCACTTTATAGTACACATGTATAATATATTATATGGTATAGTATGTATAGTTTACGTGATTGACTATCATTGCACGCGTTCATGAATGAAACAGCGCTCACGTGTCATCATGAACGCGCGCAATGATTGTCAACGGACCAGCGCTGGCCCAGCGCAGCAATAGAGCGTCGCAGTCCCGCCTCCTACCCTGGACCAGGAAATGAAACCCAATGCATTATTCTCATAGACATTTCTTAAAGTATTTATTTAAAGACGGTTACGCCACGGACAAAGCCAACTCGAGTCGTGACAACTCATGACAACACAAACAATATTTTGGACCAAACAAATAATTAGAAAGAAGAAAAAAACGGCAGGTTACAACACTTTTTTTGTTGTTTTTCTTCTTTGTAATTATTTGTTTGGTCCAAAATATTGTTTGTGTTGTCATGAGTTGTCACGACTCGAGTTGGCTTTGTCCGCGGCATAACCGTCTTTGAATAAATACTTTAAGAAATGTCTATGAGAATAATGCATTGGGTTTCATTTCCTGGTCCAGGGTAGGAGGCGGGACTGCGACGCTCTATACCACTATGTCCATTTGGCCTCAGGGTTTCCTCCGGGTGCCGTCTCTATTAATATATACTCTAAGGTTCGTCCATACGTACAGTATAGGTTTTTGACGACTGCATGGTTTCAACACTGGTTACAGCACTGTACAAGCTGCCCAGGTCGTCTTTTGAAAGGTTGTTGTGAGGTTTTGGGGACCAAAAGAGAACAATCTCAGTCTTATCTGAATTCAGATGGAGGACGTTTTGTGACATCCATAGGAAAGGACCATGCATCTATTCTAAACCAAGGGTGCCCTGAAGGTAGATCGCGATCTGAATCAGATCACACATGGTAGACCACATGACATCCCCCTAAAAATAAATAAATCAAATATTATAATAAATCACACCTGTCTGAAGTGAGGGGCGCTCTTATCATCATACATCATGCACTTTTTGGACAAAAAAGTAGCTTGTAGGAGCAGCAGTCGTACCCAGACAACAGAGAGCTACTAAACCCATTATTGACCTTATACCGACCTTGAAATATACCGTAGTTACGTCACCAATAATAGTGGTCCCTTATTGGCCAAGGCTCTTCACCGACATACCGACAGACATACCGACAGCCGATTTGCTCAGGCACATATGACGTAAATTCTCCATTCATTGTCAATGGCATTTAATGTTTGTGTTCAGACAGAATCTACACTATAGCTGTTTATAGGAGGGGCTCGCGCCCCTCAAAAAACTATTGTTGCCATCTGCCATTTGAATTAAGGTCCCCTGAGTGATTGACATCTGTGCCTGTCCACTCAGTCCACGGCTTCTATAGTAGGCAAACCCACAATGTAATACTTTGTTTTCATGAGTGTTAGGCGCAAACGTGAGTAGCATTACGAAGTTACATTAAAATAAATCCCCTCTATTTCCCATTCCAAGTGTGTGTCTGTCCTATATATGTAACGCCAGCGCTGCTATATTCCAAAGCCCCCTCAGGTACATTTTAAAAGTATTTTCAGCAATGGGATTATAATTTTTTTTGGTTGAGTAGCTCTTGTTGAGCTGGTCATTTTAAAAGTAGTTCTAAACTAAAAAAAAACATGTGAGCACCGCTGATCTAAACCATCCTTGATTCTTTGGACTTGCATCACAGCCACCCGATTCGGATGCCACGGCACCCTTCGTTGCCACGGACGGAGCCCACTTTGAGATGCACTGAACTAGACGGCGCTGGCTGTAGTGCAGTCAGTTATTGCATACAGTCCCATACCCTTGGTCTCGTCCGGGCTGACACCTAGAGGTACCCATCAATGTCGTTCAGGCCAAAAGTACCTCTGGTAGCCACACCTCTGATGGGTGGGGTTTAGCCTTAAGGGGTGTGTTTTTTTCACCCACTGTGTAATATAATAAATGGACAGTAGGTGGCAGTAGGACAGAGGCCACAGCAACTATACATTCCAGCTAAGTAATTTGCACTGCAGTTTTAGGGATTGTCATTGCTGCTGTCAAGGAGTGAAACAATATACCCATACTCAACCTTTTAATTTTAATTTACCGTAGTATCTCATATATATATATATATATATATATATATATATATATATATATATATATATATATATATACAGTTGTGGAAATGTAGATCTGCTGTTTTCAAAAGATTGAAAACTTTAAATGATACATTATGTACATTACATCTGTAATACAGTTGTGTATTCTTATGACATTAATTTCATTATATATTATTATAATTAGTTAAAAGCAGGCTCTGTACCCAAGTCTGTCCTCAGCAAGTGGTCACAATTTCAAACTGCCAAAAAAGTGTCTAATACTGTCACAATCACATAAATATACATACTAAATGAATGTCCCATTTTAGAAAGAAATGTTATGCGAAAAACCTTCTCAAGATTGGTAGTTAAGACCTGTTTCTACAAATACATCCATTTGAGTGAGGAGATGGAACTGGTTATTCTGCTTTTAGCACTATGTGCAGGAACAAAAGCCCCAAAAGTTGACTATACCCCTCCCCGAGGTATAACAAAACGGGACATCGTTTTTTCATATCTTTAGGATGTCCCGTTCATGAAATGGATTGTCCCGAGATTTACTTTTACTGCAAAAGTCTTAAAATGTATCCATGAAGTGACTCACCACATAGGCAATAAAAAACGCCTATCTGAAAGAGGGAGTTCCAAGTAAATCCTCTGTCATTTTTTACCTGCTGTTTGTTTTTACATCATACTTGCACAAATTGTCTACAGGTAGTGTGCCTACATCCCAGAACAATCAGAATGCCAATATCTGGTTCTAATGTGAATCAGCAGCCTTTTATATAAGGCCTTAAATTGGCGGAAATAGCAAAAGGTTTACTTTTCTGACATTCACTTGTAATTTTGGTCCTACTATTTATCAACAAAATGTGACATTGTTTTTTCATATCTTTAAGATGTCCTCTTCATGAAATGGATGGTCAGAAGTTTTACTTTTACTGCAAAAGTCATTAAATCCATCCATGAAGTGATCCCCACTGAGAGAAACGCCTACCCCACCACACACACACACACACACACACACACACACACACACACACACACACACACACACACACACACACACACACACACACACACACACACACACACACACACACACACACACACACACACACAAATATTATATATTTTTATGTTTACATGGAAATGAGAATGTATTATTTTACTGTCCAATGACACAGGCCAAGTTATTGTGGAACATCCTAGTTGGATATTTCTGATGTGAAATGGCACAAGGGACCCCCACAAAAAGTCCACCCCAAAATGGTGCCCTTTTCTGGGGGTTGGGCACCTTCCCCCTCAGTGCTCTCTGCCCCCAGGATGCCAATATTTGGTTCTATTGTGAATAAGCAACCGTTTATATAAGGCCTTATTGTGACCGCAGGTCGCGTTTACTATGAAATCGTACATTTTTGTCCGTCAGTCAGTGTAACACTCTAAATCCCCATACATGGGAAAGCCCCAATATATGGTGCCCAGGTCTCATAACATCACGTGGCATCGGAGATCCCTGATGTCATAGTAAATACAACCTGATGTCGCAATTAAGCCCATACAGTATATGGAGATCCCTGATGTATCAATATTGGCCAGCAACTCTACATCTGACCTCAAACCGCGCCCGGCAGTCGGCGAAAACTAGAGTTCTCAACAGGCCTGAAAATTAAGGCCCAGCTCATGGGCCCTCATCAAACCCTTTACACTCAAGACACTGCCCCCGCTGCCACCCTTAGATCTATATGGAGCTGACCTGTTCTGACATTCCATATGTTGATCTGACCTCATCAAACCCTGTACACTCAAGACATGCTCCATATATGGCCAGTACATAATTCATTCCATATGTTGATCTTACCCCCCATGCCAAAGCGCCAGCGCTCGCCCAGCAGTCACCCAGGTGTATGCGTGCACGTCACCTCGCCCTTTATGACGCGGTCGCTTCTCACCCTCAGGCGTCTTATAAGTGGATCTATCTATCTATCTATCTATCTATCTATCTATCTATCTATCTATCTATCTATCTATCTATCTATCTATCTATCTATCTATCTATCTATCTATCTATCTTTTTCTTTTCAAGAGTTACTTCTAAATGTTCTAATCCTGATCTAATACTGTAAAATGCCTATACAAACTTAATAACAGGAAATATATTTTGATGCCATGTTTTTAGTTTACTCACATTCATGTGGAATCTAAGGATGTTTCGAGCCTATGCCTCAAAAAAGCTGGAATGACAAAATATTGTTATATAAGGCAACATTGTTGTATGCTAGATGTATAGGTGTGAGTGAGGCCTAACGTCTTCTATGGTACTACTTATTAATCAGCAGCTTATTCTCAATGTCATCTTGAGCATTGTGGGGGGAACTGACTGACTGGGGCCAAATTGGTTTCCATAAGCTGCTGATTGTTGATTATTCATTAATAATGGCACACACAGGGGCACGGTGGCACAGTTGGTAGTGCTGTCGGCTCACAGCTAGAAGGTCCTGGGTTCGATTCCCGCTCGGGGCGCTGTGGGTGCTGGCGGCGTGTTTCCTCCTCCGCGTCATCAGTGCCCATACCCGAGGCGGGGTTGGCGAAAGGGGCTTTCTGTGTGGAGTTTGCATGTTCTCCCCGTGTCCCCTAGGGTAGGTACCCTCACAAAAAACATGCAGTAATCCTGGTCTCTAAACTGGCCTCCCCCTGGCCAGCCGGGGTGCCTGATGGAGGGGAAAGGAACTGGTTGGAATAACGTGTTCCTTCCACGCGCTACGTCCAACCAGGGAAACTCCCACTGTCAGGTGTAAAGGAGCAACTTGGACACTCAGGCATGAAGGAAGCATGAGTTCAAGTCCGTTGCTCTCCCCATGTCCCCCATATATGGGGACTAGGTTGGCGGAGGGTGTGTAGAGCCCAGGATCACATTAGATAATTGACACAGGGGTGAAAAATGGGTTACAAAATCGTGGGATCAAAATTATTTAAAAAAAAAAGAATGGCACACACAAAGCTGTGAATTCTACAGCATTAAACCATACTGCATTTAGGCTATATGGACCTATAGAATACAACATCAATGATTGATGATGCTTTCAGGTGTAGCGATATTAGGTCCATCTGAGAATAATAGATTCTATATGAATATGAAGTGGCTGGGTAAAAACATATTGTCTCCACTAGGCCGAAAGGCATGGCATCTCTATGTTTTTCACCCTGTCTGTCCATCCGCGTGTGTCCTTCATCTGTTCAATAAAGAAACAGTTCTTTCAGATTTTTCATATTCCATCCTGACTGGCTAAGATTGACTTCCAGCCCACAATAACCTGTAATTGGTCTGGCGGAGACCTGTACTCTTGAGTGTAACACCTATGATTCTAACCCAGAGTGCCTATAAAACCCTAGCCTGGCTAATAAGCCAGACTCAAATTGCCAGAGGCAATTGTTTTTGACAACGGCTGATTCGTTCTGGCTTATTAGCCAGGCTAATAAAACCCTGCTCATGTAGGGTAGACACTGGGGTCACTGTATGCACTTTTTTTGGTGCAAAAAGTTAATTGAAGAATTGCATGACTTTTGCATTCAAAGTAAATAGATTGATGGTTGATACTGCAGTTTCTATGCTTTTGGCTATTTCTGCCTCTAATAAGGCCTTATATTAAAGCCTGCTGATTCACTATAGAACCAAATATTGGCATTTAGGTTGCTTTAGGATGTACCTAACTAGACCATCTGTGCAAGCATGACATAAAACCAACCATGCAGCAGGTAGAAAATGACTTGGATCTCCCTGTGTCATGATTGAGGCGTTTTTTCATTATGTGGTGAGTCACTTCATGGATTAATTTCATGACTTTTGCAGTAAAAGTAAAACTTGGGACAATCCATTTCATGAAGGGGACATCCTAAAGATATGAAAAAACTATGTCCCATTTAGTTCTACCCCTGATAAACACTACCTGTAGACCATCTGTGCAAGTATGATGTAAAAACAAACAGCAGGTAGCAACTGCACTTGCAACTGCACTTATATGGCCAGGGGCCAGGCACAGGACAGGATTAACCAGACTCCTAATTGGAAAACGGATGCCCACCAGGCTGGGTGGATGCAGCCAGGGTTGTTACGCTTTATCAACATACTCAAATATTGAGTTTGGGGTTTAATGCAAATATGAATGCAAGCTGTTTTTCTCCTAAAATAAGCATGACTACAGTATATAAAGAGCATGGTTTGAAGCAGGACGTATACATCGAGTCGATCAGCTTTGATCATCTGACGATGACATGGCCGCCAACCTCCGACTCCTGTGTGTCCTCATTGGTCAGTATCCAAGCTTGTATTTCAATAACATAACAACAAGGACCATATTTTATATTCGGAATTGATGTGTATGATGTGTTTTGTTTTGACGAGCTGTGTGTGTGTGTGTGTGTGTGTGTGTGTGTGTGTGTGTGTGTGTGTGTGTGTGTGTGTGTGTGTGTGTGTGTGTGTGTGTGTGTGTGTGTGTGTGTGTGTGTGTGTGTGTGTGTTTCAGTGCTGGCTGCTGTGTGCTGGGAGGCTAACAGTAAGAACACCGAGAAATGTAAGTATAGGGCCTACACTTCTGTCTTCAACAGGTTGAATAATTAATGTTGGATCTTCAATTTAATTGCATAATTGCATTTTAGTCATGTGATCAAGACGGGTTTGTTTGATTTATCATAATCCACCCTCATTGGCTACGATTGGCTTCTAAACTTTTCAGGAGTAGCCCGCTTTGTACAAATCGACACAACTACTAAACGCAGCGTCCGATTGTGGCGTCCGATTTGTGTTAATGCAAAAAAAGAGAGAGAGAGAGAAAGAGAGAGCGCAGTGGCTGGCCACATGGATGAAATCAATGGTCAAAGTACATTCAGCAGCAGATAAGATTAAGGTCTAGCTGCAGCATATAGACAATCAAACACACTGGACATGACCACCATGTGGTTAACCAGAGCCCTCAGAGCACACAGCACAAATAGGCATTCCTCATCAGCTTACTGGCCTCTGAAAAAGTGCTTACTCAAAAATGCACATGCAAACCGGTTACATACATAGACATGCATTTTATTCGCACACACGGAAACATGTACACCACGGACAGACACATTTGCATACATTGCACACACACACACACACACACACACACACACACACACACACACACACACACACACACACACACACACACACACACACACACACACACACACACACACACACACACACACACACACACACAATGCAGAAACAAGCAAAGGCTGTCCACTGTCCAGCAGGGACTCAAAACCTTCCCCCTCCTCCTCTTACACTCTTTTTTCTTCTTCCTCCCTCCTTTATTCTCTCTCTCCGTTGGGAGGTGGTCTCTGATTTAATCAGTAACCTCAAAGAGGTGTTTCTTTTTGCCTCCAACCCTGTGCTTTCATAGACCGACTGTCACTGTCCCCATGTCGACAAACAGAGCAGCCTCCTTCTCTTCCCCTGTTCCCTCTCTCCCTTATTCTGTCTCCCCTTTTCTCTCTCTCTCTCCCTAGTCTCTGTCTCGCTTTCTCCTTTCATCTGAATGGAGAAACCGGCCGGTCCAGATCCGTCTGCCAGCCGGCCGCCGGTTGCCGGGGCTCCTGATTCCATGGGGGCCCGTGCTGTGGCCGGGGTTGAGGGAGACGAGACGCCGGCCGTCAGCTCCAAACTGTTCCGGTGTGCGTGGTTGCAGCGACTGCTACCTTTGGCCTACAGGGAGGAACTGTACCATGTCCTGCGGCTTACAGGCCCGCTGGTGAGTAGGGGAAAGTTGGGAGCACAGCGGGGGGTGCTGTTAATGCTCCCCTAGTCTGCAGCTGCATCCACGCTGCCCTGTTTGGACAGTCTGTGCACTGTACGATTTAACATGTATATGTGCCCTCTACCCCCATTAGACAAAACAGTACTTTTATCTGATCAATATTTTATTCCTGATGTGCATGGTGTGCATTTAAACTTCCCTGTCTTGTTTGTCTCTCCCTCTCCCTGTCTCCCTACAGCTGATATCTCGGATTCTCAACTTCTTCTTGTCATTTGTGAATACCATATTCTGTGGTCATATAGGCAACGCAGAACTGGCTGGATATGCACTGGCCTCAGCGGTATGACTTAATACTGCTATTACTACTACCACTATTTCTACTACTAGTACTAATAATAATATAAATATTCACATTCACTACTGTAAATGTACATCATGTAAAATCATATGGATAGAGAAGGGACAGATGGGGACAGAGTGGGGCAGAGGGGGACAGGGATCAGGGATCTCCTGTGGTGGGGGTCAGGGAGTGAGTGTATTCTGAATTGATGCTATCAGTGAATCCCCACTGTTCATTTAACTCTGTGAGTGTACAAATTAAACCAATTGGGGGGGGGGGGGGGGGGGGCAGCCCCTCCAATGCGTGGCTTTTGAAGATTACGTTATGTGGCATTCAAGTCTATGGACTTTTTAATGTTTGTTCAAAGCACTTATGCCGTAAATTATTTGCCAGCCAAGTCTATGGTCTTTAATGTTTGTTTAGGACACTAAATGACAAAGTAAGACACCATATGGCTGATATATAAATAGTGGGTGCCCCTCACTTCACACAAGTGTGATATCTGCCCAGCTTTGTGTCTGTGTATCACAGAATGTGATGATTTGATTGGCTGAGCACTGAATGTGATGATGTATGATGTTGTATGATGATAAGTGCGCCACTCACTTCACACAAGTGTGATTTGTGTTATTTTAATGATGACTCGCTGTAGAGTGCCTAATAGAGTGTTGGGCGGACAGTGCAGTGCAGATAAAGGAAGAGCTGCTCTTGCAGGTTTCAGTCCAAAGCCAACTGGGGTAAAGTCATAGTTCTGCAGGCAAGAGTCTTAACATAACTACTTAACTACAGTACATAACACTGCTTAACTCCATAGACTAACTCACACACACTGACTGGTCTGAGCACAGTGCCCTACTTTTAAAGTGGTGTGCAAAACGTAAAGCCAGTGATGCTGAGGGGGGAAGTCTAGACTGGTCTGGGAGGTTCTCGTTGACACTATGATAACCTCAGTGTTGTGTTGCTACAGTCCACTTCAAGAATAGCTTGTCACTGCACTCAGTGAACACTGCACAGCACTCATTAGACATCTGAGGGCAAAATAGACCCAGGTTGGTCATATAAAAAATATCACTTAACCCCAAGTAAATTGATAAAGGTTTTTCAATGGATTCTAGTAGTATTGGGCAGGCTAAATGACATACAATTGAGATATAGCCATGATAAGCTCCTGCAGGTGGCAGCCATCTTAGACTCCATCTTGAAAACGAGCCTTTCCAGAACGTATATTTTCCTAGATTTTTGAGGGGAGCTCACGCTAGCCCCTCCAATGCATGGCTTTTGAAAATGACGTTATATTGCCGCCAAGTCTATGGGCTTAATGTTTGTTTAGGGCACTAATCACAAAGTGTGACGTCATGTGGCCAATATAAATCCATCTTGTGACTGGTTTCAATTTATACAATAATACTGCATTCATGTCTTATGTAACGTATATAGTGGCAGACTGGCAGTGAATCTGCAATGAATGAATGCCCCTCATGTGGCAGTCACAGTGGGCGCCCATCACATCACACAAGTGTGATTTTTCATTTTTCGTATGCATGCCCAATACTACCAAAATACACACGTACACACAGAGACGTGGTGCATTTACAGATCGATAATATATAAACAGAAATAGCTGCTACTTCTGTGAATTATAGTATATAGATACTATTAAGTGGGAGTGACCCAGGTAATACTGCTATAGTCACAGTCTCTGTGAAATAAGAGAGGTGAGGATGAGATGGTTTGGACATATGCAGAGGAGGGATAAGGGGTATATTGGGAGAAGCAAGTTGAAGATGGTGCTGCCACGTAAGAGGAGACCCAGATGGGAATTAGCCTAACCCTAAAGAATAAGAACGAAAAAGAAGAAGACAGTCTCTTTCTCAAAATGATAGGAAGAGCACTGGAGTACAAATGCATTATTCCATGTAAAAATGTTGCTTTATGTTGTGCCTACTTTGCTCTGCAGGGTACAGAAAATCTCTTATCTATAAGCTCACAAAGGGTTGCAACCGTAACCGTGATCATTGATGCGTTGTGACTGTGAGCTTACAGATCGGCTATTTTAAGTAGTTTTGGTCTGTGACATCGTTGTACAACAAAGCATAAATCGAGCTTTGCAATAAAGCAAGATTTAGCATAACTGATGGAGAGAGTGCTCAGAGAACAATGCCTAGGTTGAAAGAATAATGCCTGGATGTGAAAGCTTAGAACAAACAAAAAGGTAGGAGTGCACACCAGTAGTGGGGAGGTGCTGACCGCAGGAGATGGATGTGAAAGCTTACAATGGTACTAACATGAAATGAAATTTCAACATAATCATGTAGTAAATTAAGTGAAGCCACTTTTAGAATACGCAGATGGAGAGAGTAAGATGACTCATCCTGTCGTCGCAAAACCAGAACAGGAATACATTTAGTTAATTTCCCTACATTATGGTGGTTCTGCCTGCCAGAACAGAAATACAATCTGCTGGTTGATCTGCTCATACTGTACCTTAAGAGTTATACTTTTTAATTTGTCTTTTTTATTTTGCATGCAG
The DNA here is from genome assembly GCF_951216825.1 of Electrona antarctica. Taxonomy (NCBI): domain Eukaryota; kingdom Metazoa; phylum Chordata; class Actinopteri; order Myctophiformes; family Myctophidae; genus Electrona; species Electrona antarctica. Next base: position 45,633,756 of record NC_136789.1, on the reverse strand, counting down.
TTCACTTTTTTCATGTTCTTTATTTGATTTAGATGGATTAGTTACAGCACATGTTTATTTATTTATATCAAATTTTGTTTTAACCAGTATAGCTGATTTCAATCCCTATTAAGTTATTATAGCCATTTTGCAACCTGGAGACTACAGCCAGAGGCTATGTCTATCTGGGGTCCTTGGAATGGAGCAGTTTAGGAAGCCACGAGTTGAATTAGAGGGGAGGTGAAAGTAGGGTCCAGTCTGACTGACCAGCAGTGGGTAGCCCTCTAATTCAGTGGTTCTCATAGTGGGGTCTGGGGACCCCCAGGCGTGGAGGGGTCCCAGGGATCGAGTCTCCAGCAAAAGTAGTTAATATAGCACCACAATCATTTAACCACTTTATCCATTTATGTTAGCCATTCAGAAATAGCAAATGCTTGTGTGTGTGGTTAATGACCGGTTTAAACATTTTGCTTCTTGGAAACATGACCAAAATAGGGACACCAGGTTGAAAGTAGTGCCATGAAGGTTCAAGGTTCAAGGTTTCTTCATTGCAATAATAATAAAGCTGCAAGCAGCGGTGACCGGGCCCTCGTGCGTCTGTACACGTTAGGGGAAATATCAACCAATCAGAACTGGGAACAGAGCTAATGAAGGATAAAATTATGACAAATGATAGAAACTATGACATACTGGCCAATCAGAAGAGTGGGACGGGGATAATTGAGTCCAATTAAGGACCAAGTCCAATGACACCACCCACAAGTCTGTAGGACAATCAATTCAATACTTAGATCTTGATCTTGTAAATCTGCTATTTTCACTTCCTGTTTGGTGTTGAAGTTTGACACTTCGCCACAGTCACGCCATTTTACGTAAACTCACGCTTTTGATATCTTTTCATTGTTAAAGTCTTTTGTGTACGCTGATCGAGTTTGATTTGGAACTGACCATCCTGCTAGGAGGAGTTTGTTAAAGTGTGACCCGTGAAAATGGCATAAATTGTGCCAAAACGCTACAATAAATTCAACATGGCTGACTTCCTGTTTGGTTTAGGTCTAACAAGATACAGGTGTACCGATTTGTATACGTGAAACCTTATTGTGCAGTGGAGCTTTAACCACTAACTTTTGTAGCTAACCTATTGAGCCATTAGGCTCAACTTTTGGAGTACGTTTTGCGCCTCAAAAACGTGATTAATTCAGGGGAATAATAATATGAATCATTGCAATTTCAATAGTACTACTGTGCAGTGCTTGGGCTCAGGGGGGGGGGGGGGGGGGGGGTTATTTCCCAAGCTTACTTTTTTATTTTTCCTGCTGGCTTGTTTGTTCATAAGTCTGGGTTGACAATTCCAGTGGTGGTATTGGTAAACAGATCTTTATCGAGGTGTATGTATGGTCACAGGTTATCTCGGATGAGATTACAAAACCACAAAGCTTGAGGTTACTGGTATGTATGAGAGAAGTGGAACAGAGTTCCAAAACTAATCTGTACTTCCGCTCTGGACCAATGGCCCAGGATGGTCAGCATCCACAGTTTCCCCCACAATCTCTTTTTTCGCTCACTCCCCCTACAACTTGTTCCTTATGCCTATTGCCCGTGTCACTCCACGAGCCTCACAGTAGCACGACAATGTACAGTATCAGTATACATTAGCCTTTCCATCACATCCTGTATCTCCAAATTGTTGATTGAATTTTGCAATTGTTGTCAGAACGGTTCCAGAGATAAACATGTATAGTATTTGTGATTAAGGATTCTTGCCTGTGGGACAAAGTTGACACAAACAGACTGACTGACTGACAATACAATACAATTCTCAGTGTTCATTAACTCTGTGTACACATTTGTACACTCAGGGTTACAAATGGATGATTGAACACTATGTTTTACTGTGCAGGAGAGGGACCAGACAGGTGGAGTTGTGGACATGTGCTGTATAGAAAGTTTATTGGAGTGCAGCTCAAAAGAACATTCTACACTCAATGAACTCGAGCTAAGACCGTTCACATGTATTCCAAGGTAGAGAGGTTCAGCCAGATGAACAGACTGTAAAAAACGGATTCATGCTGTGGCCCTGTGGGTAGAAAATGCAAAATCAAACAGTGTGCCAGATACACAGCGAAGCGAACTTATTGGTGGACTCATGCAGGAGCAATATTGTCAGGGGGCCTTAGTCTTCGCCAAATATTGTTACACATCACAGAGAAGTAGCCGATTAGCTGCCGATCAAAAGGACAGCCATGCCCAAGCGCTGGTATATGGCATTGGAATTTGGACCGACGGCTTTTTATTCCAAAGCATTCCAATGGTGCTTATTATTAGTAACCCTAATCTGAACATCTGAACAGCCTATTGAAGTTTCAGAATATTGGGCTGTCATAACACTGGACAGGCCCTTCCCAAACATGGTTGTATGCATCTATTGTCTAATTTTCCATTTTGTTTTCCATTTTGTCAGACTATCAACGTGAGCACAGCATCCACAGGCTTTGGCCTCGCTGTTGCTTGTGACACACTCATTTCTCAGGTGAGCACAGTACTGTATGCTATTATAATAATACAATAATAGTTAATAATGGCATCATAGTGCCACCCATGGACAGGGTTTAGTATTGAACTGATATAAAGCCACTCATTTAGATGCCCAGACCTTACAGTATGCTTGCTCTTCTACTAGACCTATGGCAGTAAGAACATGAACCGTGTGGGAGTGATCCTCCAGAAGAGCATGGTGATACTACTGCTGTTCTGTCTGCCCTGCTGGGGTCTGCTCATCAACTCACACAGCCTGCTCCTCCTCCTGCAGCAGGAGGACGAGGTAGCCAGGTAAGTTCACACACAGATGAGACAATAAATACTTTGCCAAATTGACCCTTGGTCAACGGAGAGATGGCGCTTCTGGTCTTCAGGCAGCAGGATACTCGAAACAAATGCATCCATATTGTCATTTCCATGATCTATTAATTGGACACCTTATCTCATTCTTGGGTCATGTGCATGCATTACAGTACTGTACGTGCATACTGCATGTAAGTAATAATAATGGTTCCTTCGGAGTTCGGAATAGAAATGGACAAGGACACATTTACGGAAATAAATACAAAATACACATTATTTGTACTGAAGTGATAAAAGGTTTGTACTTTTCTAGAATTGCCCACCTGTATGTGATGGCATTTCTCCCTGCTGTTCCAGTGAGTGTATTTTACTAAACTTCTCTGCTAGAAGCTATATGAATTAAAATGTTCTGTAAATAGTATTGACTACCTCTGTCATTTTCTTATTACAAAGTATACACTAGCTTTCTTTAATTTGAATGACAATACCTACAAGTCAGTGTATTGTACAGTACAGAACATAACAGACATAAGCCTAGCCAGCAAATCATATTGCTGGCTATGCAGCAAGTATACTACATAGCATGGTTCCGTGTTTGAGATTGTATTATACGCAGGGGTAGGGTCTTCGACGTATAGCAGAGCACGGGCGTAGGCGGCGGTTCCGCATGCGTCACTGTCTATGACTTGCACTTGCCCAACTGAACTGTGCACGTATATGTGTATGGTATATGTAGATTGTCTGAGACTGAGGGAGAATTTATTCCTGGAAAATATATTTTAGTTAAAAATCTACATGTAAGTGTGTTTGTGTTTGAGAGTTCTGCTGTCTGAATATTACATACCCCCCTACAGGCTATGTTCCTGCATCAACTACAGGTTTCTTACCTTCAGAATCAAGTAAGGGTTCATTACTACGGGCTGTGTTGAGAAATACAAACAACCTCTTTAAGAAATATTGACTTTGGTCTGACTATAACCTCCCCTGTGACTGTAAATTCTATTTTGTTTTATGGGACAGGGGATCATTTTGCCCCAGATGTACACAGCTGCAGCAGCCAACATCGTCAACGTGGCTTGCAACTACGTTCTGATTTTCGTCCTGAAGATGGGCGTGATGTAGGTGTGCCTGTGATTTGCTCTTCCTGTCCTCCTCACACTGTTTTCCTCTCCCCATAAGCCCAATTTATGCAAGTAAAAATAACGTAGCATCAACACTTTAAGTCCATCAATTATTAAATTCCTTCCTTTTTAAATTAATTGACTTGTCAGTGTGAATTGTCCTCAAATATACTAGCTTAAGAATACTGTAGGTTATTATGTTAAATCTGAACATCTACCGGTGGTGAAACACCTGTGTGTGTGTGTGTGTGTGTGTGTGTGTGTGTGTGTGTGTGTGTGTGTGTGTGTGTGTGTGTGTGTGTGTGCGTGTGTGTGTGCGTGTGCGTGTGCGTGCGTGCGTGCGCAGAGGAGCTGCAATAGCTAACGGCCTCAGTTGGATCACCATCTGTCTGCTTCTCTATGGTTATATCCGTTGGAAGAAGCTTCATAAACAGACATGGGCAGGTGAGATATAACAAAGCATGCATAGTCAATGTCATGCATGCCACACACGCAGACGAGCTATTAAATAGAGATCAAACATAGAAGGAAAAGCAATCACAATCATCTCTGTCTTCTCTGGATTGTGTGTGATTCTTTGGCACTCCATCTAGGCTGGTCTAGTGAATGCCTTCAGGACTGGGGTTCCTATATGCAATTAGCCATTCCCAGCGCTCTCATGGTCTGCTTTGAATGGTGGATCTGGGAGGTAGGAGGTTTCCTTGCAGGTCAGTAATTGAGAGTCTGTATTTGTGTATCCTGACTTTAAATGGCATATATATGCTATAATATATATATATAGGTCCGTTTGGAACCTCTATAGCTCATCTCGGAGCTAAGCACAGCAGCATAGATATAGAGCTTCCAAACGGAGCTAGTTGTATAAGGCAATTGCAATTTAAATAAATTGTGTTGTGAAGTGTAATAATGGGTTCTATATTAGGCGTTTTTGCTCTGGCGAATTTAGTTTTGACGACTCATACATAACTGTAGAGTGTATGGCTTTGCATGCTTCCTGATCTTTAAGCATGATGAGGGTGAAAGTTAACTGTATGACAATTTAGCCCCCTACAGTACCTCTTCTCTGCTCCAAAAATATTAATAAACTAGCCTACATATCCATTGTGGAACAATCTAGTGTTACTTTTTCTTGGCATTACAGTTTGTATTTTGATTGCTGCTATTCAAAACAGTCAGTAATGATGAAACCCCATCACCCGGCTGGATTGCATTGGTTTTAAATTAATTTGTTACTATAATGTTCATTTACATATTACGCAACACATTATGGAGTTATTTCCTATCACACAGGTGCAGAGCCACAAGCTGAATGTCAGCTGTAGTCTGTGCTGTTTTTCTTTAAATGAGAGATGCCATCAGACCCAAAACGATCTGATCATTCGCCGTAACCGCTGGTCTCAACAAGTCAGCTCGGTCTGTCACGGCCTTAGAGCCGTTGTTTTGAGTATATTGGTTTCACACATATTTGATTTGTACCAGTATTACTTATAGCCAGGTGACAGTTTCTCAGCAAAAATAAATAATCATAAAAAAATAAAAATGCAAGTGCATTAATACTGAGTGGTATTACTGTTTAGGATTAAATCCTGAACATTCTCTAATACAGGGATATTGGGAGAGGTGGATCTTGCGGCCCAGCATGTGTTGGTGGAACTGGGAGCCATTACATATATGGTATGATCACCTGTCATTCTATCACAGTGGTTCTCAAAGTGGGGTCCGGGAACCCCCAGAGATCCTTGAGGGGGTCCCAGGGGGTCATCAGCTAAATTGGTTTAACCACTAACCCTATCTAGGCCTGCACATGATCGGCTATTTGATAATGGCCGATCTACAAGCTCACAATGAGTTGTCAGCTTGTACAAAGAAAAACATACAATTATTGGAGGTATTGGAGAACACCTTTAAAAGTAACTGACCTCCGGTATCAGTTCCCTCTAGGTGTCCATGCAGCTGCCTGCGTGCGCGTTGGAAATGCCCTCGGGGCTGGTGACACTCCAAGGGCCATCGTTACCTGCAGAGTGACTCTGGCTTTGTCAGGTATGAGGAACAGAGGCATACACACGCACACACACGCACACACACGCACACACGCACACACACACACACGCACACACACACACGCGTGCGCGCGTTAAATTGTATATTCTTTCCTAGGCATCCTTGCTGTGTTTCAAGGTGTTGCTATTGCTGCCTCCAAGAATGTGATTGGCTACATATTTACCTCAGATGAGTGAGTAAGGCTTTATTTATACTCTGTTGTATGAAGAAGTATAATCAGGCATTACACAGCACGTGTTCCTGTCATATTAATATTAATATTAATATTAATATTAATATTAATATTAATATTAATATTAATAATATACCACAATACATTTAATAGATGAAAATTATTGAAATGTCTCCTTTCTATATCTGCAGAAAAATTGTGGCGATCGTTTCAGAAAACCTCACACTTTACATTTTCTTACAGTTCTTTGATGCACTATTGGTAAGTTTTGGGGACTTAAGAAAAAGGTTTTTGTGATGTTTGGGCTAAATATGTTCCTCCAATTCAGCACACACAACAGCCTCCTGCTGAGTCACTGGTGATTCTATGTGTATATCGAAAGGCATGTGATTTCATCCCTAGGACCAACCATTCCAAAGACCAACCAGTAGGGGTCAGTATAGTGACAAGACAGCACAAGTGTGTCTTAAAACTGGGAGAAAAAGGGGAACATGTGTCATATTAAGTAAAATATCCAATCAAGCCGTGAAAGGAAGGAGTTTTCTCGATCACTTTGTTGGTTTGTGCTTCTCTTATTTATTTCTGTGTATCTTCAGTGTGTTTGCTCTGGGATCATGGTGGGTGCTGGAATGCAGAAAATTGCTGCATTGTCTGCAGTGTCCTACTACGTTGTAGGGTTGCCAATAGGAATAGCACTGATGTTTGCTGCCAACCTCAGAATATTAGGTAATGGCTAAATACACACACGCACGCACGCACACACACACACGCACACACACACACACACACACACACACACACACACACACACACACACACACACACACACACACACACACACACACACACACACACACACACACACACACACACACACACACACACACACAGGTTTAGCAGTACAAGTACACACTAAAATGCACAGTAATATGTCTCCCTTTGTTTCACTGCTGTCACATCAGCTGTGGTTGTGAATAAGCTACTCATTTTGATATTTTCCTGTGTGTGTGTGTGTGTGTGTGTGTGTGTGTGTGTGTGTGTGTGTGTGTGTGTGTGTGTGTGTGTGTGTGGCGTGCGTGCGCATATGCTCTCCCTATGTCAGGCTTGTGGGTGGGTATCTTTATTTGTGCAATATTTCAGACCAGTTTCTTCATTCTCATCATCTTTAAAATGAACTGGAAGAAAGTCACAGCGGAGGTAGGATGTCCCCTGAATCCCATAAGCCTATCATAAAAACCTGTCTTACCATTTTAATTTGCCAACAACACACACACAGTTTTATGTACTGGAGAAAAGAGGATAACCTGACTTCTTTCTCATCTGAACTGGGAAACAAGTTGGACAAACTGTGAAAGTCAAGATTTCTCTTTTTGAAAACCAAAAAGAGAACACTCAAAAAAGTCCAAACTCAAGCTATGTCTAATATGGGGTCGTCACAAGTCTGTCACAAGCAAATACGGTTGATACGTAGCTTAATCAAGTTATTAAAGTCTTTTCAAAGTGAGTCCTTGCCCGAGTGTTCTAGAAATTTGCCCTTTGATGGGACCCCCTTTTCATACACGTATACAGTATTATATTTGTGTGTTTCCTCATGTGACTGGCTCTCATGTGCTTTTGCAGGCACAAATGCGGGGTGGCAAGACAAAGATTGTCACATCAAACCGTCCTGTTATTCAGCTGGTGACAACACTCCCTGATGTGTCTGACTGTCCTAATACAGTAAGTGTTTTTATTTAACAATACTGATCTGTGTCACTTAACCAATTGAACCCTAGCATCCGTATTCTGGTGGTGGGGGGGGGGCGTCTGATCTACAAGCTCACACAATAGCTCATTTCTCAAACTCCGAATGCTAGAGTCCGTTTATCAGCGTTCTCCCTTAATCATCAAAAGAGCTTCCGTGTCCCAGACAGTATGGTTGGAAGCATTTGAATTTTTTGGGAGGCAACAGTCTGGCACCATTATCCTTCTGATAATTGTGTGACAATGTATATGTATTTTTACATAATGTTTATTATCAATAAAGAGGTCAAAGGCATAGAGGGAACGAAGAGCAGACCAAGTATAGAGCCGACACCAGTCAAGTTTACGTAGTTGGAACAAATTACGAGTTATTTTTTAAATCTGTTAGACGAAAGGGTCCTGGTGTGTGGTGTCACTGAGGTTCAGAGCAAATAGACATCTGGGAATGGAGGGAATGCATCATCCCCATGTCATCCTCTTCGTGGATGGAGACAGCATGACTTTACCATGCTTACATGACTTTAGAAGATGGCATCAGAGAACATGTGGAGGTGGAGGTGACATCATGCAGAGTTGCAGTTAAAGTTGTTGTAGGGCAGGCAGTTGACATAATGGTGACAGCGAGGGCAGCCCTCTGCAGGGCGCCCTTGAATTGCTTCTCACAGCATGTCCGCGGTGAGCAAACCGAGTCCCACTGTTGGAGAGACAGTCTGTCATCCAGTTAAGGTATGGTCTAGCTGCTTCACTCCCACAGCAGTTGGGAACAGAAGGCGTTAAAAACAAGAAAGATATCAAAGAACATACTTACTGTATGCCAACAACACACCAGTACATTCTGGCATCCCAGAATAAGTGTCCAGTTATTGTGTAATTGCCAAGATATCATTCCGTTTAGGACATAAGGTTTTGTTTGTTGTGGTATTACATTCTCCACCTTTTTCCTTCTCTTAAAGGCCCAGCTGGTGGGTGATGGATTTCCTGCTGGCTACAGCACTGTCAGCACCCAGGATCGGGATCTGAAACAAAGGCCTGAGATGGATGGCAGCAGCAAGGGCCTCATGGAGACACAGGGAGAAACAGAGGGTGGTAAAAACCCAACTCCTCAGCTCTCTCGCACTCAGCTGATCATCCGACGAGGACTCACCCTCTTGACCACAGTTCTCATCCTGGCTGTAGGCATTACTGTGCACTTTGTCTTCCCCCCACCAGAGGTCTCTGCTCAGAGCAGGAGCAACTTTACCACAGACTGGGCAAATAACTCCACACCAACAGCTTACCTGGAACTGACCACACACCCCTAAGCAGTATTGAATGTATATGTCTTATGGTTCTACGATCACAAGCGGAACCTTTTAGCCACATTTCATACACTGCAAAATGCAGTGTTCATTTAAAGCTCAGATTTCTCACTCAAGTGAGAAGTCAAACCGAGATTGGCCTGTGACCCAGCAGACATCTACTAGTGTTTGTGGTCATTTTGTTCCCTATGTTCTGTGAAATAATGGCAACTGAAAAGTTTTTTTTTGCTACGAACTGCATGTGGGAAAAAGCCAGTATACCGTGTCAAAGGATACAGCCGTTCTCAATTCACCATGGCAGCTTCGAGAGACTGAAAATAGATGAATTGAGTCAGCAGGTGTGTACTGCATTACTGAGCACATTCCAACAGAAAGCCATAAAACACAATATCTTCATTCTTACAGTCTTGTTGTGGTTGGGGTGGTACAGTGGAGGGTGGGGATTAAGCAGGACAAACGGTACATGGCAAAAACTGTTTCTTATTATATTTCAAAATATGTCATATACTGTATGGGAGAAAATACATTTTGAGAGGTCCAAAATATGTACAGTATCTAAAATACATTTTGTGAAAATATTCCAATATAAAATGTTCAACTGTACGTTTGACCAGTTTTTATGGGGTAGTGCAAAACCCTGACCAATGATACATACTGTACTACTGTATGCAGTGTTGGACAAGCTACAGCTCACTCATTTTTGGGACTATACCAGGTCCTACCAAAACATTTCAACACACTCATTTAAAAACTGATTTATACTTATATTTATAGATTTTATACTGAAAATATATTCTTAAAGCGTATGATTACATACATAGGGTGATTTATACAATGTTTTGGTCTGGTTTCCTTTTTCTTTTCTAAACTTTCCCTTTGAGAGAAAATAACCATGTGTATTGATATTCTGCCACTGATTGTAACGAGCTATGCATCCCATAATTTGTTCCAGCTGCATTATTATTTTTAAATATCATACAGTTAAAGTTAATCTCTTTTACATGTATCAGCAGATTTTTCCCGAAAACATTTTAACTGATTCCGCCACACCACCCCATATACGCAACTAGAAACTACACATTACATCGCCATGAACTTATAATCATGAATCATAACCAATCAAAAAAGGTGGCAGAAAGCACCTATGTATGTTTAAATGTAGCCATGTCCGTAGCTATGTCTGCAGATAAATATTTTCTCTTCCTAACCACACACACTGGAGCTACACCTATATAAGGAGCTACTCCTCTACTAACGTGGAAAAGGTGACAGTAACGATAACGATGTTACCTCTCTATGAGGGAGAATTACAAATATTCTATATAAAAATAACAGGTCAGAGATTTGTGTGCACATCTTATGCCTGTATTTAGGCCAGGTGCTGGACATCATACTAGGCATCAAGGCGAGTATCAAGGAGAAAAAATAACATAGGCCTACACTTGTTTTTTAAGCTCTGAGGACGTTTCGAGATCAGGCAAGGTAAATCTTTTCAGGTTTAAACAACATTAGGAAACAAAACGCAAACGCCCCAAATATAAAATGTACAAGCAACTTTACAGAAAAACAAGCCAGAAGTCACTCATAATAAGCAGACATGGCAACACTGTCAAACAATCCAGACAGATTTCACAGGCCATCAAAAAGGTTTCAAATGTAAACACTAAACAGCTACTGATAATTCCTGCTAAATATAGCTCCAATGTTCATGTGGTAAATTTCATAATTGTATCTAAAAACTTTTTTTTAACAGTACCGGTATTTAAACTTTTACCCTCATGTAACATATTTACAGTTTACTCACTTAAGTGGCACCATTGTGAGACAAATCAGGCATTGGACACAAAACATATACCTTCAAATATGATGTGATGGTCAACTTTGAAGATATGTCTGTAAAACAAAGCAGCTATAATTTTGTAATTGTGTGTGATGAGACATTGCATGCAGATGTCTAAGTTAATATTGTCCTATTATGATAGTCCATGCCGATAACCTTGTCGCTTCAACAGGATTTGCCGAATGTATTCAGTGCAACTGAGGAAATTGCTTAATGATAGAGAATCCAGCTCAGTTGTCATGAAAAATACTGAATGTATGGGGACATCATCATACAGGAACGCCTACTGATTGTCAAAAAACTACTTTCTGGCCTTGACAGCCCATACATCCAAATATAAAAGTCCTATATGATTGCATTAAATAACGTTAAACTACATTAAACTCACTTTGCCACTCACTTTATGCACGTGCATACCCTCTATTTATTACACCCAGTTTTATGAAACAATAAAATACAATCTATGAACAATTATGTCTTTGAGGGCCTGTGAGGCCCTGGGTGTGCGACTGTGCGTCCACACCCATGTACTTTTAGTGCTTCTCCTACCAATAAAGAAATTCCTTTTTTTCTGATGTTTCAATACCACTCAAGTATGCCAATAAAATTACTCGAAGAGGGGAGGGGCGGACTGAAGGAATGCTGACAGGAATCGATGAGGTGAGTAATTTGTAGAATAGGAAGGAGTAAGGCAGTGGGATGTGGGTGAACATATTGTTGTAGCATATAAAAGGATCTGCAGATATCACCTGAGCCTCAGTCTAGCCTACAACCTCCCGCTGACACGGAGAGAGACAACCTGGGGTAATACAAAGGTGAGAAAGCTGTTTCAGAGAAAAGTAGGCTATTTCTCTTGTATGAATCTTTTGGGATTTTCATTTTACATTTTGCTGTTTTCATTTAGCATCAATCCAGACCTCACCAGGAAGTGTAAAAACATTTAATTCATCAAATGTGAATTTAAAATGAGTCACAGCGAAATTTTAACTAAAACGAACCAACACCTACTGTAAAAGACACTTAGGATATACTTTATCATACTCTGGAATTGGAATACTGGTAATACCGGTGTTTTTTTTTTAAATGTATTTTGCTCAAAGTGTATTTTAACCCATAAAACGTTATAGACACCGTAGGCTATTATTTGTTGACGGCCTACTTTTGTATTAAATACATATATGCACAAAATCTTGTTGCTGAAGCATAGGTCGGTTGAAGAATTGCAAGAGAAGCAGGAGAAAAGACCACCATTCATTTGGAAGCACACTGATGGTTTGGCTTTGTTAGAGAGACGGAAATACCGGTAGTCCCAAAATCAAACTAGAACTGCACTCTGTCGAGTGCCTACTTGCGCGTTGCACACAAGTAGGCCATAAATGGCCTACTAGTGCGCAAGCAGAGCACGCAAGTACTGTCGACCGCTACGAACTTTCAAATCTCAGCCTCTCTGTAAAACATTGAACTTAAAAACTAAAGTCTGGTTATAACTGGCTGTCAATGGTGACATAATTACGATATGTTTCAATATTGGTTGGGTAACAGGTAACATGTATACATGTATGTAAGTTAAAAGTACTATACTGTGGTCGACTGGCTTTTTTATGTACGTATGCTTGATTGGTATCAACGTCCCGGCATTGGAATAAAACATTGGAATTAAATACTAAAGTCGGTTTATAACTGGCTGTCAATGGTGACATAATTACGATATGTTTCAATATTGGTTAGCTAACAGGTAACATATATGTATATGTAAGTTGTAAGTTGAAAAGTACTATACTGTGGTCGGCTGGCTTTTTTATGCGTATGCTCAAGGTTATTTTTTTATTAGTGTCCCCGAAGGGCAATTGGTTTTACAGCAGGTCATAAGGCTTGAAACACATATACAATACATCAATCAAACCAAACTTATTGCTGCTGGTCGCTGCGTGCGCTGCGCCCGGCCTACTTGCATCTTCAGAAGAAAGGGGGATAGGGGGGGTTGGGGGGTAGGAAGACATCACATCACATTACAATTATCATTGTATAGTGCAGGCACGGAATGTACTTGGGTGGGGGGATAGGGGGGGGGGGGGGGGGGGGGGTGGTTGGGGTCGCGGGGGCTTGGGCCAGGCACAAAAAAGCTCTCCTCCTACGCATACCATCGAAAGGGATGAGCTGCGCGGGGGGAGGAAAAAAAGATAACCTAGCTGGAGCAGGGGGGGGGGGGGGGGGGTGGGGGGGGTAGAAGGCGGCTGTATGTGTAGACATGTGTGTCCATGAGAAAAAGTTCGGTGGAATAGTTCATTTCCCATGTGTTTGTGTAAGTGTGTTCCTGGCATATCTTCCGAAGGTCATGTCACGTTGCCTCAAAGTCCTGCGTTATCATGGCGGGTTCAGTGGAAACTAACACGGCCCAGTCTGAAGACACAACAGGTGTCAGGGAGGAGGGGGGGTGGGGGTTGAGGTGGGGGGGGAGGCAGAGGATTCTTTTCTTGCGCTGTCTCTTCGTGTGGAGATTGTCAATGGGGGGGAAATCCAGATTCGTTTTTAGAGCGAGGGATATAGCAATATGGCTATTTCTCCTCTCTGTCCGTTATGGCTCTCTGTCCGTCATGTCTCTCTGCAGGGCGCTGACCTTTTCCAAGATCGTGTCCATCTTCTGATGTAACTCCCCAAGTGCCCTGCCCAGCTCGGCCACGGCAGGCAGCATAGGGGCTCCGTTCAGCGCTGCCACTTTTCCAATTCTTCGATACACAAGACTAGTGCACAGCCCGATCAGCAGAAATCCTGTCAGCGTAAATCCAAATAGATATACCTCTTCTACGCTGATAATCTCCATGCACATTACACGCCAAGTCTTGTAGTCTTGGGTATAACTTGCGGGTGAAGATCCATCAGGGTATTGAGCGGGCTCTCCAGAACCCAATTTACATGGAAAAATGTTGTCTATCACGTACAGAGACCAGCACACTAATTCCATGAATAGTTCCATGTTCTCGGAGGTATATATACTGATTTTGAGTGTGACTTAATTAAGATATGTATCAATGCCGGGGTATAACAAAGAGTAACAGTAGACAATACATATGCACTTCAGAATGCTATAGTACTATATTAGGCTGCCCCGTGGGCCGTGGCTATACAGTTTTATGGGTCATAAGCTGTGGGAGGCTGAATTTCGAATGAAACCAGAGCCAAAGAACAAGGAAAACATGGTAATAGAAGAATACAAACGTCATCATCCATGATCTTTTCCTTCTTTCCAGGTTGACTGAGGGACCACTAAAATGGAGCTGATTTTGAAAGCTGTTTCCCTCCATTTGCTGCTTTACTGTGCATCTCAGGCATTAGGTGAATCTCCCTTCTGCTATTAACATTCCTCTTATTCATACATGTGTGTACATTGATGGTTTAATACATTTCCCACTGCATCTTTCTCTTCCTTTCCCTCTCATCTATTACCCCCCTATTATCACCCTATTATCTTCTCCTGCCCCCCCCTCTCTCTCTGTCGCTCTCTCTCAAATTCGTATAAAAAGCTTCAATGTGTTTCACATTGCCAAAGCATACATGTAACATTTAACAACAAGAAATATAACAACAAACAAGGACAGTGATATGGAGAAGCTAGTGAGGTTTGTTTTTTCAGCCAGATGTGCTCTCTCTCTCTCTCTCTCGCACGCACGCACGCACGCACGCACTTGCTCTTCCTTGAACCACTGCACTTGACTCCTTGCACCTTAATCCGTGTCCTAGCACCTTGAATATAATGTCTTTAAGTATAATGCAGTACAAAACGGCTGCTATATGATACGTGAGATTATATCTTATCTCACGTATCATTTATAACTATGTTTTTTGTGGGAAAAGCTGAGAAACCCTTTGGTTGGCAGTGTGTAGCAAAAGCTTGTAAATAAGCTAAGAGAGCCTTCAGTTCTATACCGTTTGTAGCAAAACTTGTAAATATTTAAGAGCCACACAGAAGAAAACTCTTTACCTGTACTTTTAGTGGTAAAAGCCCTCAAACTTTCTTTCTTTTCCTGCCCTAATTTCTCTCTGTACTTTACCTCTTTTTAAGATGTGAAGATCGATTCTCAGCCCGAGGTTGGTGCTGAGGGGTCTATCTGGGCACAACTGGATGAGACGGTATCTCTGAACTGCGTGACTCTCCCTGAGAACGAGGTGGAGTGGCGGAGGAACGGAGCTTTGGTTCAACTCCTAGATGGCAACAGGAAGGGTCGCAGCAGCCTGTGTGTCTCTCCTGTCATCCGCGAAGACGCTGATGCAACGTTCTCCTGCCAGCTAAGAGGAGACGCCAGTGTCAATGCCTCCATCACCCTGAATGTCACCTGTGAGTCACTTTCAAGTGTGTGTTGCTTTGATTTTCAGAATACAAGCAAGCAGATTAAGGAACAATCCAATACACTCATAAAAGTCAACAAAACATGTTGACTTTTATAAATACAGTCCTAAGTCATTGAAGAGTCTACTCACCGATGAGGACACACAGGAGTCGGATGTAGGAGGTCAAAGCAGGACAACTGATGTATCCAGCTTCCAGCTTCAAACCGTGTTTCTTATATGCTAGTCCTGCTTATGATAACATTTACATACATTACATTACATTACATTACAGTCATTTAGCAGACGCTTTTATCCAAAGCGACTTACAATAAGTGTATTCAACATAGGTAGGGAACAAAAACTACTAATCACCAGAAGTCTTTAGTGCATTTTCTGCAAAAACAAGCAACCAAGAGTATACCTAGCGCTAAGGTAAAAGTGCAATATATCAGCTACCTATTTCCTTAAACAGATGAGACAAAATAGCTAAATCAAATGAGCATGAGCTAAAACAATTAAGTGTAACGACTAAACAAGATCCAATAAACAATACAACAATAGAAAACAAGCGTTCGTACAACTAGTTAACAACAAGTAGGTCAGGCAGAGAGGAAGGGTAGTGTTTCCTGAAGAGGTGGGTTTTCAACCTGCGGCGAAATATGGGCAGTGACTCTGCTGTCCTAACATCAGTGGGAAGTTCATTCCACCACTGTGGGGCCAGAACAGAAAAGAGTCGTGACCGTGTGGATCGGCCAGAAGGACCCTTGAGTGACGAGGCAATCAGTCGCCCCGAGGTGGCAGACCGAAGTGGTCGGGCAGGGGTGTAGGCATCGACCATAGCCCGGAGGTAGGAAGGAGCTGTATACACTTACACTTTGGTGCATACTGTTTGGGAACAAACTGTCTGCACCAAATGCAATGTTTGAGTACCGGGTAAGTTTATTACCTCCCATGGGGCGCCCTTGGGGCGCATTTAGTTCCATTATAATTTTGCATGTTTTTTTTGTTTTTTTTCAACAATGTATTTATTGATTTTCCCTTTTCCCACACAAATGACAAAAATCAACAATGAACATTACAAGACAATTACTCATATAAAGAAAGCAAAACAATAACCAAAAAAAGAAAAACAACAGCACTACTCCTCTTCAGCTCCATCCATTAAATTAAATTGTTCTTAATATATCTTATAAAACGGCCCCACACCTCCTGAAACATTTCTTGTTTGTCCTTAAGAATGTATGTAATCTTTTCCAAAGGTAAACATAAAGACAATTCCTTGAACCACTGTGCAATACTTGGTTTGTCTGGCCTCTTCCAGGTCAATGATATCACTCTCTTAGCTTGTAAAAGACATATATCTATAAACATTTGTTCATTACGCTTTATCTTGTGTCCCTCTGGATATAGACCGAGCAGGAAGAACTTTGGTTCTGGTATAATAGTTATTGACAAAATCTTCTGTATTTCCTGCCCGACCTTCCCCCAAAACTCCATCAATTTTGGACAGGACCATAGACAGTGGAACAATGTACCTCTATCTTCACCGCATCTGGTGCATACATCCGGAATATTACAATTATACTTATTAAGTTTAACTGGTGTGATGTACACTCTCATAAGTCAATTGTATTGTAGAAGTTTTAGACGAGTATTCCCAGTCTGGGATTGAGCTTGTGCACAAGCCGTACTCCATTGTTCCACTGTTAAATCCTCCTGAATATCTGTTCTCCAGGCATTAAGCATATCTTCCGAGGACTCTGGAGAAAAGTCAACCAATAGAGCATAAAAATCTGATATTATCCCCCTTCCGAATGGGTCATTAACCAAAGCTTTCTCCAGCACAGACATGGATGGGGCCAGCATGGATTGCTCCAGATTAGTTCTAATAAATTCCCTCAATTGCAGATATTTAAAGAAGTGTTTGCGAGGGATATCATAATTTTGCATGTTGGTCTTTTTCAAAGCACTCAACCCCAGTAGGCTACTTGGGTCAACATATAGATACTCCTGGTAGAGTACTACTCAACTACAAGTGAAACTACAGCAAGGGGCAAGGTTATTTGTCACTGTTCTAAAATCTAAATTATCGATTCCATTCTCCTGCATGAGGACCACACACACTGACTGAGTGGTACAAATAGGCCTACAAAATTACCAATAATTGACCCCTTCCCAACACACACACACACACACACACACACACACACACACACACACACACACACACACACACACACACACACACACACACACACACACACACACACAGCAAATAGCCAAAGCCTTAGCATTTATCTTCCTGCCTGTCTCCCCAAGATGCTCCAATGCTCTCTGGAACGGAGAATGTGACAGTTGAGGAAGACGCAGAGCTTTTACTGCAGTGTGACGCCCGTGCCAATCCACCAGTGTCAGTGTCATGGCAACAAGACGGAGATCCCCTGGACCTATCGATCCGCGGCTTCATAGTGACCAGTGACGGCATCACGACCCAGCTGAGGGTCCGCAGGGTGGAGAGGGAAAGGCATCAGGGAACATATGAGTGTGTAACAGTATCTACCATCTATGGGAAACGCAGCAGGCTCTTCCACGTTGAAGTCACTGGTCAGTGTATACAAGCAGACCCATGGTGAACCTTTGTTTTCCCCTCCTGTGTCCCCTCCTGTGACAGACGATCTATCATGTGTCTGGCAGTCAATTTCCTCAGTGTGCCTTTAACTCTCTGAGAGTGTAAAACTGTCAGTTAAATTAAGTATTTTTCTTTGCATTCACCTGTTGTCCCAGGCCTTTATGGTTCACTGGTTATACTTCTCCTCCTCATTAATCGACATGTTCTCCATCTACAGACAAAACTATCAAATTCCCTTTGATGCCGATAATTGCAGGGGGGGTAGTGGTATGCCTTACCGCTCTTCTTGCAGTTGTCTCACGATGGAATCGAATTGTGAAGGTAATACACACACGCATGCACACAGCAACGCACGTGCGCACACGTGCACACACACACACACACACACACACACACACACACACACACACACACACACACACACACACACACACACACACACACACACACACACACACACACACACACACGTGCACACACACACACACACACACACACACCCACACACACACACACACACACACACACACACACACACACACACACACACACACACACACACACACACACACACACACACACACACACACACACACACACACACACTCATGTAATTTAATGTAGGTTTAGGGTACCCTGATACACTAACACGTATGTAATTGTCCTTCTTTGTTGCCAGTGTTGCAAGTGAAGCCAATCCAGTGACCCAGGCCATTTGGCAGCATGTTATGTCAGCCTGCACGTTCTATTCCATGATCAAGTGAGAGAAGTTGTGGAAGGACTTCCACTGTACAAGAGACTTAAGGAAACCTTTTATACACAATTGTATTAATTTATTTATAGTTTGAAGCGTATTAAAGATAACTACACGCTCTAAGGTTTCTTATGCAGTCTGGTCTGTTATTTTAGACATGTGAATGGTACTATATAAATCTGTCAGAATCCCAAAGTATCTAAATACGTTTAATTCTGTTTTGTTTTTTTGCAATTGATTGAATTCCTAAATAATTTTGCGGCGACAATGACAATCTCAGAGAATTCTGGTGTGTGTTTTCAGTTTCCCCATCCTTGAAGATTAACCTCTGACTCAAGAACATTTTGTTAGGGCCCATTAAAAATCTTGTTACACATTTACTGTCACTGAGACAAAGGGACACATTTATGCTAAAACACACGCCTCTACAAGACATGGTTCAAGGTCTAAACTAGGTCATACTGTCCAAAACAATAAAAGAATGCTTAACAGTTTCTCATAAAACATTGTTAATACTACTCAGTTTATTGATGTGAACCAGTGGTAGTGATGAAAAACTGCGGTGTACTGTGCTCTGCATATCACTTCACTGTAGGTGAAACTAAACGTATAAAGTACTACTAAGTAATTCATCTCAATCATTTCATTTGTAATTTTGTAGAGTTTAAGTGGAGAACTAGAGATGCTGCTTGTTCACAGAATTTTATATTAATTCATGAATATCAACAAAGGAAGAAGTAGGAATACTAGATATAAAACAAAGGAGGGATCAGCATAGACTAGACTAGAGTATAAACATTAAAACAGGATGAGCAGAGTGAAAAGCAACAGCCATCTCTTTACAGACACCTCCTGGTGGTTCATTTCATCACAAATCACTTATTTCCCCCCCTTATTCTCAAACACTGAATTTAAGAATTATCGCATACATATATATTATGTCTTTGGCATGTGTTTCTACTTATGATTCATTCTCATAAAAGAATCCTCCTTAAAGAATGTCTATGGACGTTTTCACACTGACAACAAACATTTTGGGTCTAAAATCCTATTGCAGTGTTTGTGAATCAGTAGCTGACAAAAAAGGCCTGTGTGCCATTACATATCTGTTATGGTTCTAGTATGGCACCTTGAACCTGCCGCCATCACATTATTGTTGCACCTTAAACACTTTTGTCTTACCTCATGTACTAAAATGTACCTACCTATACATTTTATATTAATATATAATTATATTTATAATACTATATCTAGATTTATTTTTCTCCTTATGCTCCTTCCTCTGTATCATTGCTTTTCTGAAAACTACAGTGGAGCATGAATAAAATCATTCCATCCGTCAAATTCGACCCTATTTAACAACAGCTGCAAAGATGTATACCTTCATTGTATGATCTTATCACACATACTGCTTCACAAACTGGTCATTTACTGGTACAAAAGTCATCACACCCATAGAAAAACTTTTCAAGAGAGCCATTAAGGTATTTGATTAAAGAAAAACAAAGAAAAACAAAAAAGAACCTCATATCATCATTGCACCATTTTGGAAAAATATCTTTTGAACTTTGAAAATTTCAGAAATGTCAAAAGTGCCTGTTTTATCTGTCTAAATGATTTGGCCCCTCCTCCTCTCAAGGAGTTTATACACAGGAAGAGAGACAGCGGTTAGCCGGTTATGGTACCATATCTGTATCCAGACCAGGGGTGACTGTGAGGTAATAATATATATGGCAGAAAGTCTACAGTCAAAATGTTCTTTCCATCAAAGGTTGTCAATACTGGAATGAGCTCCATGTCGCACTGAGGGAGATCCACACTTTCACAGCTTTGAAATTTCACAAATTGAAACAGTGGCTAAAAAACAACCAGTCTTGTGACCAGTAAGACTGAGACACTCTACCGGAATAATGTAACTTCATTATGTTTTGTTTGTTTTTTTAAATCAAAGGCTACTTAATATCCAATATCCAAAGTGCAGCAAGTGCCTATATGAAGTGTCTTCAGTGTCTATATGAACTGTGGAATGAACTAGCTGGGGAGTGCATTTCACATGGGGTTTGTTATAGGCCTATAGACGACTTGGTACTGCAGCCTGGAATATTTCTCATGCTATTTTAACAGGCATGAGATGTGTTTTAACTTTTAAATGATACATCTTGCAGGAAAAGAGACAATGAGAGCTTTACAACAGAAAGCCAACTATTAGGGGACTATATTAAACTATTAGGGCATTTGAGCATGCCTGCCAGTCACAATGTGGGACAGGGTCCCAATTTGTGGGACGCCTGAAGTGAAAAAATGAGCTGTCCCACGCAAAGGGCGACATCTGGTCACGGTGACGGATGACGGTTAATTATGACAGACTGACCGTCACCATCCACGACCACCGGGGACTAGTATGGAGGGCGGCGGGAGCCGGGATTTAGCAGCACTGGATTTAGGATTGTTGCGTGGTTACGTCATTGGTCTGTCTACGTCTGACTTCGGTGGTCCACCCACCCTATGCACCGCCCACCCACCGCCAAATCACCAAATTCAAATAGTGGAAAGAAAGAAAGAAAGAAAGAACCCAACGCGGAGCGGCAGAGAAAAGTACACTCAAACTTTTACATTAGACGGTAAGTTCCGGCAAAGTTACTTTTTACTTTCCGCTTGTTGTTTTATCTATCCATGGGATGGGTAACGGAGAACATGTGGAATCTCAGTGAGCACATTGTGATCGAGTGTTGGGCTTGGATCTAACGTTAGCAGCTTAGCAAAACAAAGCCTCCAGAACCGCGTGAGATCAGATTTCTTAATGGTTTGTCAATTTAATGTGATTTAAATGTGCTCGTATTAAGGATCGGTACGTCCTCTTTTACATGTTTTACATTTCCAAATGTATATTTGCACATGAATAGTTGATTCACAAATATGACATTATCAAAAACTATAATGAGGCTATGGATGGGGATAAATATGAAATTACATACAGTATACCGGTACAGGACATAATGAACAGCAGTAAATACAGGAGTGTGTGTGTGTGTGTGTGTGTGTGTGTGTGTGTGTGTGTGTGTGTGTGTGTGTGTGTGTGTGTGTGTGTGTGTGTGTGTGTGTGTGTGTGTGTGTGTGTGTGTGTGTGTGTCCTGCTGTGCTCACAGTATACATTTGTAAATACACTACTCTTTATTAGATTGAATCTACATGGCCTCTTCAGTGATGAACGGTCTTGGTCTTGCTGTGGTGGGAGTGTGGCGGGCCCACACGACCCTGGATGAGTCTGACGAGGCAGAGGGCTCTCCAGAAGCCCCCGATCGCTTCCGCAAGCTCCGCTCCTCATCCTCGCTTAACTCCCTTCGAATGTCTTTGCGGAAGCGGCTTCCACTGCGGTCTGTCCAGGCCAACTCCCTCCCTGAAAATCCAACCTGGGAAAACCTGCAGGAGGAGCCCAAAACCAGCACCATCCGCAAACTCACCCGCAGCGCAAGGAACTCTGTTACAGAAGTATATCAGGTAGGTCTGTTAAATGACATGATTTGAGTGTTGTTAAATCAAGGCCCAGTGATGCGCTGACAAGTGAGAGAAAAGAATATTCCCTCATGCTGTCCCTGATGCCCCATTCCCTCCCTCCCTCCCTCCCTCAGAGAATGCAGAGGAACTCTTCACGTGAAGAGTGTTTGGTTGCAACACCGGGGCAGATATGTGATGGTGAAGAGAATGGCATGTCATTGTCAACCTCTCGCACCCCAAGACGCACTCCTGGTCAACATGCTACCACCACGACTCCCGGGCGGACACCAAGACGCACCCCGAAATCGGCAGCCACGCCCCGGCGTACTCCGGGCTCAAGACACAAGTCGGGGATTAAGGGGGTTCCAGAGGCTGATAAAGATGTGCGGGGGGTGAAGGCAGGTGGAGGACGGAGGCAGCTTATCCGCATGGCTGCGTTACGAAGTCCCTTTGCCTCCCCCAACACCCAGAACCAGAGACAGTGAGTGCTTTATGTACAGCCCTGTACATAATAGTAGGCTATAACATAGGCTGTGGAGCATATTTGTAAATTAGATCAAATTTTATTTCCACATTAAGCAAAGTTGTGAAAACATAAAACTCCCCCATTTTATATTGTTTTATTTTTTAGTTATATTGTATAATTTACCCCTATTTATTTGATCTCATTGGTTGCCTTTCTTTTCTGACAGGAAGTTTGACCAGGACTTAGATAGTGTTTCCAGTGGGCTTCGGAAGTTGAAACGCCTGTCCAGAGCCTTTGATGACGTCATCAGGAGAGAGGACAGGTAAATTCTCAATGTTGTTGACAGTGCTGTCAAGACGAACATTGTTAAGGCCTATTTATACTAGTTTTAGGTGATAAGGTGACCACCGAACACTACAACATGATGTCACTCCAGTGGTAAATAGGGTTGGGACCCGGAACTGGGTCTGAGATTGAAGAACCGGAGCCGGTTCCATCGTATTTAAATTATCGGTTCCCCAAACGGGTCTCGTCTGTCTTCATTTGGCTTAGCTGTGTCTGTGTGAATGCATCCAAGCGGCTGTGGTGAAGTCACGCCACCTAAACGTGTGAGTGAGGTGGATACACCCACTGATCTAATAGGATCGATATGCTAGTAGAAGTGTGGTTGGACTTTACCAGTGGGTGCAATCCTTTCGTGCAAAGGTGGTAGCACGTTGACTTTAAGGAAACCTCTCCACAGAAACAAGGTTATAATATTATCTAATCAATGTATCATACCTAGTCTGACCCAACCCAAAGCACGACAAAATACGTGACCAATTGGACTCGCCCAAGTTGAAATAATAGTTGTACAATTTGTAATAATAGTGTTGTATTTTTTATGTAGCCTAGTAATCACGCCAGGGAATCACTTTTTTATAAGTAGAAATTCTACCGTTAGGAACCGGACTTGTTAAGAGGGACCCGTTAAAATCCTAACGAGTCCCAACCCTTGTGGTAAGCGACCAAACACGTCTCTGTTTTTACTAACCACTGTTCGGTGGTCACCTTATCACCTAAAACTGGCGTATGAATACTCACCGAACACATCGCTAGTTGTTTTGTTATTGCTGAGGTAGTGGAAAAGGTTAATTTCATTTGACAGGTTAAGTGTCTTTGTTTTGTTCTGATAGGCTACCACTCTACTGCCCAATTTACTGTATAGTCATCCACAGGCCCATGTGGACATGCATGTATAGTGAACCCGACGCAGACCATAGGAGTAATTCATTTTTTGTCTACGTGTATCTGGCAAAAGGCAGTGGACATTCCATCCATATTGTGTGTGTGTGTGTGTGTGTGTGTGTGTGTGTGTGTGTGTGTGTGTGTGTGTGTGTGTGTGTGTGTGCGCGCACACACACATACATACATACTTTGGATGTAATAAAATGGGGGACAATGTAAACAGATGTTGGGAAATAAAGCAGAATCCATTGGGCTCTAGTCTAAAGGATTCAAGCTGTGGTCATAGGTGCTGGAATTTGTGGTCTCTGTATGTGCGTCTGTTTTCAAGTTATCAACTCTGGGTAAGGAAGGGCGGCAGTAGCAGTAGAACATGTGAATATGGATAAGTGAAAAATGTATTTTAAGGAGATAGATTTACATGGATTTTTATGAATGGACTCATTTTCCATCTCCCTGTTGTTGAGCCATGATATTCATTTCTGATGATTTATTAGAAAACATGTGCTGAATGCATGACTGCCCCGACCTTCAGTGACCCACCCACCCACTAAAAGAATCCCAGTGTGCTCTGCAGCATCTCCCCCAAAGACCCCTCACCCCTCCCCCGCTCACATTCTTCCCGCCCGAGTTTCAAACTGGGTCTGTGTTTCTGGTATTTAGTTGAAGAGGGTGGGGTGAATGGGGGCAGGCAGTTGAGGAAGGAAGCCTGATGAAAAAAAAAATCATATAGAGGGGTGTGTGTGTGTGTGTGTGTGTGTGGGGGTGTGGGGGTGTGGGGGTGTGGGGGTGTGTGTGTGTGTGGGGGGGGGGGGCAGTGACACTCAAACATTTGAAACATGCAGGCAATGAACTTTGCCTCTCATCCCATAAAATAATTGTATTATGTTGGAGGAGTGAAATTCCAACTGCTCAGTGAACATTCAATGCCTGGAACAAAAGCAAATTAAAAACATGGATTATTATTTTTATAAATGTAACAGCATTCACATCACTATTTATTTTACTCCCTACAACAGGCGGTTCAACTATTCCCTAATTGCAGACTAGGGACGAAGGTACATTTGCATCCAGAAATGTGAATGATACTGTAATAAGTTAACTGTATGCTATATTTACTAAGAGGATGGCATGTTTGAGCATGTCAAAAAACAGCATGGTTGATCTTGCTTGCCAGATGCATGACGGGGCTGCTCATCAGAGCTCTCAGAGCGCTTTCTGACAGAGAGTCAGAATGCAAAGTTGGTTCTTCTTCTTGATGTTTTACTTAACTGGTAATATACTCACAGTCACATTTTCAACAGACAAATACATACTCTTCTGCTTGCATCTCACTTCACTGGCCTCTTCAGCTCTCAAACCCAACTTTTTCTTCTTTCCCAACACTTATGTGATACTTGGACTAGGGTGATGTAATCTATGTTTGACAATTATTGACATGATATGCAGCATTACCGCAATATATTTTCTTTATCAATTCCTGTTGTCGTGTCACTTATCTAATATTAACTGATCATAGCAAAACATTTGGGATTATGCAGCCCTAACATACACTAATTCAGAAGTGCTCTTTTGACATTTTGATAGATTTTTCTCTCTCTCCCTCTCCACTATTCCTTAGAGTCCCTACCAGGACCAATGCAGTGGATCATTATGGGGGCATGATGAGGAGAAGATTGGACCCCAGCGGTAAACTCAGCCGCTCCAACCTCTCGCGCAGAGCTGCAAACCTCTCGCACACATTAGGAGGCTGGGCACACACAGCTGTCAACAATGTCCGCAAGCCTAACTGAAACAAATGTTTCTGTGTCTGTTTAAATGAACAAATGGACCTTTTTTGTAGACAATTTCTATACATTCTGACTGTTACATTTGCAGTTACGGTTTATGTGGACCTCCATGGGTAGTACCTACTTCATGTAAACTTCATGTGTGTTTACATGTCTCAATGTAGCTTGTATTGTTGTCGTAGCTACCAAAGGGATTCCTATGTCGTTATGTTATGTACGTGTTATAGCTGCTACTTCTGTGATAATTTTGTCACAGCTGGGAAAAGCTGTTGTGCTTTATGTTCTCTCTATGCTCGTCAAACAATGAGCATGTTTTCCTGATCTTTTTGGGCTTATGACCAAATTCTTTGCAAGTACGTTTCCCTAAATACTATATTTTGTACTCACACTAGGGCTGGGCAATATGGATGAAATCAAATATATTTTTACCAAATACTGTAATATCAATATCGTGACAATATTGTGAAGTTGGCTATTGGTGCATTCACTACATATTTAACACGATTCTTGATAAGCATTAGAAATGCTTATCAAGAACTAAGTGGGTAAAGGAAAATCATAGAACAGTCAGTAAACTTCAGAAAATTACTATAATGCACTAATGCAGCCTTTATCACAAAGAAAAGACACCACTTCAAAATCCCAGACAAAGTGCCATATACCAGTAACTCAAGCTATGCTCAAAGAAAGTGGCTGAAAACGTCACTTAGAAATCATGAGACCAAAATGATGTGATAATAAACTAACACAAAATCTTTGACAGGAGCTATTTGCCTGTTTTGTGATGTAGGCAATAAATAACATTTACAATACCTTAATATCAATATATTGTCCAGCCCTGAATCACATTATTCTCATAGAAACTGTGTCTTAATACCCAATTAGAAATCATTATATGAGACCATAATTGTATGTGATAAACTAACACTAAATATCTTTGTGACAGGGCCTATTTGCCTCTGTTCTATTAAGTATGCAATTAATAACTAACATTTATTATACCCTTTTAAGGGTTTGATCCTGCCAAGCTACGTATATATACTGTAGTATACGTACTGTGAAAGACACTTTTATTTTTGTACGTTTCTCTGTTGGAAAGTCAGATTACCTGAATATTGTTTATTAGACCAATACATTATACATGAATGATTCTGTAGTATCCAGGAAGATGTGAAGGTCTTGACCTCATTCATTGGTTTGATGTAATGAAGCCATATATAACTATGGGGACTTTGTTTTTAGTATTATTTTATATATCGACGACTAGCTCCCAGTTTGTCTTATATAAACAAAGGGAGAAGAATGAATTGTAAACCTTATTTGTAACTACACGTACACAGCAATAAACCCTTTTAGGAAAAAAAATGTTTTTGTTGATTTTTAATATTACACAACTGAAGTAAAAATGTACTTGACAGATATCAAATGATTACGATTATTGTGCTCATAGTTAGATAATTCATTGTTACAGTACACTATTCAATGGGAAAGCTGTTAGTACAACTACATTGAAATGTATGGCATACATCAGTACTATTCCTATTAAGCTTTGAGTATAATTATATTAAGCTATTAAGACCTTTTAAACAGGTGACTCCTAGCCTCGGTCCCAGGCTCACTTTGGTGACTCCTCTCGCACTGAAGGCAATGGTGTAGCCAAGTGGTGGAACTATGCAATAACCATTTTCCAAATTTGTCCCTCACTTCTTTCCGTCGGTAAGCACAGCATTGACGGTGTATAGGCCCCTCCTCTCCGCTCTATCTCTCTGGCTTTGTGTTTAGTGCCGAACCCACGCTGCAGCTGCCTTCTCTTGGATACCCGGAGCTGCAAAACACCTGAAAATGGCCCTCCACGTACCCAAAGCTCCGGGCTTTGCCCAGATGTTGAAGGACGGTGCTAAGGTGAGACTCGATAGCAAGATGAAAGGAGTGAACGAGTCTAAAACGAGACATTTGTGATTTTGTGAGCTAGCTTCTTAGCTAGCATCTTGAGGAAGCAGCGCAGTCATGGGCACAGTGTCATCATCATGTGGGAGAGTTCTAGAAGCACCGCTAGGCCGCTCGGCTCAACCTGTCAGCATGCGGTACCACCACGGCTTCTAGTCGGTCAACTACTGTATCCTCATTGTAGAATATGTTTACGGATCGCGTACATGTGTCCTGTGGACATCACATTATATGCTGTCCTGTACACACTGTTTGTTAGCGATTAGCCATTGTTCAACATGGAGTTGTAGACACGGATACACCCATTGTACACGCAGATAAATCCGAGCCATGGCACTGAGTAATCTTTCAAGTGATGCTCAGAAAAGTTGGGATACATTTTATTTAAGCCCAATTTAAGGCTGCAGAAATTCCCATTTGTTGCAGCTGACGTTAATATTACTTTTTCGTGCTACGGCGTTGGCTAGCCCGAAAGGGGCTAGGCGTTGGAATCGAATGACTGCATAAATAACCAGTACATGTTTTAATATGACTTTATTTCAAAGTCGTAATTACACTAACAATCTGTATGATGTCTACTATCATTTTCAGGTCTTTTTAATTTTTGGACCCCCAGTTTGATTTTTGCCTCTGGGGCCCCAATCTACAGTCTAAAAACCCTCTTGAGTTACTTTCAGACCTGTAAGGGTCTCTACTTAGTTGACCATCAATCATTTAGCTGATGACCCCCTGGAAACCACACAAGAACCCATGGCGGTCCCCAGACTGCATGTTGGGAACATGCAGTTCCCAACATGGCCAAAGAACAGTGTTCTTTGGCCTTAACCATTTATTGATTCATTGTGTCTTTGCTCATTTCAGCACTATTCAGGACTTGAGGAAGCAGTCTACCGTAACATCCATGCCTGCAAGGAGCTGGCTCAGACCACACGCACAGCTTATGGGCCAAATGGTAAATGTCATAAATATTATAAGCTCCTCCATTTCTGATAGGAAAGTGATTTGTAAACTAAAAACTGGGAGTTTTGTGAAGCCCATTGATACTACATACTGATTTCATAATGCATGTTGTCGTCCCAGGCATGAACAAAATGGTGATCAACCACTTGGAGAAGCTATTTGTCACCAACGATGCTGCCACCATCCTTAGGGAACTTGAGGTGAGGCTATCAATGGTATTTGTTCAACACGTTCCTCTCGAATGCAAATTTAAATTCAACAACTTAATTATCCTCTCGCGTGTCATTTACAGGTGCAACATCCAGCTGCCAAGATGATCGTGATGGCCTCCCACATGCAGGAACAGGAGGTCGGTGATGGGACTAACTTTGTGTTGGTGTTCGCTGGTGCTCTGTTGGAGCTGGCAGAAGAGCTACTCAGAATGGGTCTGTCTGTGTCTGAGGTAAGTTATACTCCTTTTACAGAACCATAAAACAAAGCCAGTAGCTGGACTTCAGTGTTTCCCATACATACAGTTGATGGGCTTTTTGTTGAAGCCCATCAAATTATCCAATCGACCTGAGACAAAGATCATGCATTTTGAAATTACAACTGATAACGGTGTGTTTATTGATCACATGGGGGAAATTAAGTTGTACCACAGCTGGACAGATGTAGTAAAATCACAAGTGAGGGGTGCTCTTATCATCATCTAATAATAATAATAATATTCAACAGACAGTCATAAAACCAGATAAATACTGTAGAACATTCAATTTAAAATTTAAATTTAAAAATAAATGTAATAAACACCCATTTCCAGTCATAGAAAGAATTCTTCATATTTTTAAAACTGTTCAAATTAATTACCTTTGTTATATTGTTCCACTCCTCCACCCTTGTGTATTGGAATTTGGAATTAGCTTCTACCTACCTTATGTTTTAGGTTTGGTTTAAGATCAGCTGACCTAAGATACAAATTATGAGGTATGATGTATGCTTAGCCTCCCTATCCCACTTTGTCTTGTAGGTGATTGAGGGCTACGAGATGGCACTTAAGAAGGCACTGGAGATCCTGCCAGAGTGTGTGTGTTCTTCAGCCAAGGACCTCCATGACTTAGACGAGGCCACAGCTTTGATCCGCACAGCCGTCATGAGCAAACAATATGGCAACGAAGACTTCCTCGCCAACCTCATTGCCCAGGCCTGTGGTGAGTCAGAAAAATATTCTAGTTGTAATATAATTCAAATGTATTAGAAAATAATTGCTTTAAAATGATTGAGGAAACCAAAAAAGTTAATTGGATTACATGGTCTTTGTGACTACAATGTTTTAATTTTCACCTAATTCTTTATTATTATTCTGTTGCTGCAGTCTCCATTTTCCCGGAATCCGGCAATTTCAATGTTGATAGTGTCAGAGTATGCAAGATCTTGGTGAGTGTGGCATTGTATACTTAAAGACAATCTAAAAAAATCAGTGTGGGTGTTGGCTTCTTCTAAATTGCTATCTGTGGTGTCTCAAGGGTTGCGGTTTGACGGCTTCCACCATGCTGCATGGCATGGTGTTCAAGAAGGAGGCAGAGGGAGACGTCACATCAGTAAAAGATGCCAAGATCGCTGTTTTTTCCTGCCCGTTTGATTGCATGGTGACAGAGACCAAAGTAAGGAAGGCTTCAATGATTTTCTAGTGCCTTAACAGTGAAGCCGAAATTTACTTGCATTAGTTTCTGTTGACAGACAGTGGCATGTCCAGGGGGTGGCCTGGGGTCATTACACATTTTGTGCATTCGGAAATGGAGAGCTGGAATGCACTCGGCATACTCTCTTGGGCGTTGGGGAAACTCTGAGTGTTGCCGATCGAAGACTCGCAGTACTGACCGATTATTTTGTAGGCTTATGTGACAAGACAACAATGATCGGTCTAATTAAGTTTCATTGCAAAATGCGATCGTGGTTGTGGCTTCTTTCTACTCTAGCGTATTCAAATGAAACAAATCTATCTGTAAAGAAACAGGTTATGTTTATACATTGGATAAAGTCACTTTGGATAATTAACATCATGTCCTGTGTTTTTGAAATCATACATTGGATAAACATTCTTTTGAATGCATTTCAAAAGACGAAAATAGAAAATGATTACTAGAAAATAATTACTTTCTGAAATTGGAGCAGATTCTCAACATTTACAAACATTTGTTGCGTGCCACACACTTGTTGCCATTGGTAGATGTGTTTATCGTTTAACTTAAACTCTATATTGTACTGAACATG
Source organism: Electrona antarctica (assembly GCF_951216825.1). NCBI lineage: Eukaryota > Metazoa > Chordata > Actinopteri > Myctophiformes > Myctophidae > Electrona > Electrona antarctica. The sequence continues at coordinate 45,602,857 of NC_136789.1, read as the reverse complement.
CTGTCAATTTCTCCATGTCTTAGGGTACAATATTGATAAAGAATGCTGAGGAGCTGATGAACTTCAGTAAGGGGGAGGAGGACATGATGGAGGCCCAAGTGAAGGCGATCAAAGCAGCCGGTGCCAACGTGGTGGTGACTGGAGGCAAGGTGGCTGATATGGCACTGCACTATGCCAACAAGTACCAGCTCATGGTGATCAGGTAGGAAAAATATGACATCCCTGAAATGTTGGTGATCAAACCACATGAAAGATTTGATCCGAATTGGTGAACCGGAAGAACAATCAATCATTTCTGGGGCAGCTGGGAGCTATATAGCGCTGATATAGTACCGTGAGGTCGCAGGGATTTTTTTATTGAGTTCCTAAAACATCAATGTTCTGTATGATCACCTCAATCTGAGCTTCAATTCCGAGATAAACGCCGCTAACCGGTAAAAATGATACTAGCGATGCTGGATGCGTTATAACACTAATAACTCGTTGTCGTCCTAGGCGATCTGGGACTTTTAATAAAAGTCGTCCAATGTCATTTTTAATCAGAATGAGTTAAAATGATTCAGTTCCTTTCTTACATCGGTTGTATGTTTATTTTATATAATTTTGTTCCTGCTTTTATCATTTGTCCTATGTTTATCACTAGCTTTATCATAGCATTTTTAAACGGTTATTTTGAGTTAAAATAAGTTAGATATCAAGCCAATTTATCTTGTAGATAATTAGTGTCCAACTGAGTATGAGTTGTGAGTTCTGATAAATGCACATTTCAAAATAAGATGATAGTTTGCCCTAACCTTATGAGACACTGCATGCCTTTCTTAGTAAATCCTAAAATAGCCAATCTACTGTACAAGCTCAGCACGCATCAAATCGCAGAACGCTTAGCTTGGCACACGGCACTGCTGCATAACTAAGTATACATTTGGCTCAACTTACTCTTTTATGTCCCCCTCCAGGTTGAACTCTAAATGGGACCTCAGAAGATTATGCAAAACAGTGGGAGCTGTTGCACTCCCCAGGCTGGTGAGTTCTCAAGAGTCTGGTCTGTGTTAAAATATTACAGTAATGGCAATACCCAAGAGGACCTTTTAATCTCACTATGGAAATGGCACTGATGCAGTGCCAAATGAATCAATTTGATTTGGTATTGTGGCTTTCATAGTCCATGGTTACCAAGCTAGGCCACACGCATAGAAAATCGGAGAACAAGAAAGGTGGCCCAAATAGCTCCATGGCTACCACCAAACATTTAATATCGCAATGTTAAGCAGTTCATTATTTTAATTTTAAAAATGGACTAATCAAACTTGCTGAAATTGCAGATGTATTTAAACATTAATAAACAATGTGCTCTGAGCAGTGAGCATCTGTGGCAATATCAACGTAACCCACATACTAGGTTACCACTAAGCAAAATGTGGGTTCATTAGGCTGTTTGTGGAATATATTGGCACTCATCAGAATGCCTCTCAGCCAATCAGAATGTGAGGCTCTAACTGGTATATGTATCAGCCATGTTTGACATCAGTTTTGTTGTGTTGCAGACCCCTCCCACTCCAGAGGAGATGGGTCACTGTGACAGTGTCTACATTTCAGAGATGGGAGACACGCAGGTGGTTGTCTTCAAACATGGTAAGAATCTCAGACCTGGACCTTTATTTCTCCAGAAGGTGTTTCACCTTTTTAACACATACATCTAAATAATTGTTAACAGAGAAAGAAGATGGAGCCATCGCCACACTGGTGATCAGAGGGTCCACTGACAATCGGATGGATGACATTGAGAGGGCCATCGATGACGGAGTCAACACCTTCAAGGTCCTCGTCAGGGTAAGTCCCTTTTCACAAGGACACATGCAGCATTGTAATCAGATTAAGTATTTAACAATGAATGCAACCTGTGTGGGGTGTTTCAGTCTGATTTCAATAATTGGGATGGAACATTTACGATGTATCCACTAACTACTGGTAAGCTTAAAAAAAGGAATTGTAGTAGTAATAGTATACTCCTTGGTAAACCAATAAATATTAAACTATCTATGACATAAGATTACATAGAAACTAGTAATCTCTAGTTGTATTGTGTTCTTATCTTAGAATTGTGCTTAAGATATACTATGTGTACAGTCTCAACTCTTTAAAATAGAGATGTGCCCATATTTCTGCACTTATTTTTGGTGCAGTAGAATACTAGAATAGTGTTAAACAGAGGGTGAATAATGGCAAATGTTTTGCTAAAATGTCCAGACATCTCTGTTGACTCTGCGTTGTTCACAACAGCAACATTCTAAACATTGTTATTTCTTTTCTCTAGGACAAACGTCTGGTACCTGGGGCCGGAGCCACTGAGATTGAGCTGGCCAAACAGATTACATCATATGGAGAGGTACACAGAATGGATTGTACTGACATAGGCTAGGTTTACACTTAACCATTTATTATATGAATGGGTGGATGTGTACGGTAGTATAATTTAAGATATTTTTGGGGCCTTTTCTGCCTTCATTGATAGAGATGGTAGACTGACAGGAAATGGGGAAAGAGAGATGGGGAGTGACACGCAGCAAAGGTTGTCGAGATTAGCAGCCTATGTGCCCAGACGGCTATGCTAGCTGGCCGGGCCATTATAATTTGATCTTGAGGGGAACCAGATATCATATTGTAAAGGGCCATTCACATCAAGAATGATAACTATTCTAACTTAAGTGAATTGCAGTCCAAACGACCATAATTATAACAATAGCGGTCAACAATATGGCTTGGATCACTTTCGGAGTGATTTGATGAACCTTAGAAACACTGACAGGCTCGCAGCATATCAAAATCCACCAGAAGGACAACTGGGATGCAGTCGGTTGTTTTGTTATAATGGAGAGTACGGAGGGTGGGAGATGATTATGCTAATACAGTAGCTAACAGTGGTAGACTAGCTGGTATGAGTGTGGACGCTCACATAATTATCGTTATAGTTATTGTTTTAGTTATTTGACAAGCCTTAAGACTTGCATTTCCTGCACAGTAATAATGTAATAGTCTATCTTTACACTCTGAGTTAAACTAACTGATTTTTCTGTGTCCACAAACATGTCCTGTCTTTTCCGTCTCCCTAGTCATGTCCTGGTCTGGAGCAGTATTCCATTAAGAAGTTTGCTGAAGCCTTTGAGGCTGTGCCCCGTGCCCTGGCAGAGAACTCTGGCGTCAAGGGCAATGAGCTCATTTCTAATCTATACGCAGCTCATCATGAGGGAAACAAAAACATGGGCTTCGACATTGAGGTATGTGTACTCACTGTGCATTAGTGCAGATGTTAAATCATAAATACTTTGTTGTCTGAGGAATTGTGTCCCATTGTCCGATGTAAAATACTTATTGGATGTATTTTGTTGCTTAAAGGGTTACCATTACATGCACTATATTTCAGACCCTATGACTAATTGTGGGGTTATGTTTGTGTGATGTAGGCAGACGGTCCTGTCCTGAAGGACATGCTAGAAGCTGGTATCATGGAACCTTACCTGGTCAAATTCTGGGGCATCAAATTGGCTACCAACGCTGCCGTTACAGTTCTTCGAGTGGACCAGGTGGGTGCCCACCCACACTCATACATACACAAACACACAGGCACTACAATATGTGTAAACTCAAAACGGGGCTTAGTGTTTTCACTGATTTGTTTTCTTGATTGTGCTATTTAAGTTCTGTTGTCTATGACCATATGTTTTTGGTGTTTTCTCAAGCAGTTACTTGCTTTTCATGTAAGGAACATGTTCCGAGAGCACAATGCAGGGTATTGATAATACCATTTACGACTTACTAAGTGCAAGATGAGAGTTAATGGCATTAACCCTAGTCGGCAAACGACAGGGTAAATGGTCACCCTGTCGTATTAGTTAGTTTTAAGTGTGCTGCCCTGTGGGATGTTAGGTTTAGGGTGAGGGTTTGAGATAGGTTCTAGTTGTAGGACTAATGACTGGTCTAACCAATGACTAGTCTAAACCAAAAACTGTCTAAACTAAATACTGCACCCATTTTGAGTGAAACTCAGCCGATCACCAATCGGTGGCCGATCGGAGCACCTCTACCTACCATCTGACAAGCAAACGGATACATTATCTAAATCCAATACAGTACATGTATGTGAACAAGTAACCAAAGAACATACATCTACATAAAATAATTGGCTTCTATCAAAATAAGTGATGCAAGGAATGAGTGATAGGAGGTGATGTAGAGGTAAATCTTGAAATAATTGTATTGGTACATTTTATTTTTGAATGAAACCAAAGCATACCAAAATATTTTTTTTTTAACCAACAAGGACTAGTATGGAAGGCTGTTAACATATTGGATGCCTAAGACGTGTATGCACGTCTTATCAAATAAAACCGTTGGATGCCTAGGACATTGTATACTTCTTAAGGCGTTTTATATTGATTAATGTAGGCCCCGGTCCCTAAGCTACATCTGGCTAGCTCTGGAATGCTAGTGCGATCTACACAGGCCATGACCTGAACATCTAAATGGCTGAGCCCATTGAGTCACGGTCTGTATGCCTTATCTCGGATTCAAATCCCAGAGTCGCGATTCTAATTAAAATGTTTTTGTTTCGGATGACTTAGATATGCGATCCGATAGATCCAACGTTGGTGGCTTTCACTTTCGGTTCACGTAGAATGGAAGGCATGGCAGAGGCGAAAATATTTAATACCTGACAAAAGTTATAATGTACACTGTATGCATATGATCAGATCATCATGGCCAAGCCTGCAGGGGGACCCAAGGCTCCCAAACAGCAAGGCCACTGGGACAAGGATGACTGGGATGAGGCGCCCGATAAGTTTGAGACTCACCATTAAGGGTGTGCTCTCTCTCAGCAGGTGCTGGAATGTGTGTGCGTTTGACACCGGGGCAAAATGCTGCACCAATATACTGACATAACTCAGACACTGGGGGAAATGTTGTGTTCCAACTGACTGCCTGTCACTACTAACATTAGTTTGTACTGTAGGCCTATGCGTGTGACACTAAACTGTGCTCAATGGTGTTTGATTAAAATGCAATAGATTTCAAATGAGAATTCTGTGTTTTCAATTCCATTTTAATATGCACGAGGTGTGTCACTGACATGATGAGACTAAATCACTTCCAAGTCTTCCAGAACTCGGATATGGTGTGACTGCATGATGCATGTATTCAGTGATCCATTTTAACTGCAACAGTTGGATACAGAAGTTGAAGAAATGGAAATATTGCAAGTTGCCATTCTTGATAATCCAACTGTACAATCAGGAGATTCAGGACATACGGTATCTGAGAAATGCAAATAAGAGATGTGGTAGATGAAGGTAGACAATATTTTTAAGATATGCTCAATTAAGCTTCAATTGTCACTTTGTGAGCTGGAGAACGTTGAACTTTTTAGTTCTGTTACTTTGATTAATTTGTCATTTAAGCCTAATTTATACTTTTCACAACAACGTATAAATTAGGTTTTAGCAGGTATAGCCAGCAGTCTGGATCCCAGAAAATTGCTTTCTACTTGTATGGGAAAACATTGTTTGACTGCTCTCATTCTCCTTAGATAATTATGGCCAAACCAGCAGGGGGACCCAAACCGCCCAAGCAGGGAAAGAATGACTGGGATGAGGAGGACTGAACCTGAACCCCTAATCTCTCACCCTACCCACAGAGAGCAACCCTACCCACAAAGAACAACCAGTTCTTGTATCAAAAACACCCTTTTTTCTACTTGTTTATTTAACGCCCAGCTGTTGGTTTTGTTTTGTAGCTATGACCATGCATTTGCTTTACAAAGAAAGATGTTGTTTAAAAAAAATGTGATGATAACTGTCTGCATTTTATGTTCTGAGTCCCAAAAAATAAAAGGCACTTGAGCTGTCAACATGTCATGTTTATTTGTATGAATGTACACATTGTAATTCATGTATGACTTGACACCAGCTAATCTCTCCAGAACCGAAGGAAACTAACAGCAGATGATGTTTTGTTTTGCCAATGGGTTTCCAGATTGGACTCCAGCTAATCCTAATGCACACTTGACCCTTCATTAGTGGTTGCAAGTAACTAGTTGAATGTACTCTTAACTGCTGTTCATTGGTACAGGCCTTTATACACTACTATAGGATTAAGGCTTTCATTGAAGTAATTCAATTTGCCAGTATTTGTTAGCATAAGGAAACAAACTTTACTGCTGCTGCTGGACAGCTAAGTGGACTCACTGTTTAGTTTGAATGAAGAAAGGCACATTCACGATTACTTTTAATTGGTCACATGTGGAAGACTGCTATTAGTAGTACTATTACAATGCCACAAATCGAACGATAATTAAACGTTAAAGACAAATGTTAAAACCATAGGTCAGTGCTGGTGCATGTGTTATAATTATAAAAGACATAAGTAGGTCCATTAAAATTAAACTAGGGCAATACAATAAAGTGGCTATTGCTTATGTTGCAAGAGGAAATGGAACAACCATTTTATTTTCAAACCAGGGGGAAATAATGTATTCGTTTTGCAATGACTCCATGCTTTCTTCATAGATGCAACAGGCTAACCGCAAAATAACTAAATAGACCTGTGACCTTTACAATGGCAATCGTTGGCTTTTTTATTTTTCTATCGTTACTTGGCAAATATGGCATTTGTGAATTGCGACACTAATGTGAATGCGTGTCTGGCTGGCTGCAGCACGACCACGAGTGTGTCACCGTCTCCACACCTGAGCGCAAAACTTTCTTAAGCTGCGCACTTCTTAAGCTGCGCGCAGCTTAAAGCTTGAGTTTTTAGACAGCTGGTGGATGGAAAAGAAGCTCCACCTCCGCCGAAGACTTGAGCGGAGGAGAGCGTTTCCGGGAATCTGGCCGTCGCGCAAGAATTCAGCGGAGGTGGAGCTTAATTTCCATCCACCAGCTGTCTAAAAACTCAAGCTTTAAGCTACGCGCAGCCGAGAACGTGCGCAGCTCTTTCGACCGTCTGGCAGTACCTAGAGCGTGTGTGTGCACGCCACCGCTAAACGAGTTTGTGTTCTCATTGGATGACAAAGATGTGGGCGGATTTGCGCTGACGACGTTGCGGGGATCTATGGGATTCTCGGATTAACTTGTTTACGGTATGTCGCCATATCTCAGAGAGAGTCAGTTTACACAACCCAGACAGTTGAAAGTGGGTGAAATTACACTTAATGAACAGAGTAGCAGCTAGTAGTAAGTAGAGTTTGAACACATGACACATTCGTAAACAAACAGGTGCGTGAGCCCGTGTGTTGCCGACCGTGCAGAACCGTGCAGGGAGACTGCACTGCATGGACGTGGACGAGGAGAGGAGAGGGGTGGACGACATACGATGAGGACCATTCGATGATCACCTGGCTGCTGTCACAGAAATGGGGGCCGAAGCCAGCAGAAGCAGGAAGGTGAGTGCGGCTCCTGGCTGCATGCGTGTGACGCACGTAATGGGGATCCCCATATGGAGACCCCCCCCACCCCTCCCCGTTACTTACGCTTTAATCCTGATTCCTGAAATGTAAACATCGCAATAAAAGTGCTATATTAACTCCATTCAGAAATCTTAGTTTGTACACTACACGGAAACCTTTATTATCATCATGGAAATTAATATAAACGCACAGATTCCATGTTTTTCGGGGGAATTCATGAATTAATTGCCAATAGAGAGAATGAGAGATTAGAGTGGGGGGGCGGCATTCGTACAGTGTGTGGATTGATGTTTAGCATTTGGCAAGAATGATGATGATGATGGACATCTTGCATGGTTGAACACACACGCATGTCGCATGACCATAGACTGTAAAGCTCATGACGCATCTTTGTAACAACGCAGAAGATCTGTCCTGTTGGGGGGGGGGGGGGGGGGGGATGAGTGACAGTCACTCTGCTCCAACAAGATGGATCATGGATGGATGGATGTAGGGCACAGCTTTTCCTCCCATAGCCTACTATTAGTGGTGGTGGACCACTATTATGGTAGCCCGATAATAGACACAGAATGTAGTAGCCACTGTAGTTGCCTCCCTGCTCCCATACTAATTAAAGTGTTTGTTTGTTTGGTTGTTTGGACCATATTCTTTTTGTCAAACCTTATCTTAAATCGGTTCTCCCTGCTGAGATTAAAATATCCCTTTCAGGGGAGAGCTGACAACAAACATGGATTATTCTGTTTGATTTATCTCCCAATTCCCCCCCCATTCAGCATGAATTAGGTCAGAGACAGCACGGCACCAGAATAATTAGGTTTCAGAATCTCCTCTTGCAGTATGGATATTGAATTATGGATATTGAAATATATATATATATATATATATATATATATATATATATATATATATATATATATATTCTGAAGTCACAAGTAGTAGTATTTTTGGTTAAAACTTTTGTTAAGTCGAGTCTGTATTCTGATCAGCTCAATTTAAAATGTATAATGTTCCAGACAGTTCCAGTTTTATTTGTTCAATCACTTCCAATTTAACTTATTTATTTTGCGTCCAGTATGATTTCTCTCAGCACATTAATCATGAACTTGATGGCCCCTGTGTGCACGTATTTTATTTCTTCTCCAGAGGTATTCTGAAAGTCAAGAGGAGGAGCACTCCTACTCGTCCGGATGGCGTGGCTTCCTCTCCAGCGTGGGCTTGTCCATCCCAGCAGGTCTCTGTCGCCTGGCTCCGTCCGCCCTGCACCTGCGACAGCGGCGGATGCTCCAGGGGAAGGCCGCCAACATCCCTGACCATGTCCTGAGGCTGGCCGGAGTCAGCCCAGAGAAGCTGAGAGCAGAGTGGAGTCTGCCAGCGTTCATCACCATGTTTCTACCCGAATTCCCCCATAGAACTATGCCCAGGGAGGAACATTTTCAGGTAGGTTTCAAGTAAAATCCAACATGATCTCATTGCTCTTTAATATTTAGTGTAAATAAATATAATTGTGCTATTCAGAGTAAGAGGTTTGTATATTTGCCAAACAACTATATCTTTATCAAACTTCTTTCCCAGGAGAGTTGCTTTGTCATGTCTTTCTGTCCATTGCACAGGTGTTGGGTTACATCACCAAAGGTTCATTTGGGCCCATCCTGAAAGTTAAGGACAAAGCTAAAGAGAAGACTTATGCTGTCAAAGTAAGACCTATATTTATTTAATTTATGTGCCTCTAGCTATGTCCACTTTGTGTTCCCTATGTGTGAATGTGATTTATAATAATTGTAATAAACTGTACCCTCAAGTTAAAGTTTACATTCTTATAACTTGGTTAATTGGTGTAAAAATATCTCTGGCAAGCATCGGACATGCCGTGTTTCATTGTGTGTGTGTGTGTGTGTGTGTGTGTGTGTGTGTGTGTGTGTGTGTGTGTGTGTGTGTGTGTGTGTGTGTGTATGTGTATGCGTGTGTGCGTGCGTGCGTGCGTGCGTGTGCATGAACAGGTTATACCTAAATCAGAGATTCTAAGGCTTGGTGTGCTGGAGCAGTCTAAAGAAGAGGTCATAGTTCAAGTGAGTGCTAACATACAGTATGAGTTATAGGTCACATGATCAATGTGAACAGGAGCAAAATATAAAAGAGCAAATCAAGAAAAATAACAGGTCTACCCATCTTTAGCAGCATGATGATACAGTTTTCACTATGGTGTGTGGACAGTAAAATCCTTAATTATTGAACACTGAAGAGTGTACAAATGGAACCAAATTTACCCTATTGGTTCCATTTGAGTAAAGGATTTTACTGTGTGGTATTAATAGAGAGATGACTTCCGCACACCCATTAGGTCATTTGGAGCAGGTGCGATGATGACGAGGCATACAATGTGTCTCTCCTTTCTACACTGTGTGGTATTAAGAAATGGATTTTGATTTGGATCTTTTAGCCTTTCGGCTAATCTTCCAAGAGTCCAGTCAGGAATAAGTTAAAACATTACAGAATACATTACATTACATTACATTACAAAATACACTGATGCTAAAAGACAACAGTCAAGTATCACAGCGTAAAGTACCTATACCTCTAGTCCTCTACTCACTCATCCGCACACTCACGCACACACAGGCACAGCATATGCCTGCCCACAGACAGATACAGTACATTCACCTATCTATAGTGGACTATGCATGGTCCACTATGGAAACAGAATGATTCACTGTCGGTCAAGTGATCCTTCACAAAACTGCAAAAATACTGGTGGGTGGACTGTGTGGGGAAAAGCAGGCCATGGTGGGAGCCGACCCCTGCCCCTGTTCTGTGAGTCTCTCGTCAGTAATGAGCTGTGTTTCAGGTTGACCTGTGACCTTTGCCCACAGCGTCAGGTTCATCACCCATTTGTCCACGAACTGCAGGACTGCTGGCAGACCCAGCGGCACCTCTACATTAGTGAGTCCTATAGAAAAACAGCCCTGATCCACAGTCCAAATCCTTCCCTCACTCTACCCTGTCTCACCTCAACACCAGTACAGCACTGCCCAGAAGCATCCCACAGTCCCTGGCATGACATTGTCAATGTTTAGATGACGTAATCATCTCTGAACCAGCCGAGAGTCATTATCCGAAACCATCCCTCCCACACTGTCTAACGTTAACAGTGTCTAAAAAATACCCACGGTCCTTATGCAACCCCCTCGGTGTGTGGATTTAATGATTGGACGTGTCCTAAACCAGCCCAGACCCACAATCTCAAAACTGCTCATCTTAAAATGTTTCACCTCAGACCTCAGTGCCAATAGCTTTGTCCAGAAATTACTCCAAATTCTCCTTTACATGATGCTGTTGGTATGTAGATGAAACAACTGAATGGATGGACAATTGTCACATAATAAATAGTGTGTTCCATACCTCTGCTGGTTTGGGGTTTAATCCCACCCAAATTATTCTTCTGTGCCTTCTTTGAACTGTTTCCCTCTCAGCTTTCCTGCTTTCTATTTCAATGAGAATATACAAGAGCAGTGGACTGCTACTAAATCCCTTTTAATAAATATGAAAATGACAAAAAGAACATATGGGTGGCGTAGAGGTAAAGCACTCACCCCACCACCGCAGAGGCCTGGGTTTGATTTTCATCAGCGGCGCGTCCAGCTTGACTAGGAGCTCCAGCGAAAACAGTTGGCAATGTTCGAGGGTGGGAGGACAGCATGGGATTGTGTTCTTTGTTATTGTAATGCTATTGCCCCCATCACCCCTCCCTGCTGAACCAGTGTCCCAATCAACCAGTGGGAGATTGGGCCACTGGTTCAGCAGGGAGGGGTGATGGGGGCAATAGCATTACGTTCTGATGAAACTCCTCAATGTCAGGTGAAAAGTAGTCTCGCGTGAGTAGCTAGTTGTCTCACAGCTCCGTCTACTGTCCCTGAGAAACATTTTGACATTTTATTTATTTACATTTTTAGAAAATCTTAAAAAGCATTGCAAAAAATAGCCCATCCAACACATTGAGATATTATTGGGGCATTTTCTGCTTTCATTGATAGAGACAGAAAATCGACCAGAAATAGGGAGAGAGAGACGGGGAGTGACACGCAGCAAAGGTCGCTGGGATCGGAGGTCAAACCCGCGACACGCTGTCAGGTTGCACTAGCAGCCTACTGTAGGTGCCCAGACGGCTACGCCAGCCATCCAGGCTCTGCTATTCTCTATTTTCTGCTATGAGTACAGGTGTGCCTTGAGATTTTGACTTGCCCAATTGTGTGCCTTGTGTGCAAAAAGTTTGAAAAACGACACCCTCCCCAGACCAACAGTAGTGGTTGGCAACAGGGACCTCAGTACATGTGGGAATAAGAGGTTTTAAAGTTTGCTGTGAGAGATTGCTTCTGGATCTGGCCTAAACATCACCTAGACAACCTAACTTCACCAAGCTAATTAATGCTTTGTCACTCAACACTTCAACAAAATGATTCTTTATTTGGTAAAAAAAAAAGAAAATGTTCATGCGACAAAGTGAATTAGCCTGAACACTATGCACCTGCAAGTGCTGTGTTAGCTGTATAATCCCCTATAGCTGTGATATTATGTCTCCTCCTACTCCTCTCTCATGTGTTTAGCGTTTCTCTCCTACTCAACCACTGACTCAGATAATGTGACCCAGTTTGTTGCCCACCCCCCCGTGAGCAGAGGGCTGAGCTAGCCTGGGAGCCAGATGTTGAATGCTGCATACATGTACAGTCTATGTCACAACCAAAGGATATAGCAACCCTTTTTCCTTAAGCCAAACAGTAGAAAGCCTGGGTGTGCTGTATCTCTTCACCTGGAAATCAAATGATCCTATCCTCTCTTCCTGATGTCACCCCCTCTTCCACCTCTGCCTCAATAACTTTTGCATTGTATATCTTGATTGTCTTCAGCTGCATTAGCCTCCATTACAATTGCAGATTTTAAGATTTGCCAGAGACAAAGTTCCTTGTGCATGCATGTTTACGTTATGAATAAAATAACGTCACATCAGTGCCCTGTTTTAACCACGTATGCAAGGTCTATGCTCAACATACGCCGGTGTGGCGCTGCGAATGATGGGGTATCAATTATTTAAGGGGGATATAACTAGGCAGATTTGTTTTTCAGTTCAGGTTAAAAACTCCAGCAGGGAGACTACATACAGTAAGGCTGACCTTATAGTACACCTTGATGTAAGCAACACAGTTGCAGCTAAAATGGGTGTGTTCGATGGGCCAATGTGCAAGAATGTATGTTGTTGACGACTGTCTATGCTTGCCCATTGCTGCACCAATGGCTTTGGGCAAATATACATAAATACGTACGTGCCGCATTGGCCACATAATGTCAACGTGGCCGCATTGGCCATGTATGTCAGTGGCGCAGCTTCCATATTGAGAGGGGCAGCTTATAACCATAACTCTGCTGCAAGAACATGCCTGAGTAGTTTATAAGTACCTGAGAGACTAAAACTATGTTCTGTTTTATAATCATTACTGTTACTATCTATCTACAGGTATGTAAGACCAGTAAGACGCCTTAGGCGACAAGCGACCGCAGGGCTGAGACACTACCGGAATAATGTCCATTAATTATGTCAACACTGTCATAGAAGTTTCATTTTAAATTGTCTCATAAGCATTTGTGGTCCAAAAATATATAAACTGTCTCAGCGATATTGTCAGGGAGTTGTCTCTGTCGTCACAACTGTAAATAAACTGGCTCAGAAATTTGTAATAATTCGACGGCAGTAACATTAGCGTTTTCTCTCAGTCAGTTGATTCTTTATATCCATACGAGTCAAACCACCCCGATCATGGGAACTAAGTGGATGGCAGTCAAAATGACAAAAGCGATCTTTATAATATTAATACTTAGGCACAAACCAACTATTTTAAGATAAGGTGTCATGATTGTGACATACAGTACATGCAGGGCATACATGCATTAGGAGGCACTAGCTTGCTCTCACCAATATGGTGGCCATGTTGACGCATTGCTCCAGTGAGTAGCAGCAGCCATTGCAGTATCTACATATCTACAGTATGTCTGGGCATGACTACATTTAACATACATTATTAATTGTATTAGATGCAGCTGTGTTGCTTACTAGCCATGTTTTTAATCTGCTGTAGTATTTACCCTGAACTGGAAAACAAACTACAAAATCAGCCTAGGGTTGATGTCCCTAAAGGCCTACACTATTTTTGAGAGTTTTAATATAGTAACATGACCAAAATAGGGACGCCAGGTGTAATGCGGTTAATTGTCCCCACTCCCACAGTGTGCGATTACTGCAGCACAGGAGACCTGTATACATACTGGGTGATGATTGGCCAATTCTCAGAAGACAGTGTGAGGCTGTTTGCAGCAGAGCTGGGATGTGCTTTAGGTGAGTTCAAAGGATAGGTAAGGACAGAGACATGAATTTGACCTCATCAGTGTGTTTTAAACACTTTATTTGTATAGGGTATTTGTATAAGGTTCTTCCATTTTTAACTGATGGGAATTTGGCAATTATTTCCCTACCTTTTCAGTTGCTATACCAAAAGATAAAGTAAATAGTCAAAATTAGTCAAAGTCTGAATGCTGAACATTCATATAATGTGGATATTACATTTTTAATGACCATCAGATACAATGTAATATTAATCTAATACATTTTTAGAGATGGTTCTACATTATAGATAATTATCAGTTCTTTCATGTCCCCTGCAGGATTTCTCCATGACATTGGGATCATTCACAGAGATGTAAAGGTAAACGTGCATTCACACCAGATGCCACATGATTTCTTTGAGTCATGGATGTGAAAACGGACTAATGTGAATTGTCCCTGATGGATGAATGAATGAATGAATGAATGGATGGATGTAAAGGCGCAACCTGTCCTCCAGCGATATTTCGATATTCAATACCCAAAGCAATGCAATCGTGTGCAATCTGAAACATTTTCAATGAATCGATATTTGCTCAGTAATGTAATGCGTTTCCCACGATTCAAGTGACACCATTATTGCTATCGTGGCAATATTTGTTCTCATTGCTCTTCTATTGAAACTCTATTTAAAAAATGTTTGTTTAACATAGACAAGGTTAGACACAAATCTTGACCTTTGTGTCAAACACATTTTGAAATTGTATTTCGCCCCAGAGCAAGCGAGAGGCTCTATTAGCTAAGTGGTAAAAATGTGACTCTGCACTTGCACAGGAAACCTAGGTTAAAATCTGGGATAGAACAGGAGAGTTACAGTGCAGTTTTAAGTGTGAAAAGACAATGTAGAAGATTGTTATAACATGAGATATTGATCATTTGAAAAACTGAAGCCTGAAGATATATGACAATTGCAAAGAAGATGTAGTATTAAACTTGTGAAGATTATATTTTGTCAAAATTCTTTGGATTATCTGAAGAAGATGCTAAATATCCAATATCTATTCAGCAAAAAGAATATATAAACAGCCTCAACCTTTTGCAATAGGGTTTACATTGCAGTGATTCAGGTGGAAAGGCTACAGTAACTAACAAGAAAATGACATGTAGGTGTATATAAACATTTAATAAATGGTTAATACAACATTTACTTCAAATAATTGCTACTTTTATCAGTAGCAATAAACAAGAACCAAGAAATTGTAAAGTAAAGCATTCACAGACAATTGCATCGTTCTAAGCAATATTGAAACTGACCTATTTTTTGGTACTTAACCTATTAAACTGTTCAAGATAAATATGTGTTACTGTATTTGCTGTCTGGATTTGTTCTTACATCCGGATATCCCGTCCAGGACAGGCTTCAGACGCGCCTCCTCAGGAGACTTGGTTCAGATCTGAACTCATTTGATTTGGCGTTAGGAATCCATTGCCACTGCATGCCCTTGCTGACGTCGACCCCAGGCAGGGTTCGAACCCACAACCTTCCGCATGAAAGGCATATGCTCTAACCACTACACTTGTCTTAATGTCCCTTTTTCCTCTTTTTTTCCTAGATGGAGAATATCCTACTAACAGACAATGGTAAATAATAAATTATATTCTAGTCAGCTTCCACAAGAGGGCAGCATAGCTGTGGTTCCCAAGAGATGTGGAACATCCTGTCAGGCTGTCACTAGTGTGCAGCAGTCACAAAAACACACAAAAAGCATACTTGATTGTAATAGGGATAATAAATAGACTATTCTGCTGTCAGTTACACTATCTATACACAGAAAGATCATCATATTATAGTATGAAATAGTAAATTGATACTTTAATCACAATAAAGATATTTTGATAGCAACATTGCTATGCAAAATGTAGAAGCTCTACATTTTGCATGGCAAAAAAAACATTAAGCATGCTTATCTTCTCTACAAAAATAGAGAATAATGGTCTGTTCCAACTTCTAGGTCACCTCCGCCTAGCTGACTTTGGTTTGTCCCGGCGTCTGGAGCAAGGAGGTCGAGCCTTCACGATTTGCGGCACCATCCAGTATATGGGTGAGAAATGGAAAAGACAGAAAACACATTCCTTACGCACATTACTGCTATCACACCAGCGATGTGTCAAGTGCTGAACCGCAGACAACTTGCATTGTATGTGAATACAATCACAGTTGTGTCCTTATTATTAAATTAATAATATCAACAATTGGTGAAACTGGCCTCAAGCTAAATAACATATTCATATTGCATATTCATAGTTACATTTATTTTTCAGCTGATAATTTAATATAATTTAATAACATTTAAACACATTTAATCTAGACGTATCTACAGATATGCAGTGCATTGTTAATTGCGACCGAAGGTCGCAGTCCACTATGGAATCGCGCATTTCCCGTCAGTTGGTGTGTCAGGCACCATATATGGTGGTCGGGGTGAGAGAGCATGTGACATCTGGGATGGAGCACGTGACATCACGTGACATCATCAGGGATGGAGCATGTGACATCACGTAAGGGATGGAGATCCCTGATGTCATCCATATTAAGCCCATATATGGAGATCCCTGATGTCATCAATATTGGCCAGCAACTCTACATCTGACCTCAAACCTCAAACCCTTAGATCTCCATATATGGAGCTGACCTGTTCTGACATTCCATATGTTGATCCTTCCCCATCCATCTTTCCTATTCGATGTCTCCCTTTTGACTGATACCTGTCCATTTAAACGTTATTAGTGCAGCCGCGCCCGGCAGCCGGCGAAAACTAGAGTTCTCAACAGGCCCGAAGATTAAGACCTGGCCCTACCTGGGCCCTCATCTGGGCCAGAAAATTAAGATCTTACCCCCCCATGCCAAAGCGCCAGCGCTCGCCCAGCAGTCTGCTGTCACCCAGGCGGATTTAGGGCGAGGTCGCTTCTTGCCCTCAGGCGTCTTACTGGTAGTACAGAGTACAGACACAGTACATAATCATGCAGTGCAGTGAGCATGTTCTGTTTTCACAGCTCCTGAGGTACTGAGTGGGGGACCCTACACGCACGCAGCTGATTGGTGGTCCCTGGGCATCCTCCTCTTCTCATTGGTTAACGGGAAGGTGAGGTATTCATCATGTGTAACTGAATGTGTATGCTACACAGTACGCATGCATGACGTTATTGTTTATTTGGTCGTGACTCCATCGTGTACTAGTAGTTACTCGTGTCAATCGTGTATTCTCTTGTTTTCTTTTTTTTATTATTATTTTTATCCCACGATTTTGCAACCCAGTTTTTTTTCACCCAGTGCAAATTATCTAATGTAATCCTGGGCGCTACACTTCCTCCGCCAACCTGGGGGGGCAGTGGACTGACCTCATGCCTCCTTCTATGCATGAGGAGTCCAAGCTGCTTCTTTTCACCTGACAGGGGGGAATTTCCCTGGCCAGACGTAGCACGTGGAAGGAACACGTTATTCCGACCAGTTCCTTTCCCCTCCATCAGGCTGGCCAGGGGGAGGTAGTTTTAGAGACCAGGATTACTGCATGTTTTTGTGAGGGTACCTACCCTAGGGGACACGGGGAGAACATGCAAACTCCACACAGAAAGGCCCTATATTCTCTTATTTTCTGTATCGTGTTGACGGCAATGTTTTGGGTGCAAGAAACCTTTATCTGGCATGAATTTTGGAAAGTCACAAAATGAAAGAAGTGCATATGGAGCAAAAAGGGGAAAAGGGGACATTGATGTTTCTAACTTTCTATGCGTTAATTCTTTGTTAATTTATTTTCTCCCTTGCGTGTCCAATTCTGCTCAGTTCCCTTTGCCTCCAGAGGCAGACCACTGCCACATGTTGAGGAAAGTCAGGAGTTTCCCCTATGAAATGCCACTTAGCTTTAGCCCTCCACTGGCCTTGTTAATCACTGAGGTAAGTACACATGCACACAAGCATGCAGACAGGCACACACACACATACATACTGTACACACATAACTGCAGTAGCCTTGCTATTCACTGAGATACTGTAGGTCATTTACACTGGATGAAAGAATATAGAAACAAGATCATTTAACATATAGTATATACCAATATTTAATTATATATCATACACTTTTATCTTTTAACTGTAAGAGAGGGCTAGAATGGTGTCATGTTCACAGTCACAAACCTCTCTGCAGTTACTGTGCAAGACTCCTAGCCGTCGGCTCAGGACCCTTGATCGTTTCAAACGCCAAACGTTCTTCCACGGAACAACTTTTGACCTTACGCTGCTCCAACGCCGACCTGTGGAGGTAATTTGACAGAACTTTTTTGAGGGGCGCCAGCCCCTCCTATGCACAGCTTTGTTTTTAGGTGTGTTTGTAGCATGGAACGTGATGATTTGATTGGCTGATATATGATGATGTATGATGATCAGAGCGTCCCTCACTTCACACGAGTGTGTATTTTTTAAATTATAATATTATTGCAAGATTGGAAATGTGCATATTTCCCTCAATCTTGCTCCGAAGGCTAAATATATAGGTATAAAACTCTGAATGAATGAGCTCTGAATGAATGAATGAAGTTGAGTGAAGTGAACATTCTCTTTTGTGATGTTACAGGTGATTCTGGAGCTGAGAGAGAGACCCGACCGTTCGGCCAAAGCACGGCGGGGACTCACCTTGTCTCTACAGCCTCTCAAAGGCTTTGATTACGATTTGCTGCTCAGCCCTCCTACCACACCAGACACACACCTGGATGCTGACTCTCACACATGTGCTACCACCACGGCCCTTCCTGGACCAGCAGCACCGTATTACCCTGCTCAGGATGAGCATCCAAACAGAGAGGTGTTTGTGTGAAGGACTCTCAGGTTTAATTCTGTCCACACACCCAGGCACACACGCATGCACACACACACACACACACATGCACACACGCATGCACACACGCAAGCACACACGCATGCACACGCACACGCACATGCACACGCACACGCACACGCACACACACACACACACACACACACACACACACTAGCCGATAATCGGGCATTTTTGACGCTCGGGGGGCGTGATCGGGATCGGCCCAATCAACAGCAAGAATGTTTGATATTTGCTCTGCCCCGCTCCGATTATCCTGTAGTGTGTGGTACTATCAGATTTCAGATTGAAAAAAATCGGCTAGTGTAAGGCCACCTTAAGTGTGTTGTTTTTATGGTATGCTGTGCACAATTTATTTCTTCTAAATTGATTAACTGATTAACTGGTCACTTCACACTCACTCATTCACATTTATTCAAGCGTTTATGTATTCAAGTTTACTGTCATTCAAGCAGGAAAGACTGTACTACACAATTTTCCATGTCTTGCACAAACTTGATCACCCTGTTAGCAAATCACTGGAGGCTAGTAGTACTGTAAATTCATCCTAAGACATTAAACAAAGACATTGTTCCTTTTAATTCTATGATCGACTTTATGGCCAGTGTAGTTGCGAAATTTTAAGTTGCAGCTGATTTTTAACTTTTGGAGCAATTATTCATGTATTCATGTAAGTCATGTAATCTTTCCTCATTTTAATTTCCCCAGTCAATGTTTTTATTGTTAAAATTATGATATTGGTTAACATTTGAATTAAGTAATTCAAGCATCAGGTTAAGGTTGCTCATGCTGTCATTCTTTGATGCTGTATATAATCTTAACACAAGCCCTGCACAGATTTCCACTTTGTCAAAGTCATAATATGACAGGAGTCACCTGATATTTCTATGAAATGTCTATGTAATCATTACATAACATGACAACTGAAAAATCATTCAAACATAACATGTTTCTTAGCAGACTTGGAAGTCAGGTCTGAAGTCAAAGGCTACTGTGATCCTAGTCTTGTATGACCAGCCATCCAGTCTCGCTCCACTCAGATTCAGAATGGACTGTGAAACCAACCTGTACCCTACTACCCGCACCTCTGTGCACTTGCCTGAGTAACAAATTACAATGTATATTACTGTCCCAATGTGTGCCCAGAATGCCTCAAATTATGTAATCCTTTATCTGACTTTTTGTCACAAATATGCTTGTTTATAAGATCGAAATCCCATTTATAAGATTTATATAAATATTTTGGATGCAATGGTGGTAGCCCTGCATCATAACCTGTGATGCTATTCAATGCAATAATGTATTGTTGTACAGATGTTCTATTCTGTATTTTTGTAAGTACCTGTGGCTCAGATTAAAATACGCAACTGTTGATACATTGGGGGTAAAACATCTGTGCATCTTTTGGCTGGCTCTGCGTGTTTCACTGTGCGTGCGTGCGAGTGACTGTATTAGTACGATTGAAAATGATTTGGGTTTTTCTTTCTCTTCTTAATCACTTAAACCCTCTAGATTTAGTAAACTGGACCTGAGTAGGCTCTGTAGGCCTACTTGGACCTCTTTTTCCATCTACACACATTATCTTGTGTGGCCGCAAGATAACGTTTATGCATAGTGGAAGCTCCTAAATGTGTAATTCACGGAAAATATTTATTACTTGAGGATAAAGCATGGCATAAGAAGATGGAGCCCCAAGTCTCTTTGCCAACAATATAGCCGGTCTACAAGCTCACAAAGTGTTGTGACTTGTGAGCTTGTAAGTAGAGTATTTTTGGTTAATGCTCTGCTCAGAATATGGATGCTGCGGTTCAAACCATAGAGTTATATAAATACACAAGGTTCAAACGGTTAATCCATTTCGTCAAAGATGCAACATCATGCTGATGCTCATGATGCTGGGGCTGGGTGTGTCTCCAGAGCAATGAGAGCATGCGCAGCAGTCAATATTCATTCAGGATGACGTAGTGATGCTCGTCCCCGCCCCCTGGCTGTGTCTTTAGTACAGAGCGTACAGAGTCACGTTGCGTTGCAGTGTTGAACCACCCGACTGAACAGCAACATCCATCCTCTGATTCCTCTCTACTGTACACCTGCACCCAGCATCAGGTAATATAGCCTACACCTAAATATAGATTCAAAACAATTTAGTTTGTTTTCTGGATAGTGGTGATAAATGATGCTACACACATCTAACTGTATGTTGTAATGTCGCTCCTCATTAGCTAAATTAATCATTAGTAATTTACGCTCTGCGCATCTCGCCAGGCTCCAGCTTGATAACGTTCATGTAAATACGGCTTACGCGACAGTGTTGTCAATATGACCATCATCAAATGCGACAAATAAATAAACACGATGCACTGCAGCCTGTTGCGTTGTAAATGTAGTTGCAGTGAATGCAGTCGCACGCATACACGGTCATTACTCATTTCGAGTCATTTGTCACTTCCGCTGATGATAAGTCCCATCATTCGGCTGGTTATCGCTGTTGACTTAACAGCTTAATTGAAATGCTCCATCGCACTAGCCACTAGGCTACTAGGTTGTCACTTGCCGATCGCGATGCATTGACATTGTTAGCTTGTTGTGGATCAGCCACAGTCGTACTACGAGTACGAAGTAGACAAGCGACTATGTGTCCCCCCGCCATGTTGTATTTTAAGCCAGGCACGCAGGCAGGTACTGGTGGTAGTGTGTGGGTGTGAATGAGGTGTCATCATAGAGCACGTACACCTGACCTAATGCGGCCCTAGACTGATGGGTGAGGGTGACTGGTGGCATTGGCTCCTGGAACAGGCCGCGGTGGTGCTGGTGGAAAGCAAGGTGATCCTCTTAGCTCATTCTGTGGATAAAGGCCTCCAAATAGAAACCTACCGCACCTGGAACCAGCTGGTCTCTGTGTGCGTGCATCTCCAGCACGTCTACATGCCATGGCCTACAGAGGGGCAGGGGCAGGGCACTGCAGAGTTGCAGACTATGCAAACTGTGTACTGTACTCTAGCTGCGATAGAAATCATTTCATATAATAACATTTAAACACTTAAATATAGGCCCACTAGATGAATGCAAGCAAAACAAGGCACTGCAAACGTGTTTCATCATGCTAAGCAAAGGTTTTCCATAGATCATTTTGACTGTTAGACTAGACCCACCCATAATAAAAGGAATGTAAATATTTTAAGTCAGAATGATAGCTCAGGCATTTTTGAGTGGTGCAAACCACTCCAACAACTGGCTTTGTACCCGTGTTCGTACCAAAAAAATGAGCATGGTTACTATGGTCCCTGACATTACGTCAGATCACAGCTGATCATAAGACCTTGCACCACTCAGTTCACACGGGTGTGATTTTTTTTTATGATCCAATGTAAATGTAATGGCAAATTTGTCATCATGGCATCTTGTCTCTTATGTGACATTACATAATCTGAGTGTTATGACAATGATTGTTGAATTAGTGACAATGTTTGGCAATAAGTGTCTTGAGGTAAGACGTAATAATAATAATACATCAAAGCTCTCGTGAAGTCAGGGAGTGTACTGTATGTGCGCATGTTGAGGTGACTGCATGATGCCGTGGGGAGTTGGCTGTCGCCTCGTCATGTCGCAGTGCAGAAACATGTTTTCTTGTTTTGTCGACTCTACAGTACGATTGCTACTATGCAGCATGGTAGGAACAAGGAGACATCCAGTTATGCATCATTGAAGCAAAGTCTGTTTATCCAAATCCCAGAGGAGTTCTGTTATGTGTTGGCATACAAAGACTGCCTCATCTCTGGAATAAACACTGCCAAGCCCAATTTATACTTTGTCCAAGGAAGGACAGACTTCAAGAAAATACATTATTTTCAATTAAGTATGTGCTGCATTGCCCGGACAAAAGCATGTTATGCAAATGCCATGTCCCTAACTCCTTATAATCTGTCTCAGCCTTGACAGTTGTGGCTACAAAATCATACACATCAAGCTGTTCCACTGATCATGGATGAAATGGTATTTTATCCATGATGACGCAGATGGATGTGGCTGTGGGATTCCCTCCACCATGTTCAGAGCAGTGATCACCATCTTGCTTGTTCTCGTTGATTTTAAATGATGACCTTTGTTACAGCTTGGAAGGTCTCCACCAAGTGCAATTTATGCTGATTCATGGGGCAACTTGGCATGTAAAGTACAGTTCATCCTTTATTGAGACAAAGGTTATCTTTGAGAAGGTCACTCTGATGCTTTCTGAATGCAGCTTCAAAGTACTTGTGATGCTGCCAAGTCTCTTTGCAGGTTGATTAGGTTACACAGGATTGATACATGAATAGCATTGGGCCTCACAGCCTCCAAGTTTTCTTTGTGCGCTTTTAGTCTCAGTTTCCGTGATGGGAATGCCAAACTGCAGTCTACAATGCCGTTCAGAACCCCTTGGTGTGTGTGTGTGTGTGTGTGTGTGTGTGTGTGTGTGTGTGTGTGTGTGTGTGTGTGTGTGTGTGTGTGTGTGTGTGTGTGTGTGTGTGTGTGTGTGTGTGTGTGTGTGTGTGTGTGTGTGTGTGTGTGTGTGTGTGTGTGTGTGTGTGTGTGTGTGTGTGTGTGTGTGTGTGTGTGTGTGTGTGTGTGTGTGTGTGTGTGTGTGTGTGTGTGTGTGTGTGTGTGTGTGTGCGCTGCAACTAATAATTGTTTTCTTAGTGATTATTCTATCGCTTACTTTATCGAAATATTTTAGAAGCGCATTTTTGTATTTTATATATCAAGAAATCTGTTAACCAATGACTTAAGCATTATTTATATTTTCCCCATTTGCTTTTCATTGAATTTTAAACAAACATAAATGAAAAAGGTTTCTACTTTGACGAACAATGGTGTCATGCAAAATTGTACTTAAGTACAGTACTAGTAAATGACTGTACTTCGTTACTTTCCACCATATCATTTTAATTGTGTTTTTAGGATTAGGATCACAAGTTGCAGCTGGTCAGTGGACCTGAAAGACTGCGACAGAGTGTAAACATGTAACATGTTGCAGTGGCTCTGACACAACTCACCTACCCTTTTTTTCTTTCATTTTTTTAAAAATGCAATTAAATGCCAATTAAGATAATATATATGCATACTTACTAATTTATATATATGCAAATGTTTTTGCAATATTTGCAATAGTTTGCAGACAGTATACCAACCAACCACATTTGGAACCAGAGTCAACTGGTAGCGTAAATAACACATGGCCATACGGTTTGGTTCCTGTAGCATAACTTGCAAAACACTATTGCAATGATAATAGTGTCACGCGTGCTGTGACTGCTGTCATGCTTGAGCAATAGGGAAAGAGAAATGGGCGGAGTTTGGGCAGAGCCTGCCTTAGAAGGACTCGTTCTGGGCACCATGTTGTTTGTTGGCTTGCTCTGATCATCCTATATCAAATGTAAATCACTTACCCCATTCACTAAAGACCTACTATGTCCCTGTTCTTGCCTGTTCCCTTGTGAGGAAAAGGTCTGTAGTCTGTACTGACAAACTCCATGTACAGTAGGCCTGTAATAATATCACCACGTTCTTTTTGACATGGTAGCAGTGAGCACTCTTTTGTTTGTTCTAGCTTTTGTCCTGTGTGTGCGTGCGACGTGCGTGCGTGCATGTGTGTGTTGTGAAGGTTGTTATCTTGTGGCGGTAAGCTGGGATTAACCGAGAGAATACAGAGTGACAGGGCATAGCCACACAGCCTTGTTAGGGAGAAACGTGAACAAAACAAACCTCTCGCCCGTACATTCACACGGCCATCCTGGGTACCGACCAAAGTTGATGTTTTGGTTACAACGAAAACATCACTCTGGCGGCCTGATCTGCTTAACAGTCGTAGTTAGATAAATACTGTACTCATGTCTAGGCCTGTCATGACTGTGACATTTTACTTGAGGATTAATTGTCATAATTATGGTTAATGATTTAATTTTGTTTTTGGAATTGAATATTGGAACATATGAATACAAATGTCTGTTCTTACTTCTTAGGCCTTCTATTCTTTGGTTTTGGAGAATAGTAGAAATGTTCGCTGTTTTTTTTGGTTTTTCTGGGAAATGTATGGACATGATTATGCAGAATTGTTGCGATTATCTCAAATAATTATGTTATAATAGTGACAGTCCTACTGATTAATATTGTAGAGTGTTTTTCTATGATCTAATCTGATAGGGACACTGAGCGAGGATGGTCAACATAAGGGTGAAGCTAGCCTCTGTACCCAGGTTTTTATTTTCGTTCGCGTTCGGCTCAAAAAAATGAAAGCCTGGGGGAACGTGACACATTTCCTGGTCTAGGAGAGTAGGAGTGGGAGTGAACTAGAACTACAGTCCAACCTATCTACCAGTCAGCACGCTTGGGTTTCCGAGACTACCAGTCAGCTATCACCAGTTGTCAGAGGAGGCAGTGGAGCGACTGAGATTTGAGTTAGAGTTGTGTTGACGGACTGCGATGAGTTCTTCAAGGCACACGATAACGAGCTGACGACATGGACAGCCTATGCCAGGCTATGACAGATTAGGTTCTGTGATAGTGTGTGGCTGTGCGTTGTCTGTCTGTCTGGTCTGGCAAAGGACTATTAACGTTTAGAGTACCATTGCCATAGATCCCGTGAGTAGGCCTATTCCTTCTTTATTGTTCCTAGCGGTAAACAAGGAAGTGATCTTGCATCGTCACACACCCTAAAGATCATTTGGCTCTTCAAAATAAGAGTTGAACAG
Source organism: Electrona antarctica (assembly GCF_951216825.1). Lineage (NCBI taxonomy): Eukaryota > Metazoa > Chordata > Actinopteri > Myctophiformes > Myctophidae > Electrona > Electrona antarctica. The sequence goes on along the minus strand of NC_136789.1, from coordinate 45,577,423 downwards.
GGAAGAATGCTGGCGTGAATTATATCACAATTTTGCTGGCGGCCTAACCGTTAAATTGTGTGATTGAGTGGGGAGGTTATTTTACATTTTACATTACACTATTAAGTGTTGAAGAGTAGCTTACAATATTTACAGTAGTATGGTGTTGGCTGATCAGAGTGACAGTCTTTCTTTGCACTCATTGGGAGAGATGCAAATTGTAGTGCCAAGACTTGTATGTTGGCAAGGCTCAAGTGGGAGACATGAATTTGAAGAATGTTTTGGAATGGAAATTTACAAACTGTGCGTGTGCTGGCACGTGTAATTATGTTGGCCTCTCTACCCAGAAACGGTGTGCATCAGTGAACCAACCAACTGTCTGGGTAGTGGGTACGCAACTGCTTATGTACGGCAGAGTGAAGAGAGGAAGAATGTAAGCTGGTTGGGAGCTTGTGTGCATGTCAGCATGATGTTTGTTACTGCCACCAAACACATGACATCACAAAGACCGCTCTCATTGCAGCTGACCTCCTGTGAAGAAAGGTTCTTGTACACAGTAAAATCCTAATTGTTATTTGAGGCAAATTGCTCACACCATGGAGGCCTTTGCATATTGTTTTCGTAATTGCCACCTTAAGCTGAATTTAGTAAGACTTGAAAAAAATATTGGGTAAAGTTCTTTTGCATTTGAAGAAGAAAAAAAAACCTGTGCAAAAATATCTGCACAGCCTGCACCGCAAACACCCGGGTTTAATTATTGGCCGGGGCCGGGCGCTTCAATGGACACACAGTTTTCACAGGGGGAAGCCTGCAGAGATTGACTGTCCTACTGGACGGGACAGGATGTATGTTCAGCAGGGCAGTGGAACTGGGGGAGATGGCGTGATCCTCCAATACTGAACATGTCACTCTCTCTGTTAAACTCCTCACAGTCAGGCGACAAGGAGCATGTGTTTCCTGCTCTCCCCAGGACAACAGGGACCATAGTACACTACTGTGTAAACAACTTCAACAATTACTAAATTGGAAGAATATTGGGGAAAATATTTAGTACACACTTGCCGTATTATAGAACATCTTTATTTTGAAAATGGACACATTTAGTCTGTGACCTTCATCAGCATCATTAGGTAAAGGGCTGGTGAAATGCTGGGCAACTGTTTTTCTTTTTTATGTATATAGCCCCTGTCACACTTGGGGCGGGTGTATACAACCTTGCATCTCCTCCAATACACATGACGTCGCCAGCCACTTCTTTTCAAATGACAGTGAAGATTTTCCCCGGGAGTGCATAACGCATGTTGAGGAACATGCTATCCTTCCTACTGTAGCTCCACTCCCTGCTGGACAAGTTCCCCAACCAACCTGTAGGTGTTGCTAGTGCAACCACAGATACCCTCCCTACCTCGGCTTATCCACGTGGTGGGCGCCTCCAACCACCCAGATATTGAATGCTACGATACTGTACAGGTCTACAAACCGTTAAGCAAAGTAATGTCTCTCTGTTTGTTTTTATTTCTCAGCCTCCGCTCAGCAACGCGCAGCCACCATGACACACCAGTTTCCCGCATTTACTCCTGAGCAGAAGAAGGAGCTGCAGGACATCGCTGAGAGGATAGTCGCCCCTGGCAAAGGCATCCTGGCAGCGGATGAGTCCACCGGTATGAGCGTGTGCGTGTGCTTGTGAGTGTGTGTGCATGTGTTTGCATGCATGTCTGTACATCTAAAATGTAAATAAGACCATTGGATATTGATCATGATATAATGATTAGAATAGAAACATGGTCTCTGTAGTCAACATACTTGTAAGACTTATGTGAGTCTGAATGTCTAAAGATTTTTAAATATAATAAACACTTCAGCTGGCTTGAAACATTTTAACACATTTCGAGCCATACACGTTCAAATTCGATTGAGAAACCACTTCAATGCCATTCCCGTGTGTACAGGCGCGTAGCGTGGATCAAATGATTGACTGGGCAAATTAGCATCGCGGGTGGGGGGGGGGGGGGGCTTGCCAACATGCTAATGGGAGACGATTTAAAACAAAGGCAGCTTGCATGCTGTAGTTTGCTACTAAACAGACATTTGCATGCACAAGGGCTGCCAAAGTAGGCTATCTTTCTTGTTTTTCTTTAACCTCTTCGAAGTTAGACTGGGCCAGATCTAAACTGACCCTGACCCTACGCCAGTGCCCATGCATGTTTGTTTAAGTACATTCAGTGATTTGACTTAATTCAAATATCACTTATTTTTCCTTTTTTTCTGGATAATCCTCCCTACTATAGAGTGTGCTGACCATATAAGGAGTTCCTCCCTGTCCCCAGCGAGCCCCTGGGGTCAAAAAACCCTAGTTTCAGTTTTGGTGGCGGGTGGCAAAGCCTTCATCCAATCAGGATGAGAGGGGCCTTCCTCCAATCATGATCGAGTGGGGGTGGGCCTTGGTGCACATGCTGTTGGCCTGTTGCACTTCCCCCCACTGTAGAGCGTGCATGTGCACATTTTGTTACCGGGGCGGACTGGGTGGTTTTCCAAATCCCCCAAATCACCTTGCGCGTTGCTCCGGTTAGCATGTTAGCGTCTTTCATGCTAGTTTTAGGGCCGGATTGAGCAACAGACCAGGATGTGGCTAATACTTCCGGTTCAAGCAAGGGGCCAGTGAGGCTATTCAACGTTGAAGCTCTCCTCCCTAGTGGTAGGAGGAGGGACTACAGGCGGACCCGTGGATTCATGACCGGGAAATCCCGTGCAGCTGGGCTTTAACATTGAGCGCTCGGTTGCACTTCCGCATTTGACCACCAAAATTTGGTGGTCAAATGTGGAAGTAGACGTTCTCAGACGGTACTTCCGGCAGTCTTCCGGGTGCTTCAAAACGCCACTGAGCAACTTCCACTGACATGAATAGCTGGGGGGGCGGAGCTTCGCGCCAGATCAGTCTCTATCCTTTTATATACTCTATGGGTTCAAGAGCTGCGTCACAGGACCCGCGATTTGTAGTTTTTGCCTGGCACAGGTAAAAGGGTGCCCGTAGAAACGCCTGGCTTTTAATGTTTTAAACATTTCAAAATCTGGTAGGATCACTACCGGATCATAATGTCAAATACGCACAATACAAGATTTCAAAAATAATGGGACGCCACACACTATGCAGCACTGTGCGTCATTTCATCACATGCGGAAGCAGCAGCAGCAGTAGCTGACTAGAACAGAGACTGTTTAATTGGCAGTGGTGACAAATAGTTGGGATTTATCTGTGAACACACATTCTAGACGGTGTTCTTCCCACATATCTACAAGCCTCAGCTGTCCAACGGATCACTGCTTTTAGATTTATCTTTCTTGGCCAGTAGCGATCCAGATAAATATCCAACGGGTTTGAACATTCTCGGGGCGGCCCGACCGTCCTGTGAGTAAGATTGGATCTTTGAACCCCCCTGATACTTGGGAGGGTTGTTTCTGACCACAAATCACCCTGATTGTAGTGTGAGCAAAGCTTAAGGTTGCACATGGCTAATAATGATGGAGAAAATTAAACTGTGTGTATCTTCCATTTGCCTAGTCATTATTTGTGTGTCTGTCTGTGTGTCTACAGGCAGCATGGCGAAGCGTTTGAACCCCATCGGGGTGGAGAACACAGAGGAGAACAGGCGACGCTACCGCCAGCTCCTGTTCACAGCCGATGAGCGCATGGACAACTGTATTGGCGGCGTCATCTTCTTCCACGAAACCCTGTACCAGAACACAGACGACGGCACGTCCTTCGCCCAGCTCATCAAAGACCGTGGAATTGTCGTGGGCATCAAGGTGCGTTCACTAGCACCCCTTCATTCTTTCAGTGCTTCTTTTTGAGCAGGGGGGGGTGGGGTATGTCAAGTGTTTTTCAGTGCTTTTAGAGCTGTCAGTCAGCGTAGCCAAAATGTATACTATTTGAAAAGGAAAGGGTGATGGTTTTACTCTGAGATTCCTCTTAGTAGGTCGCTGTTGTACTGCCAAGCTTTTAAAGTAAACAATAGCCTTGACTTGATCTGCAGTTGAAACAAGACCGGCTGCCACTATGTTTATGAAAACATACTAGCTGTGTCTCTGTGTTGTGTTTAGACACACCTAGTCATGCGTACACACTACAAACTGACATTTCTGTAGGTATCAAGAGAGGTGAAGAGGATAAGCTAAGCTTTAGAACATGTATTACGTCACAGGAATAGGAAGGTCATATTCTGTTATTCGAGTGGAAACAAGTGCGGGCTTGTGTCATCCGTTTTGAGAATAATTCAGGCTGCCACTATGTGTTTTTCCCCCTCATAACAGAGAGGGAGCCGTTTATTTTCTTTAGATAGTAAAACCTGAGAATGAAGGAGAGGCACCGGCTGGATCCTGGGCCAGGAGGACTTTTATGGATAGTGAAGAGCATGTTAAACACAACATTATTGATAACTATTAAATGCTTAGGGATGATCTAAATGTATTATATTTGTTTGCCTCTTGGCAGGTGGACAAAGGTGTTGTGCCCCTGGCAGGAACAAATGGCGAGACAACCACCCAGGGTATGAAATTAAGTCCTATGCAGTCAAACACTACCATAAATAAACAAGAAAATTGGCATGGGCTGTATTTGGATGAGAAATGTATTAGTATGCATTAATCTACACATTATCCCATGCCTAATCTCTCTTCTTATGTTACTTTTGTTATAGAATATATAGAATAGTCCGTCTTTGTCATTTTAAGTCATACTTTGCCTACGTGTAAATCAAAATACCACGTCATGTTTGTACTGTTATGAGAGTGTACTGTACATGGTGCATGCTTATAGTTCTATTGATTCTCATTCTCATCTTCTTCTTCATCTACTCTGCATGTTCAGGTCTAGATGGTCTGTCTGAGCGTTGTGCCCAGTATAAGAGGGATGGTGCAGACTTTGCGAAGTGGCGCTCTGTGTTGAAAATCTCAGACACCACACCATCTGAGCTGGCCATCATGGAGAACGCTAATGTACTTGCCCGCTACGCTAGCATCTGCCAACAGGTCATTGTTTCTTTTTTTTCAGTGTTCAGTATGCTTTACATACTGAACACAAGGGGTCTTATACTACTAGTACAAGTACAAATCAAAATGGAATCATTCTAGTACTAATATAAACACTAATAATAAAAACAGATGTTTTCATGTGTTCCAGAATGGTATTGTTCCTATTGTGGAGCCTGAGATTCTTCCTGACGGAGAGCATGACCTGAAGCGCTGTCAGTACGTTACTGAGAAGGTCAGTACAATTCTTATGGTCATATACAGTAGATAGAACACGGTGACATCAGAGCTGTGCTGAATCCTTTAACAAGCCAATTATGTAACTGAGGTGACCACCAGACCTCCACAGGTGGTTGACCAGAAATACAACAGAATTTTCTACAAAATATTAAATATTAAACTCCCAAGTAAATCCCAATTAAATACTTGTGTATAGTATTTAAGTAAATTGCATTTAATGTTGAACAAAAGGCGGCGTTCCGAGCACTCAAAAAAGTATAGAAAATGAGGAGAGGGTAGCTATCAAATCAAGGTACTTTATTACAAAAGTTAAACGCCAACATGTTTCGACTCACAGAGGAGTCTTCATCAGGGCAAGTAGGAACCTCCATTGAGTACCTAGTTGATTTTCTTTTTCAAATTGCATTTAACTTTTTCTCTGCTATCTACGATTATAATCGTAGCCCTAGGCTAGGGTACTAAAGGTGCTAACTACGTACATGTTCGTAGACAACCGTATACTCCATATATGAAAGCGGCGACCGTCCATTTACCTTTTAGTATTGCTCCGGTACTATGGAGAGCCTCCGTCCTCACCAGCTATGGGATTTTTAAATCCAGCTCCATTGAGCCTCCATTATAACAGGATTTTCAAAGCCTTGTGTCTCTAAAGCTTTGAGCGCTGTCCATGGTGAGCTGTCGTGCATCCCGACGATCGTAACTCATTTGTCTCATTTGTGAACATCGCTGCGGACATGTAACTGCTTCTAACGAGAGCTAAGCTGTATGAGCTTACGGCTAACGATCAATGTCCTCACAACAACAGCCCCCACCTCACTGATAACCCGGAAATGAAGGATCGTAGAGTGAGAGCGGACGGGTGGCACAGGTTAAGTGCTATACAGAGTCGAACGTAATCGGCGCAAGAAGACGTACGCAACGGAGGGTGAGAGAAATTTCTCCCCTTGCGTCACGTCAGTTACGTCGCGTTAAAGTTAAACAGGACAACATGACATCATCGTTCGAAGCACTGCTTTGCAAACTCGTCGGTGATTATCAGTCCTGGACTGACGTTATGTCCAGTGGGCAGTGGGCCACCCAATGCATGGGCTTGCTTTAATATGTTTTTGGGCCAAATGTTAGCCCTGAATTTTTCACCCAGTCCAGCCCTGGTTTTCAGACGAGAACTCTGTGGAATTATACAGCGGAGAACACCAAGGCGTTGCGGTGTGAGCTTGTAGAGGCACTGAGGCAGTGGTATATACTTCAATTATGATGATATAGTGTAAAACTCACTCTATACAGTTATAACTACTTCTCAACTCGTAACAAAAATAAAGTGTCACATGTACCAGTAGCCTACAGTTTGTACAATCCAATCTGTCATAGCTGCCATCTAGTGGACGAATAATTGATTGCACATATAGACCGACACAAGCCTACAATAGCGACGCAACTCATGCAGGGACTATGTAAGGACTAAAAAAAACCTTGCGTTTTTTGTGTGCGTTTGACTTCCCCACGCAAGGCACAAACAGACTCTGTCCAGGCCTTTAGGTGTGCTTATGCTACCACCTAGCGAGCAATACTGGAGTTAATGTTGTTGCAGTTGTTGTTTTTTACGCTTGTATATAATAACTATTTGATTAGGACCTTTTCATATGTTCTCATTGCACCGTTAACTTGTAGGTCCTAGCTGCTGTGTACAAGGCCCTGTCAGACCACCATGTGTATCTGGAGGGAACCCTGCTGAAACCAAACATGGTCACTGCCGGACACTCCTGCCCCGACAAGTACTCCAATGAGGAGATCGCCATGGCGACCGTCACCGCGCTGCGCCGTACCGTACCCCCAGCTGTCACAGGTCTGTGTGACTTTCATGCACAATCCTCACAAGCAGGGTTGCACCAGTTAATCAAATTACCGTAACCAATTATAAAAATGTATCTATACTTTAATAAAATAATCGATTAATAATCACTTCCTATTTTGGCCATGTCAAGATTCAGAACATTTCAAAAAAATGAAAATGGATGATCCACAATCTTTCAAAGCAACATGTTGTGAGCTTGTACTGTAGATCTGCTATTTTCACTATTTCTGCATGACAACGTTGTGCAATGAAGTATAAAATAATGCGTAGGTGGTTAACACTCTGGCCGGCCAAAACAGAGGTCTCCGTCCTATCAAATAATTACGCCCAGCACCCAGGACGGAGATTAATCAAAAGACGGAACATTACTCTACAGCCTGGGAGCGCCTGTTGGGCAACATTCGATGTCATTTCCGGTTGGGACGTCACCCAAAGTGTTCCCCCTCCATTTTAATGGATGGGATAAACAATCTTAAAACGTGAATAACTGTTAATCTAAATCAATGATTCCAATTCCAAAGATTGTGTTGTCGCGTAATCACACCTCCGTTGGTTGTCGATCCCCTCGGGGGTCTTTTGGCTACATTCTATGCTATCTAGCACAAACGAAGATGGCATCACCTTGAAATGGGCTTTGAAGCTGCAAATCGCTGGGCCCCCTGATTCAATGGTTTCAAATACACCTGGGTGATAAGAGTGTTGTCGTCATTAAAAAAAACCTTCATGGTAATGTGATAAATCGAAAAAGTTATAGAATAAAATTATTGTAAAAATCAATAGTTGCAGACAGTCCTACTTACAAGAAAGAAAGATGATTAATGGGGGGGTAAAATGAATGCCACTTTCAGCTGAATGGAAAGATGAATCTGTTCTGTAAAATCCTATCAAAAAATGAACTTTGTGTTTGCACGTCTCTTTTTGCAGGAGTGACATTCCTCTCAGGAGGCCAGTCTGAGGAAGACGCCAGTGTGAACCTGAACTGCATTAACCTCTGCCCCCTCGCCAAGCCCTGGGCTCTGACCTTCTCCTATGGCCGTGCCCTGCAGGCCTCTGCCCTCAATGCCTGGAAAGGAGACCTTGATAATGAGAAGGCAGCCACCGAGGAGTTCCTCAAGCGTGCTGAGGTACGTTTTGAGGTCTACGTGGTTTATAGGTGTCTTTCGGTGAAAAAGAAAGACTTCAATGTGAACTGGTAATCTAGTACATAATGAGTGTGAAACTCTTAAGTATATAGCTACTAGAGTTCTCATCGGGCCTGAAAATTAAGGCCCGGCCCTACCCTACCCTAACTGGGTCGGCCCGAGGCCCGGCCCGACCCTAACAATTACCATAATGTCAGGCCCGAAAACCCGAAAAAGCCTGAGTGAAAAAAAGAGAAAAAAAGGAAAAAGAAAAATGCCACTATATGGCCGCGGCGCCGTGGATTATTGAGACGACCGTGTCAGAGAACGCACAACGCACTATAGTCTAGTCGCCGAAATAAAGGATTTATGTAACTCACGTTAATTGGCTGTTCCATTTCCAACATTCTAATGGTTTCCAGCAATTTCCAGGGGTGAGTAAACATCTTCTGAATCAAAGTAGCAGCGATCCTCTGAAGTGACGCAGTTAATTATGTCCAATAGGCTACTGTCCCGTTAACAAAGTGCAACTTTTTCATCATTCACCGTTGTGCAACAGTCCCGAACAGAGCTATACAATATTATGACAATTGTCAACTTGCCTATAATCTACTAGGTTACATCGTTTACATAATCATTGCCTCTCAAACCCACATACCACGCGTAATGTGCATTGCCTAACCAAAAGAACAGACATACAAACCATCAACATGCCGCTCGATGGCGTGTCGAGTCTGTCGACAGCTTGCAGATCTTTTATTTTGGGCAGTGGGCACACAACGAGGCGCGCTGCGCTGCAATTTAGCTTATTCACCCAGCTGGGTTCAACGAGACAGCAGTGTCTCGTTAAGCCCCGACGTTTCCAAAACGAGCTATTGCGGATGAATCGATGGTCTTATAAAATATTTAAGCATATGGCAAGTTAACTTAAGTTATACAGTTGATGCTGAGCAGTAAGCAGCTCATTTGGTTGGCAAACCAGAGGCCAGCCAGCGGTAGCAAGTTCAACAACCACCGTTCTATTCTGTCACTTTGGTGCGCTGTGCTGCTGCTGATCATCGCCTCCTCCTCCTTCAGTCACATATAGTATATCGCCTAAACTGTAAAAGTTAATCGCCAACATTCACCAGCTCAGCCCTCTTCATATTAAATAAATAGGCTACATTACACAAACAACAGAATTGTTATTTTTGTTATAATACAATTATTTTAAAAAAAATCACGGAAAATCACAGAGCCCGAGGCTCGGCCCGGCCCGACTAATTATCGTGCATTTTGGGCCCGGCCCTACCCGAAAATGTCGGGCCGGGTCGGGTTCGGGCAGAGATTGAGAACTCTAATAGCTACGGGTTATGTCAATCTGGAAACCCATTGGCAAAACAAAAGGAAAACAGTGCCCTCTTTTAGGTCAGTGTACTCACACACACTGATGGCCGAAGAATGGCTTGAAAGGCCTATTGCTTGTCAACCCCTCATAACAATGATATAAATGCCTCTTTGAATGCAGAGAACCTGAAACGTGTTTGGACTGCAAGTACCGGTATTCTGGTGACTTGCATCAGACACATCAGATACTCGAAAATGTATGTCACTTAGCATTTCTAGCATTCTAATGGTACATACAAAGAAAATAATAATAACTAAATCTATACAGATATCATGCATTCCTGAAGAATACACGAGAGTAAAAAACCTGCACAGAAAAACATCCATCAAAATTGGATGTTTTTGGACAAAACATTTCAATAACGGATATAGAGAACTATATATAGTTCTGAATATTGTGTATTCATATTAGGATACAATACAATGAGCAAAACAGTGCCGGACATTGGCATGGGTTCTGTTTAATGGGTTCTGGCTGTCTATGGCATGTGGCCCATATTGACCTCTGTTCTCTTCCCTCCAGGCAAATTCCCAGGCATCGCTGGGACAATATGAGTCTTCTGGAAGTGACTCTGCTGCTGGACAGTCTCTCTACGTGGCCAACCACGCCTACTAAACACCTCACCTTCCACCCACATACTACTGCCTCCAACTAATAGTTTTACCTGCTCTGTCACTCTGTCACTTCCCCGTCAGTCACAGGCCTGCGCTGTCTACTGTACTTTAGGGTTGTCACTGATGCGTTACTATGACAACTGTTATAGATGTCTTCTTAAAATATATATATTTTGAACTATGTTCCTGTTAAGCTGAACAAATGAAATTAGAAGTTTGAGCTTTGAAGGAAAAAAAAACATATGATCAAGGTTGACAAGTTGAACATTTAATTGTTTAATTTCGGAACCAGTTGATGTAGAGAGTTCAGGTGGGATCTCACAAAAGTTATAAAGTTTTAAGCTTGTGTTCTGTTCCGTATTCACTCCATGCCTAACCTAATCCCCTCTCACCGACCCTCCAGAGCAGAGCAGAATAGCATGATGTGTGACTCGTTGTTTGGCTTCTGTCTGACTGCAGCTGTGAACTTATCTGTGAAACTCTATACAACTGTATTAACACCCATTGATACCAACAGATAATCAGTGACATGACGATCATCATCGAACAGAGAATGAACCTCTGGCAAGATACGATGGCATCTGCCAAGAGTTCACGGTGTGAAGTGTTGTTTTTTGCAGAGTGACGGATTTTTTTAGCGGCCCAGTGAGAAGTCAAGTATGGAGGGCGTAGTACTGTGAAACGCATTCTACACTCCATTGGTTGCACAAGAGACAGTTGTAGCTTCAGCAGATGTTGGGATAGATAGACAGCAAAACCACTATACACCCAAGTTTCATCGTACGTAAATGTTTGTTTCCCACTCTTCTAACTATTAGTAATTGAGGAAACATCTTGTGTCTATCAGTATAACATTTAGCTTTGAATTATTACACAATCAGAGTATTCAGTTGGCGTGATGGTATAGGTATTATGTGATACTCGTGCGTCTCACCCCCCTCCCCCATTGAAGGAGAGCAAACTAGTGGACCAGCAAGTATTGGGGTTTGTAGGGGGAAACATTCAACGCAGTTTTGAAATCTTGTGATGTTTGTGATGTCTCTATTGTTCTTGAAGCACTTGGTGTGTGAAATAGTGGAGAAAAGTTATAGAAAATTAAAAATATTAACTAATTAAATGTGTGTACCTATTTTGTGTTTTTCTTGTCATGTCCACTTCTCTACATGTAATGAAAGTATTTTCTTTTAGTCTCTTGGATAGGTCCAGTAAAAATACCAACAGAAATTATGACGAATATAATTTAACTTTTATATTGTAGCTATAAAAAGTTAAATAAAACCTTAGTTGCATATTTTGAGTGTCTCATATTGCAGTTGTAGTTTTTTTTTTAACACTTTTTTTTACACATTTCACCCTGCCCACCCAATCAAAGGTTAAATTTCTCTTTAGCCAATAGGCCTATACAAAATATTTGTAGCAGGTACCATTTTTGATTAGGTGGGCTGCGGGCAGCATTAGAGAAATTTAGACCAACCGTTGCCAACTTGCCATCGGTGCTAGATAAAATACATCAGTGCTGTTGGTCAAAGAAGGAGAAGATAGATAAACTGATATGATAGTTTTCTAGGCATTTCGGGCGGTGGCATACTGTATATTCGTCCTGCCCACCCCAGTGGGGCAGCCGGCAGGCTAGAACCGGCCCTGTAACCTCGTATCACCAATTCACCACCGGCCTTTCATCTGAAACAGACCGTACTGCGTACAAATATCAGACGGAGACTAATATCAGGCATATTGGAATTTGGCGACACAAGCGCAAGAGGCGCTAGTGGTGCTTCCGGCAGAAATAGGTGCGTTTATTTAAAAAAAAAGGGTTAGCCGACGGTGCGGTTGCTTTCTAACCAAACAAGTCCAACCAACCACATTTTGCAGTGAATGAGTTCTCACCTTCTTAGGTTCTCACCCATATATAGTAAATCATGTTTACTATTTAGCAATATATACCGTCGTTTCATTTGAAATAAAGAGAATAAGAGATCCACCCCTCAGTCTACGTAGGTCACGTGATACAGCTTAAACTGGTTGAAAAGAAAGTAACGCACTCTGCCTGTATCGGATCTAACCGCAGTTCTAGGAAAGCCCTGCTGTGATTGGCCAGTAGTCGTTGTGATTGACAGTTCTCGTTTTTGCGACCAGTCATTAGTCCTACAACTACAGTACAATACAACCTATCTCAAACCCTCACCCTAAACCTAACCTCCCACGGGGCAGCACACCTAAACCTAACCTTAACCCATGTCTAACCAATGACTAGTCTAAACTAATACTAATACTAACTACTAGGTTACTTGGTACTACTAGTACCAAGTACTACTAGTATGTATGCACGCACCCCCCTAAACCTAACCCGAACGGACTAACGTCAGTAAAACCATGCCTTCCCGGGAGCCAATCAGACACATGGTGAGGCGGGTCTACCCTAGAACGTTGGTGGGATTCATAATCACGCCTCACTGGCTGGCTCGCATAAGTCAAATGGCGAGCACGGAAGTGGGTGAGTGAATTCATGATAGTAGATGTGTGGATCGATAGATGGTTATTATTACATTTCCACTCGCTAACTTCGACTCGTTAGAACACTTTTCACGCCACACAGCGGTACTCAAGCAACGACATAGATCATGGTCACACATGCAAAGCTGCTCACAGCCTATCCCTGAAACATGACTGATGCTGCCTGGCTGTCACAGCTACAGTACACTACACTACACAGTTCTCTCTGCTCTGGTCCATAGCGTTAATGGACCAGAGCTAAGTTCTGGGGACAGGACAGCCAGATGTACTAATATAATATAGCCGTTTCAAAACTGTATTTCATTTTGGGGGTGCACACACTGCACACAACCAAATGTGCAGGGCTCAGAATCTGCAAAGTTGTAGCCTAGCACACAATTAGCTTGTGGGCTACATCTACAGTTGTTGTCATTTGTCACTCACCTAGCCATGGTTCACATGTCATGATTACCTATTCATGACAGTCATGTTTCAGGGCTATATCTCACCAAACCATACAAACTCCAGTTACTCCACATATTTTCTCTCTTGATGGGTAAACAGCTGAAAGTACACAGTGAAATCCTGAGTGTTAATAACTCTGAGATATAGTAACAGTCATGTTGCTGTGTATAACTGTGTAATAATAATTACAATGGATATTGTTTCCTGTATGTGTTGAGCATGAACCGCTTCTGAACAATTAACCTTATTCTGGCGCACCAAATCACCTCTAAATAAAAAATAACCAATTCAAGCTTTTACCCTCGGTTGCCTCGGTGCTTTGAAAATCGTCCATCCATTGCTTGCCTGATACTTTTACTGATTCCCAATAATTTCCATTGGCTTCTTCTTCCTTGCTGTCTGTCTGTGTCTCTCTGTATCTCTCATACAGAACGCAAGCGAGGCCAGCTCGCTGCTCTGGCCATCGCAGCAGTCGTGATTATCGTGGGGGTCCCTCTGTGGTGGCGGACCACTGAAACGTACCGTGCATGGCTACCTGTCAGTGAGATCAAGGAATTGGCCAAGCTTCAGGTGTGTGTGTGTGTGTCAGTGAGATCAAAGAATTGACCAAGCTGCGTGTGTATGTGCGTGCACAGTTATGGAATTCAGTCATGGAATTCTGGGCCCTGTGACAGCATTTGTACAGCCAGAGCAGAGCTGCTGTAAGCGATAGCTTCTCGCTTTCTAGGACAACCTTTTTTTCTTTCTTTCGTTTCTTTCCAATGAAAACTGCCAGCCAAGTCTATGGACTTTGAGGAGGATATTTACAATTACAATGTTTGTTTAGAGCACTTTATAGCCAGCCAACTCTATGGACTTTAATGTTTGTTTAGAGCACTTATGATGTAAATCGTTTGCCAGCCAAGTCTATGGACTTCGATGTTTGGTCAGGGCACTAATTGACGACGTTAAATGCCATGTGGCCGATATAAATACAGTGGGTGCACCTCACTTCAAGTGATTTTTATTTTATCTTAAGGACCCCCAATTTGATAAGATTGTAATCTCTGGCATCTCTAAGAATGTTTTTTATTGTTATACAATGATTTAGTCTAATACGGTGTGGTGTAATTCCTTTACTGTAGGCATAGATCTAACAGTGAAAACCCTAATCTGTTTTGCAGCTGCAGCTTAGTGTTGATGTGGAGGTAGTGTTTGCACGTGGAACCCTGACCCCTGAACAGCAGAAGAAGGTTCCATTGACACAAACAGAAGATGAGGAGCACACGGTAGATGGTGAGGATGTCCAGTGTTACTGTAAAGCTTGAATTATATTAAACTGGCATTTTATTATACTGTTATTTTTCATCACTTGTTTTCTAAGTAGAGAGTGGCAACTGCTTTTGTTAACAAGGTTCAATAATGTTCACTCATCTAAGGTGAACTGACGATAATGTTAAATTGAAGTGTGTGGCTACGAGGACATCCCATGACATCTCCCCTTAGACACAGTTGTTGTGACTTGTCCTTCTTTGCAGAGGACACAGCTTTAAGGTACAGATATGAGACGAAGTACCGTACAGCTACCATCATGGAGGAAGATTCTTTAAAACAGCCCACTGCTGCAGGTGAGATGTTATATTCAGCTTTCATCTCTGTCTGAATGTATCTTAAAGAGAGGTGAGGAAGGGATGAAAAAGGCAGCAAAAACGGTACATTTGTGGCTTGATTTGTGCGTACTACTTGGTGTATAAAAAATGATGAATGCCCCTCTGCCTTCATTTGTAAATTGGATGCGTGTGCCTGCCTGTGTCTTGTTCAACAATGGCTGAATGATCAGGCACAGTTTAAGTATTGCTCATGTGAACATGAGACACAAGCACAGAAGTTTTTATATGAAGCTGGAATGCAAAAAAACGACAAAATGAAGTCAGTCTATGATCCGCAGTAGGAGGGCAGGGCACTGGAACTCTTCTATCTGATATGGATCAGAGAATAAGCAGCAGGCTGCTTTATTAATCCAAGAAGGGAAATTTGTCCTGCATCGGAAATGGACAGATGTTATCCAGACTGCATCAGATGAAAATACTTTAAATTGTGTTTTTATGGCGTTCATTTGATCAACCCATTACAAGTTGGATAATTGCTGCAGCTCTATTGGAGCTTCAAAATGGTCTTATAATGCCCCACAAGGCCACAACCTCACTGTCCCACCACGGGCCGAGGCGGTGTCTGCCGCTGTCCTGCAAAATCAAAACATGACATGGCAAACAATACTCATGTCTACAAACGCTGTTATCCATGTTACTCTTACACAGAGTGTTGCATTGGTCATTGCATGGGGTACCACGCCGTCCGCCCAGATATTTTTCAGGAGCACACAAACAAAAATGCATTGATTAAAAACACCCCTTAAGTTTGCACCTCAACAAAGGTTTACAAAGCCTGCTGAATGTCACACCCAGCCTATATTAATATGAATGAGCCTAGATGCTAAGATGCATATCAATTGCCCATTGTGTGACCTGTAGTGTAGGTGTTAAGCGACGTGCGTGTGACGTGACGTCTTTAAAACACTGTGTCCCACCAGAGATAGTTTCACCAATGCAACACTGCTGTTACCGGTATTTCAAAACCAGGCTCTCATGATAAAATTCAACAGGCTTCTTTTCTTTTACAAATTACACTGAAACATTTTGTTGTAATTCTAATGTAACTATAATGGCCCCCAACATGTTTTCAAATGCATACGCAAGCACACCTGAGTTCAGCTAATAACTAAAATAACGAATCAGACTGTGCTGCTTGCAACATTTATGGTATAAACCTCAGATCAAATACCTGGCTACGGTGTGTAGTACCCTCATTTTCAACTGAGGGGGGTAAAATATGTCTTGCTTTCTTTGGTCCCTGGTCGTGGAATGACCTGCAGACTAGACTAAAATTGGCCTTGAAAGTTATTTTGAGACGTTTCAAAGTGATCACTGCTTTTGTACAATCCAACATTTGCACAATTTCGGACAGGTATTAGCCTATAGGTTAGCCAGGCTCATATATCTATTTTCTTATGTATATATTGTACATTTCAATTACAATGTAGCACTTTGCCCGTTTTGCATCTCCTGGCTCCAAGGGTTGTACCTCTTTGTAGATAATTATTGTATTTTTAGGTATTCTGGAGGATAAACATGGATGTATTACTGTTTTTTGTTATGTCATGTATTGTGGTAGCACTGTTGTGTAATTTTATTTCTGCCTCTTTCTTGGCCAGTTCCCACTCGTAAAATAGATTTCTGTCTCAATGTGTTTTTACTGGTTAAATAAAGGTTAAATTAATAAATAAATAAAATTCAGTTCCCTCATATTTTACTGCTTTTAAGTAGCCTGACACTCATTTTCATTTCGTCTCACCAGGACATACTTTTTTAATGGTAGCGATTCAGGGCTGGAGCCAAGTGTAAACAACCATAAAGGTTTTCTATTGAGACCACTATTTGACTATAATATTTGTTCCTTTTGTTTTCTTTAGAGGCAGATCTCTCTCTGCACATGCTCAGTGAGAACCCATGTGGATCTGTCGTTGTGTATGTCATTCCAGAATCATCATCCTTGCTGCCTGAGGTTAATCACAATGTCTTTCATGTTCTCTCTATTTTTCTGCACTCCTCCGACTGTCTCATACCTTTTCATGGACATTTAATTTTCAGCTAGTTTTCTTTGCATTCCCTCTTTATCAAGACTCCTCTCTACTACACATTTTTGTACATACATGAAGATTTCAGTTTTCTTAGTCATTAGTTTAGATTTATTCTTTGTGTAACATTACTCTTGTCACGTCTTGTGTGTTGTCTGTATGTGCCTGTTGGCCAACACTCTCAGGATGTGGCGGTGTACATTGGTCAGCGGCGGACAGCCGTGCTTCGTATCGGTGCAGATATGAGAGTGGGCAAGACTCTGCCACAGCTCCTCACGCACCTTCAGCCGCGGGTCAAGCAGGTGCTGCAGGTTATGTCTTTCAGCCACGCTGACATCACCGCCGCACTTAGTGACAGAGTCCGTCTCAGCCCAGGCAACAAGGAGAGCATGGCTGGTAGCATGAGAGCCTTCAAGTCCAGCCCAGGTTAGACTTTGTTTGCAGCACATCTTAATCTCTCCCAATGAACATGGCGTTCTACTCAATGGGGGCTATGTTGATTCAACAATAACAATAAATATTTAACACAGCAAACCATGCTGAAACTTGATCTCTATTAAGCAATGCCCAATCTGCGAACCCATCGACAAAAAAAGAGACTGGATGTTGGCCGTTCACACTCCTAGCACTCCACTCCTCTACACATTGTAACAGGAGTTGCCGACAAATTCAGCTGTGGACTGGAGCTCTGAATCTGTCTTGAGATATTAAGCAATGCCTAACTTTAATCACAATTAAACACAGCCTAACTCCCTCCCTACCTATTAGAAAACAGCCAAACTGAACCAATGGAAAACAAAAACATGATCTTTTGATGATGTGTGGAAATTAATCAAATTTCACATTTAATTATTTGAAATTTAATCTATTTTGTCGTCACTGTTTCAGGCTATGAGATCACTTTCAGCCTGTTGAACCCGGACCCAAAGTCGCACAACCTACAATGGGACATAGAGGGCGCTGTGCAGAGCTACATCCAGCCTTTGCTTACAAAACTGGCCCCTGTGGCCAACTTTAGTATAGACTCTCAGGTAAAGTCACTGTGGGCATTTTGTCCCTAATATAAAGATTCCATTCCTTGTTTGTGCATGTGTGTTTGCAAAGAATAATTTGCAGAGTGAAAATATACTAGCTATACCTGTTCTCCATACAGATTTTGTACTACGCTGTGCTGGGGGTAAACTCTCGCTTTGACAGCAGCCTCAATGCCTACACACTCAACGCTGACAGCCTCGCACATGTCATCAACCCTGTGGAAGCTAGGCTAGGTACGAGAGAAAAAAAACTGTTTTGGGCTTGTCAGGTCGAAATATTCATTTATAACTTTATAAACTTCACAAATTTTCTAAAATAGCAAAAATATCTAATCTAAGTTTGTAGATCAGCTATTTAAATTTCTTTATTTTGGTAAGGTGTAATGTATGAGTGGTTAAACATGAATAAATAGAAATACATTTTTACAGAATGACACGTGTTATAGAGGCTGTTTTACATAGATTTGAAAGATTGAAAACCACTGATATGATTGAGGGTGATTTATTTATGTTTTGTGTCCAGGTTCAAGTGCTGCATCTTCCAACCCAGTGCTGAACTTTCTGCTGTACGTCCCTGACGCTCACCACTCTCCACTTTACATCCAAGGCCACAGGAAGCAGCATGTACCTTCCAATGCATTTCACTCACCGCGGTGGGGCGGTATCATGGTAAGATCAACTCTGTTCTAAGGATCAGGTTTTTTGTAAAGGACATTTGGGAAGTCTGCTCTGTGGGTGGAATAAACCCAGTCTTCTTAAAGTATGTGTGATGTGTGTAGCTGCAAATTAGACAGACCTTGTTCAACCTTCAGTGTAAATTATATATTTTCTTAATAGGTCTATAACGTCAATGATAACTACGGGCCAGAGACTGACTTTCCTGTAAACATCAACATTAACATGGCTGAAGTCATGGGAGTCTTCCTCGCACAACTTCGGTAAGAAATTTGGAGAGTTTGTACTACCACAAATCAATAACACATTCAATGCACAGGCATTTGAAGATGAAACATCTGCCAAGGGACATGCTTAAAAGACACTTCACAAACAGCTGGCCATTACTAGTGTCACTTTGAAGTCACGTTTGTTCTTCTTTTTTTAGATATTTTTGGGGCTTTTGCCTTTATTGATAGATGATGTGCGTGCAAGCAAGCCTTATAGAACTTTCCTCTGCCCTGTTCCCCCAGGCTTATGTTGGGTGTGAAGTCATCTAACTCTCCCCCTGGCTTCCTGGTGGCACCATGTGACAATGCAGGATTGGCTGACTGGGAGCTTGATCGCCTCATGTGGAGTCGTAGTGTGGAGAATATTGCTACGGCAACTACCACCATCACCTCCCTGTCACAGCTCCTCGACCAGATAGGCAACATTGTCATCAATGACAACATTGCCCAGCAAGTAAGCTGTGTTATATCAATTTACTTTGTTTGGTTTTATGTATAAGGTTGTTATATTAAAAAATACGAACTTTTTCATCAGGCGTGCTACATTCTTTATGGGTTTCTTGTTTACAAACCTTGAGTCTGCACGTGCTGGTTTCATGTAATCAATTCTCAACAGATCCCCAAACCTGTTTTGGGGAGCGCTGGTTTCAGTTCAGTTAACCTCCTCTTGTGTGTTGGCTGGTGAGACGCAGAGATGCACCCTAATGAGACAGATATACTGTATACTTCACCCTGCCAACAGTGTTGCGCACAGAGAACAGCTGACATACTATCTCAGCTTGGAGGTCTGCTGTTCTCGGCCATTCAATGCACGCAACACCTTGATGAACAAAGCAGATTCTGACTATATAAAGTTTAGTGCCAGTAATATACAGTATACACGGAAAGTGAAATGGCTGTATTGATATTCTATTTTGGTTCTCTAGGGCCAGGATTTCACACAATTTCTTATTTGATCGTTGTTCCTATTGTGCAGGTATCAAGCGCTGTCACTGCTCTACAGTTGGCTGTGGGTGAGCTGGAGGCAGGGAACCTGGGCTTTGCTCTGCAGTACAGTAAAGAAGCTATCCTTGCTTCAGAGAGAGCTTTTTTCGACCCATCCCTCCTCCATCTCCTCTACTTCCCTGATGACCAGAAGTTTGCCATCTACATACCACTGTTCCTGCCCATGTGTGTGCCTATTCTGCTGTCACTTCTCAAAATGGCATCTGAGGCCAGGCAGCGACACAGGGATAAGAATGCCAAGAAGGACTGAGGAACTGAGGAACATTCCGGCATGAAATACTCAAGTGTTCCGATGTGTGATGCCTTACAAAGGATTATAATGTTATGTTTGTCATCAACACTACACCATAACGGTCCTTGAAGACTGGACATGTTTTTGTTTGGGGTTTTTGTTTTGGGGGGGGGGGGGGGGGGGGGGGGGGGTTGCTGAATAATGCTGCTAAAAATCCGAAAAACGCAGCAGTGTGCAGGGATTCTGAATTCAAAACATGTCACAAGTTAAACGTATTAGTTGTGTTATGGAAGTAATATGTCCATCCGGAAGGTGAATGTATCTTAGAAGTTTATTCAGAAGAACAGCATCAAGCAAACCGCATATCTCAGTCTATCAGGCTTGGCCTGCATCTCTCAGTATTCTCTCCCTCAGCACACCCCTCTCTCGTGGTCTCCTCCCCACCAGACCACCAGGTCCGCAGATAAACATGACCATCACAAAAGTACAATACAGACGCTCTGACTGTCGCCACCCTGCTGAGACAGGAACTCCCTAGCCAGGCCCAGCAGGGTCTCATAACAAACAATAGGTGTGACATTGTCTTTTACATACAGCTTGATCAAAGGGTTGATTGGATTGAGACAGGCCTTCCAGCCACATACATTCATGAAATGATACTAGGTCAATATTTGACAGTCCAATATTGCCATAACACTTGTGAATGGCCTTTTGTTAGTACAGTGGATCTAAATTGAGTGTGCACTGGGACCTGAATGTTATGTTGGCCAAGAAGGCTCAATATATGTAAGGAATGAGTGACTGAGATGGTTATTGAACACAAACCAATAAGATGAAGCAGGACTGGTGTCAAGTCATAGAAAATAATGACTGCGTCACTGCATAATCCTGGTAATTAGTAAACTTACTTAATGTACAGGCTAGGATACAGTACACATTTCTGCTGCCATGGCAATGTAATTAGGCAGCAGAGAGTGGCTGACTTACAGCATGCAGATGGTTGTGGTATTTATTGAAGGTAAAATGCATTCTTTAGGATGGGTCTGTGGGATATTTATCTTTTTTTTTCTTAAGGGAATGGATGGATGTATTTATTATGTTTTCTTGAATGACTACTGTGGATATTGCACTGTTAACATTTGAATGGTTGTCAATTTAACATTTTTATATTTGTTCAATACATTTAAATTGTAAACAAAGACTGCTGTTACTCTGACATTTGTTATGCTGGTGTATGCCAACAAGCCAAGTAACAAACACCATACATGTGCATTTATTTATAGTACTTTAGGCCTACATAACAGGATGATGGCACAACACAACAGCCAGCCACAATAAAAAATAATTATAGCCGGGATTGTTTCTATTTGAACAGAAATGTGCAATTTAGACCTAAATTCACTAGTCTATGTCGACTCCTCTTGTGACTGAAATTTGCACTCTGCTCCCTGCCCCTTGTACCCTCTTTTGATGGGTTCGATCCTTTCCCATACGGCTTATCCCGGAGGTACGCGAGCAGGGCGGAGTCGGCAATCCAGTTAGAAATGTCCATGCATTCTGAGAAAACAAACGCCGTGTATCAAAAGGAGCGCACCATGACTTTTGCTGTGATGACGTAGTAGGCCCTCTGTTCGTCAAGCTACAGAAGCTAGTAGGTACCTCCCAAAGCGACTGCTTTTCTTTCTTCAGTTTCGTCTTGGCTTTCGTTGGAGATTTTACTATTTGTTTTTTTAACCCCCACCGCGACACATTATTATCATCCGTGTAACGTTAACTAGACAGTGGTTGTAGATAATTTGGCTGTCCCGAAGGGCAAACCATCGTTATTTATAGCCTTTGCGCGCTAAAAGAAGCAGCTTGATTATCGGCATGTCTGGCGGGGAAGTGATCCGGGGCCCTGCGGGGAACAACGACTGTCGGGTGTACGTGGGGAACCTTCCCCCCGACATCCGCACAAAGGACGTGGAAGATGTTTTCTACAAGTACGGAGCGATCCGAGACATCGACCTGAAAAATGGAAGAGGAGGACCGCCCTTTGCATTCGTGGAGTTCGAGGATCCGAGGTGAATATACCGTGCATAACAGACACTAGCCCCGGTCCAGAGTGTTAGCACCAAGGCTAAACGCACTAGCCCTGGCCAAGAGCGTTAGCATTAGCACCAGGGCTAAGCACACCAGACCTGGCCTAGCTCTGGTCCATAGCCCTAATGCTTCTATAATTAGAAGCATTAGGGCTATGGACCAGAGCGTTAGCACCAGGGCTAAACACACTAGACCTGGTCCAGAGCGTTAGCACCAGGGCTAAACACACTAGACCTGGCCCAGAGCGTTAGCACCAGGGCTAAACACACTAGACCTGGCCCAGAGCGTTAGCACCAGGGCTAAACACATTAGACCTGGCCCAGAGCGTTAGCACCAGGGCTAAACGCACGTCGCACACTGGTTCTCCAAGTGGGGTCCGTCCGTGGAGGGGAGAGTAGTCCGGCGTCTCCGAGTCCGCACAATATTTTAATTAATTCATTTTAATTGATATTTTAATTGTGCAACTTTATGACAACGGCGTTACATTTGGCACACCGTTAGAGCATATTGTCCCTGAGGATGGGGGGGACATTTTTGGCTACAGGCCCAGCGCCATCGAAGATTTGAGCCGCGGTAACCATGGCAGCCATTTTCCAAAATGGCCGCAACGGCGCCGCCGCCGCCACCTGCTCCCATAGATAAGAGTGAGCGATTTAATTAATTAAATACATATCAAATTCAGATGGCTTTCCCTTTCATATCGAACAAGGCAAACCATTCAAAATAAACTATTTAAATCAAACTAATTTTGAGACACTAATGTCACCACTGTCAAATATTGACCCAAAGTGTTTGTTTACACAGATGACTGAGTGGTTCAAGGCTGTGTGCATTCATCTGTTGAGCACGTACCCCTCCTGGGTTTGGTATCAGTGAGTAATGGACGTTTTGTCTTAATAGAGATGCCGAGGACGCCGTTCATGGACGCGATGGATATGACTATGATGGGTACCGCCTGCGTGTCGAGTTTCCTCGAAGCGGAGGACGTGGAGGTGGTGGCCGAGGAGGAGGAGGTGGCGGAGGAGGAGGAGGAGGTGGTGGTGGTGGAATGGGAGGAGGAGCCCCCAGAGGAAGATACGGACCCCCTTCACGGCGCTCAGAGTACAGGGTTATTGTGTCAGGTAGGTGTTGTGTTCTTATCTTATCGCAAATCTTGCACTGTATTGTATTTATAGTGTATGAGAACATACTGTATATTGCAGTTGTAATATGGAGAATGTCAAATAAAATGTTACCTCTAATTTTTATTTATAACTAACTTGAAAAAACATAATACATTTATTTGTTACGCACTTTATATAATTAAAAAGAAAACAAGATACTAGGAAGAAATGCAACAACATTTTAACCATATTTTAGCCATAATTGCATGCTAATCTCTCACCCATTCTTGGTGTCCAGGTCTTCCCCCCAGTGGAAGCTGGCAGGACCTAAAGGACCACATGCGCGAGGCAGGTGATGTATGTTATGCTGACGTGTTCCGTGATGGCTCCGGGGCGGTGGAGTTCGTTCGCAAAGAAGACATGACCTATGCCGTCCGCAAGCTGGATAATACTAAGTTTCGCTCTCATGAGGTAGGTTTGGCTTACAGTCCTAGAGTAACTCAACAAGGAAGGAATAACTCTGTTGGCATTGCCTTGAGAGTGGTAATAATTTACTATTCTGTCCATATCGGGTCGCAACTCGGAACAGGGCTGGGTCGGCTCTAGCCAACTTGCAACGCTCGACACAGCAACTCGCGGCCCTTGGACCGATAGGTGTCTCCTGTGGCTCAAGTTCGTTAGAGATGGCACCCCTCCGTCGTGGTCTATAAGAGAATGCTCCACCCTTCGGGCACCTAATACTTCTTACTAGTAGTAGAGGTCCCTCCCTACTACTAGTAGGAGGGAGGCCAATCAGAGGAAGGCGGGGCGTTACCATGTCTAGAAACGGACGTAGTCTAGAATTATGCTCGTGGCAAGGAAGGGACTACAGACTGAATCAATGCTGGCAGTAAATGTTTGAAGAGACAAATGGAATGAAGGTGAACACATTACTGGTTGTTTTCAGGATGGATGGATATAACATGGATATAACAAACAAGTTTATCCTTTCTGAAACGGATGCTTTTGGGGCTGCGCCAAATTGATGTGTATCAGTTTGGTGTCTACTGGATTGCAGTGCTTGGATAGACCAAAACCCTGAATCACTTTAGGTATGGTGGATGCCACTACAGAAAAGGTCTTAACTGCATTAGGGTTCCTAATGCAGGCATGGACTGCATTTAGTGTTTGCTATATTGTGACTTTGTTAAATATATTTCAATGCACTGAGTTTCTATCAAACATTTACTAAAGTCCTTTTGTTTTTGTCAAGTCACTCACTGCTCATCCAATTGCTTTTATTATGTTATCAGCTCTGTGTCTGCAGGAATCCCTGGTTTCTTTGAATCTCATGGAATAGCTTTCCTCTTCATGTGTGTGTGTGTTTAGGGAGAGACTGCCTACGTTCGCGTGAAAGTGGATGGTCCACGCAGCCCCAGCTACGGCCGCTCTCGTTCTCGCTCCCGCAGCCGGAGCCGGAGCAACAGAGGGTCACGCAGTTACTCGCCACGTCGCAGCAGAGCGTCACCGCGCTACTCCCCCCGTCATTCCCGCTCACGCTCCTAGATATACATGAGACCCTCTGTAAAAAACCAGCCAGCTCAACCCAACAACGCACCTCAGACTGCCAGGAAGAGAGCAAACGTCATGACATTGAATATAAAACAGAGCTCACACCCCCATCTGCTCTGTTAACCCTTTCAGTGTTGTCCTACTGTGGTTTGTTTATTTTTCCATTTCTTTGTTATTTTTCTTTGGCAGGGTTATCTTTTTTTTCCCGTAGCACCAAATCGTTTTTTATTATTTGAGTATCTGTTCTGTTTGTGGGCCTGTCTTATTTGTCACCCGGCGTCACACCCTCACCTCGAGGTAATGTACACCCACCCCCACCCCTTCTTTCTTTATCTGAAAATTATATCTCTGCTGTCGGGCAGAAATCATATGTCCAAAATATTAACTTATTGGGGGTCCGCATCAAAGTTGGTATGGTGACTATACATTGTCACATACTTGAATGTGTCCTATCACTTTACCCAAATACAGCTCGAGTTAGTTGATTTTTGACCATTAATTACTTTGTCATCCAAATCAATGATGGAAAAAAATGATCTCCAGATTTGGAGTTGGGTGGTTTGACCAACAGTTTTGAGGATTAAACAGTCTGTGTGAAAAACAGACCAATTATCCACATTCTATTGGGCAGCGCCCCCAGAGGCAAATTCAAATGAAACAAACAACAGAGGGTGCTGTTTTTTCCCCTGTTTTTGCCGATGGGTTCCCGCTTCCCAGCTTGGTGTGGGTAAAACCCATGCACAGACGTAAACAGTGTTCAATAGCAATTATAGCACTGATTGCAAAATGGAGATAGTTGAAAATGGGAGATGGCTGTTTTTTGCCCGATAGCGACGATATGTTTCCTCTGCTGAATCCAGGAGCTTTTTGATGGGTAATGGCACCATGTTGTTTTGGTTGGTTTGTCATTGTATTGCTTTATGTGGGGAGGCTGTTGCTTTTCTTGACCTTGGATTTACTGTTGTACTGTGACCTTCTCGTGTGTCTCTCTGTAGAGATCAGAGGAGCAGTATAGGATTGGATCACAGGAGCAGGAAACACAGTTCATATTAGGATAAACAGGAGGAGGAGGTGTCAAAACTGGAGTCAATGGTATGATGCTGTGGCCTCTCAACTCTGAAATCTACATAATAGGGCTTCCTTGTTTTTCTTTTACGCTCAATATTCGCTTGACAATGCCCGAGTACCATTATTGAATGTTTTCAATAGTAACAGATTTTTGTTTTGCTATTTGCTAGTTGCTGTAGTTACTTCTGCATGCCTCATTTCATATTTCTATAGTTCAATGCACCGGTAAGGCTACTTGGGGCCCTGTGGTTCTGCACACAGGTCTTGCAATTTCCTAATTTTATTGTTTGGAGACCACATCCTTTATCTGGATGTAGTACGTAATACTTTTTGTTTGGAGAAGCAATCGTGTGTTCTGGCTTTGGTTAATGTTTCAACATTCAAAATACAAACTTTTGTTTGTAAGTGATACTCGATAGTGTCCTTTTTTAGATTTTTTTCCCCTCACAAAATATTCAACCTCCTAGATGTATTAACTGATAGATTTTTGTATTATTATTTACTATGTGCGAAGGTGTGATTCTAACTGGCCTCCTTCTCTTTGACTGGTATTCTGAAGGTTTGGACTGGGCTCATTGTCTCTCCATTCCGGAGCCGGATCAGTGGATCAGGATTCAGGATCAGTTCAGGATTAGAATTAGGCTTCAGGATGGATACATGGAACAGGAGCATGGGAGCATTTTACTGGGAGAAGATCCCGACCCCGGCCCAGTCCAGCCCGCATAATGCCCGATAATCCCACCAAATTAACAAATTTAATTTAATTGGCGTTTCAAATTACTACAATTTTTCCTTTTTTGTGAATGTGGAACCTCAGAGACATGATGGTGGCATCTGGATGAGCTTTTTTTTTTTTTTTAAGAATTTCCCCCCCTTTTCTGGTGTTTATTAAAAGAAGGAGCAAAGTTCGGATCAAAACCAGGAGGCGGGCTGGGAGGTGCAGGATGGATCCGCGCACGTAAGGAGAGTGGTAAATAGTGGGTGCACATAATCAGAGGAGGGAGGGAAGAGGGAGGCATGGGGATTTCAAGGGAGTGTGTCATTAATGTGTCTTTTTTCCCCTAGGAGGTTTTTTACATGAGGAAGATGAGTTCTTTTTTTCTTGATTCAGATGATAAGGTGTTGGAAGTGTGTTGATCGGTGTCTTCAATAAAACTTTCAGTCATAGTAATACATGTTTGTGTTTTTCTTATGGCAGTGGAGCTGCTTGGATTTCTAGGTCCATGACATCCATCACACTAGGTTTGAGATTTGACACTATAAACGTATAAAGTGTTTCCCAACCCTGGTTCTCAGACATAAAGTACAATACTGCTTGCTGGTGTAACAGGATTCTGCTATTTAAAAGCACAAAGCTAGCACAAAATATCTTCATATGGTGGTCTGTGGCCAAATACCTGGTGATTTGGGGGTTTCACAGAAGTTCCATTCTAATTTAACTTTAAGGTATCTTGTCCGTGACAGGCCTGCAATTACATAGAGAGCAAGTGTATATGAAATAAACATGCACATTTATGTATAATGTTAAGGACAAAATTGTCCATCACTGTTTATGAACAAAGAAAGATTAAACCTAGCCTTTTTTCTTTACTTTATCGATGAAATTATGTATAATATAGGCTTAGTTAGTAGGCACAAACCTACATTCAACGCTATTTAGTATTTATGTAAAATGTATTTTTATAATGAGTACTGAGCTCTGGTAGAGGGGGGCGACAACCACCTCTAGCTCGATGTAAGACAAGGAGCTTGTGGTGGACTACTCAAGGTTTTTGAGTAGTAGGACTAAACAAAACGGATTATTTAATTATTATTATGAAGTAATATGTTTGGAAATAGGCTAATTTGAGCGTGGGGGGCCAAATTGTTAGTGAAAGTTTAATGTATGCTGTACTATAATATGTTAAATGGACTGGACCGAAAACACCAAGGCCCTCTACAGGAAGGGACAGCGCAAGCTGTTCATAACTTCATCCTCACCAGGTTCAGGTCCTTATGCAACAGGCTGCTGCAGGTGTTTGTAAAGTCTGTACTGACCAATGAGTGTCTCCTCTTCTTTGCCATGGTTTGATGGGGATTACATCATCACAAGGAACAAACTGAATAAGGCAAGATGATGATGAGGAAGGCTAGCTTGCGTAATTGGAGTTAAACTGGACAACCTGGAGCTGATGGAGGATGAGGAGGAAGTTATCCTGATGAACCACTCCCACTACCCTCTATTAGTCAGTCCTTTGTTCCAATAGTCATCAGACTCCATAACCAATTAAGCCCCCATATGTTCTGTACTTGTACAGAACATATTATGTACCATTCATTGTCGATGGCATTCAATGTTTGTGTAAAAATCACTCAAAGCTGGCCATTCATTGTTAGTTGCATTCAATGTTTGTGTTTACACAAACACTCAAAGCTGGCCATTCATGGCATTCAATGTTTGTTAGGACAATATTTGTGTTTACACAAACCCTAGCTCTGGTCCATAGCTCAATGCCTTGCTATGGACCAGAGCTACACAAACCCTCAAAGCTGGACACATAGGAAATTGAATAATGACGAACCATTTATGTAGTGAAGCAATTATTCTAGCTGTGTAGAGCCTATATAATATAGGTCGATATTATTAGAATATCAGTGCTTGAAGAATGAGGATCAATGATAAGGATAAGTAGGGATCAATCACTCTCCCTGGGGGCGCAACGGTGCATTCTGGGTGGAAATAAGATGCGGCCGGTGGGCCGCTAGTGGAAAACGCCAGCAGTCGGGCGGCGGCCTGAGTCGAACCAATAACAAAAGCGATGCAATGCAGAAGGCGGAGCAGACCCTTACGTCGCATGTAGCAGCATAAATGAGCAATAAACGAACTGTCAAAGCCTACTCAACACACGCTGAGCTTCATTGATAGACGGTAAGCATGGATGATGATTGCATGGGTGATGTGGGTTCAATGATTGTTAGTTAACCAGAACCCGAGCGAAATTAATTGATGTACGCACTGTTGTTTGCAGTGTTGTTTGCAAGATCATTGAATTGGCTTACAATTTGTAGGCGTTCACAAAGTTGAATGATTCTCATGAGCCAGCGTCTAAACTTGTAGAGTGTATTGCTTTATCTTATCTATTAATGGGGCTTTGTTGCAATGTCATGCTCCCACAGTTGGAACTGTTTTAACTGTAGATGTTGTGAACCTGCATGATTTACTTGTCGGGAGAGTCGTATAATTATCCACGCAAGTTATGTCTATGCGAATGGGCAGGTGTTTCGGACAGCGAGGCCTTTTAAGCACATTCCTCCCAGGTTCATCATCGGCTTTATTCGGCTATGTCAGTGTTTCTCAACCCTTTTAATTTCAAATACCCCCCAATTTGATATGTATAGGCCACGGATGCCCAATTGGATACAATGTTGGTTTATCGCTGGGACCCCAATCTACACTATACAATTATCAGTATTTAATTCTCAGAAAGTACAGATCCAAGTGGTTCCACTTGTGGTACACTCCTGGATTTACAGGATCCCAGCTTAATTATTTAGCTGGGGATCCCTAGCCGCAATTTGCAACTCTAGATTTTTTTATAATGGGATGAATCTAGAGTTGCAATACCCTCCATTGACTCCCCACTCATCATTTTGCGTTTGCGATCTGCTTGTCTTAAACGACGTTAAACTCACCAACATTGCAGCTGTAGTCCAAGCTTGAATTATTCTCTTTCAATCTGCAAAGCTTGTTTTTCATAAAAATCCCCCGTTATGAGCTACTTTCTGTCAAGAAATTCTGTGCAAGTGATTTTTCTAAGTGCTGGAGTTTGGAAGCGCTCGTCGTAAGTCACTGAACGTCCCTGCATGCATCTGTTTCGCATTTGCACATAATGCAGGAGGCAGCAGCGCGACCCCTTAATAAAAACGAGCGCTTCCAAACTCCAACATTTCTTCTTCTTGACAGAAAGTAGCTCATAACATGTCTACGGGGGATTTTTATGAAAAACAAGCTTTGCAGATTGAAAGAGAATAATTCAAGCTTGGACTACAGCTGCAATGTTGGTGAGTTTAACGTTGTTTAAGACAAGCAGATCGCAAACGCAAAATGATGAGTGGGGAGTCAATGGAGGGTATTGCAACTCTAGATTCATCCCATTATAAAAAAATCTAGAGTTGCAAATTGCGGCTAGGGGATCCCCTGGAAGTTGGACCCCCCCCCCCCCCTCCAAGAACCCACAGGGGACCCAGTGATGTTGTGTATTTAGTACTTTAGTTGAGGGCCTCACTGACAACCACATTGGACTTTACAGGAAATGCTGGCTAATGAGTGCGTGCAAAGTTGAAATGATGCTCACACACAGAACAGAGGGGGACACTGGCCCAAGGAGCAAGGGAATGGACTGAGTTGTTCGTCTTCTTTCCTTAAACATGAGCTTCTGGGAAAACAATTGCATTTTTAATCTGATAACATAATTGGTGCTTCATCATTGTTCTTGACTTCATGGGCTTGTCATACCTGAGAGTGAGACAAACTTATAGGTTCATTTTTTTAGATGGGTCCCATGGACATTTTATGAGTCCCGCTTCAATGACGTAAGTCATATTTTGTCATTTTTACAAATTGCAGCATTTAACTCCCATTTCATCTTATATGGTTATATTCATGTAGAAATAAACACAATTCTAAATCTGACAATTGCAAAGAGTTATGCAAACAACAGTGCAAAGTATATGCAAACACAGTAAATTAAATGAAACAATACTGAGTACAGTAGTGCGTCCATGGATCCGTTATCAATAATCTGCGTTTTGGGATGACATTGCATTTCGTTCATCACTTTGCTGGTGAACTATCCACAATACTACCATTGTAGACATTGTTTACATAATAACCAATTGTTTGCTTGTGTGTAGGTTGTTGACGGTGTTCCTTTGCAATGCTTAAATTAGCTGGGGATTTGGACTCAAATGTGTTCAAAGGAGTTGACTCCAGTGCTTTGTACTGTTGTCAATATGGCTGGCAGAGAAGAGGGCTCCATTCCATCTCCTACAGATGATCAGTTGAGTTCTCTGAAGTAGAATTTGCTGCCATATCTGCAACCTTGTAAGCACACCTTGGTGTGTACTGTATTATCCTGCTGGGAGAAAGAAAATGCATTTGTAGATGAATGAACCGTTGCCATGGAGTGATACTTGCAGCGTACATGACTGTTTCCATCAAGTGGTTCAATGAGTGCCAGAAAAACTGAAACATTCTCATGGATTCTGGATTAATTTAACACAAATTACAATGACAGTGTTAAATCCTTTAACAGTGCAGTCAATTAAGAACCAGTGGGAAACTGGAAATTATGAGAAGTTGTTGAAAGGAAATAGATCATGATTGTTTTCTCTGAAATATGACAAGAATGGAATTTATCCAGATTCCAAAGGCAGCATTTGAGAATTCGTGAGATTCTAAACCTTCTGCCCCTACATTTGCAACTGCTGATTATTGTAGGTTTATTATATTATCTGTCTTTATTTTTTTTTACTATGTTTTGCCTCAAGCTGCTGTCACGTTTATTCACCCCCATTATCCTGTCTCTTTATCTGTACTTCTGTAGCGATCATGAGTGACAGGAAGGCAGTGATAAAGAATGCAGACATGTCTGAGGACATGCAGCAAGATGCAGTGGACTGTGCTACACAGGCCATGGAGAAGTATAACATCGAGAAGGACATTGCTGCCTATATCAAAAAGGTACCCGGGACAAAGGGTTGAGCATTATTAAAGGAATGCTCTGCAAATTTATGAACCTTTCGTCAATTTGTGCCATAACTGAGCAATAGAAACATCTTGATTGCATGCAATTCCGTCTGAGAAAATGTAGTCGTCGTCCCGTGAATACAGACAGACCTTTGCTGTCACTTTACATAACAGCAAAGGACTCATAAGTCTTGGTACTCAAACGGTTTACAAGACTATTGTTTCTACAGAAGAGATAATGTCTGTCTGTAGTTTTCATGTGACTACGTCACTGTGGACAATAGGTGCCTTTTGATTGGCGGCTTCTGTGATGAAGAGTATTGACTGACTGTGTGTGTGGGGGGGCTGTTGGTTTATATACACTTGTATAATGCCCTCTAGTGTAATATAATCTACATTGTTTTTTGTTCCTTCAGGAGTTTGACAAGAAGTACAACCCCACATGGCATTGCATTGTGGGAAGGAACTTTGGCAGCTACGTGACACATGAGACAAAGCACTTCATTTACTTCTACCTGGGTCAAGTGGCTATTCTCCTCTTCAAGTCTGGCTGAAACCAACACATGCCTTGTTAACCCCACTTTTATTTCCAACCCCAACATGCCTGACCCAACGCTATGTTTGCCCAAGCCTTTTTCTTTTCAGATCGTCTGCTTTAGCCCCCCCCCCCCCCCCCCCCCCTTCCCGCCACACTCCCTCTGCCTTACCTTTTGTTTTCAATCTCCCCCTTTTTATTTTTCTACCCACCACACTAACAGCGATGGTGGATGGAGCGGTGCTCCTGTTTGGACTGTGATACAGATGGCTAGGGGCCATTCTCATGCACATGCACACACCCACATACACTCAACATGACACAGACAATACACTCACTCACTCATTCAGAATGCTCATTGTTCTAGCATCATACTGACTCATACTTTCCAAACATTATTTGACTGTGCGCTGATGCATGGACCTTGTACATTAGTTCATATGTATACGTTGTATGATACATTGTTTTTCATGGAAATGCCTAGCAACAGGAGATTTTTGTTAAAATGCCTAAGTTTCTGTATGGTTATCGTTTGTGTAAAAATGTCTTGACTGTTGCTTATAATGAATAAAGAGTAGTATGCCAAAGGATTAAACGACTTGTACCATCTTGAATATTGATCTAAACATTGTGATGCTCTGAACATTTAAACGGGCATGTAAGCTACAATTAAAAGACATGCCTGTCAAGGTAACACATTTTAATGTAGTCTGTTGGTACTGATGTTTGGGTTAGAGATTATAAATTCATGTACGAGATGAGCCGCATACAATTAAGACCACTTTGCTGTCGTTATTGGTTCTGCTACGCTCGCCATGGCACGGAAAAGAGGTTTACTTTTTTCCGTGACATGATTCAAACATCTTGTTTCAGTAAGCCTATGAAGATTACAAATTGTTAGTACATGTCCTCCAGCAGGTACTCTATTATGTCAGGCATGTGGCATGGTATACAGCTTGCTAGGCATAGCAGGCTAGATACAGAAATAGCCCATCCTATTAAAGACATTTTGTGAGGCTGCCAATTCAAAAAAGTGGAAAATTGCCTCTTCACTTAATGGACAAATCCCTCCCACGTTCCCACCTGTTTAGTCTGACTGCTTTTTTCTAGTGCTGCCATTTCAGATCAAGTTCTTGAGTTGAGATTCCATGAGATCAGCATAGTTTAGCTCTACACTATATGACAAAGTCAGACAGTAGACACTAATTATTTGTTTGTTCCAGTAAATGGAAACCTTAATGCTACAGGCTTAAAATGGCATTCTAAACCTAGACAATTGTGTCCTTGCAGTTTAGTGGAAACCGTTTATGGAATTACGTCCGTTTCATGTTTCAGAATGACAATCCCTGCACCCCGTGCCCCCATGCTCCCCAACAATTTGGCAACAACTGTTTTGTTGAGGTGAGTGAGGAACAACTTGACTAGCCATGGTTCACGCTCGTACTTCATGGCAGTCATGTTTCAGGGCTACAACTTGACTAGCCTGCACAGAGCCCTGGTTTTAACCCTATTGAATACCTCTGGAATTAGAACAGCAAATGCTAGCCAGGCCTAATAGCCCACTCACTAATGAATGCTCTTGTGGTTGAATGGAAGAAAATTTAACAGCAATGTTTCAACTAGTGAAAAGCTATCCCAGAATAGTGGAGAATGTAGCAGCAAAGGGGGACCAACACCATGATGTCGATACCTGATTGATTTGATATGATTTGTCATTGTAGCTGACACACATTGTAGACGTTTTTTATTTCCAGGAAGAACAAAAATGCAGCTGTAACATCAAGATTTCCATTCACTGGAACAAAAGGTCACTATAGAAACACTTGTGTAGATTTTGACATGAGATAATCATATGCCTAGTACTAGGACTATATGTATTTCAACTGTAGCTCAGCTGCAGAATAGTTGTCACTACATTTAACAGCACATGGTATACTGTTCCTAGGCCTGTTCATTTCTGTTCGCATCCTTGTTTATGTACGTCTTCTAGGCACGTCATGTGTCCAATACTGTATATTTCTCTGTCTGTATTAAACTTTAGAATGTGTCGTGCAATATGTCTGGTGTTGTCATGTTCTCCACACACATGTCTCAACTGAATCAACACAAAACCGGTAGAGGTAGATGAAGACTCTTAAGGGACCATGGGTGGTCAACCCAAATCACAACAAAATCCATCATGCATACAATTTTATATTGTTACAAATACAAATTTGTCTAGTGCTCGTTGTTTTGTTTCATCACTTCCCATTTCATTTGTTTACCCTGTATCCTGGGTGAAATTGGTATCCTGACCTGAACATTTATTTTCCGTCTATAAAGGAGCTGGACTGCTGGAGAGAACAAAAAAAAACACTAGTATCAAAACACAAAAACTGAAGAAAAAAAAATCTGTGACATTTATCTTGACCGGTAGATGGCACTGACAATTCTTGGACGCAACGTCTCTGCCAAAAAGCCAACAGACGAAGAAGATTCATACACGGAAATAGCAAATATACACCTTTTTTTCTGGAAGTATGGCGGCTACGCTTAACTTTCTGCCGGCTTCGAACAATTGTGATACTACTGTATGTCCTCCGGTGACTCTGTCTGTAGATGCCGTGCCCTTCACACCCTCCCCGGCTTCAGAAGGTATAGTGTCGGACGCCGGGTCTCAGTTTTCTCGCTGTTCCTCCAGGCTGAGGTGTCTGCGGAGCGACTCAGTCAGTCTGAGAGAAGAACTCAACCTGCTGTTTGACCAGCTCATCTCTGAGAACTACAACAAAACCCTAAATCCCACCATCACTATACGACCAGAGGTAACTGTTAAACGTATTACGCTTCTGCATCAGTTCAGCTTGGGCTGCTTTCATGCTTGTCCATTTTAATGGCTTCTGGCATCTGTTATAGATTAAATCCATGGAAGATGATTTGTAAGATGATGCTGCTGGGCTCCTCAGTGTGGCAGTTCGCTGTTGAATCTTGTGGAATGTGGACTAATATTTGTAGACCGAGAGAATATTTCACACCTGCCTTGTTATGTTGAGCAAGACTACAAACCCTCTGAGGGTGTGCTACTGTGCTACCACCAGTGGACAGTGGTGGTGATTATAACATTGATCAATTAACACAGGATTTTACAGCAATAATGGCCTACTGGTCCAGTCCAATGCAACCTGTTCCAGACGGAGCTAATGCAACCTATACAACAGGCCCCCTGTTGTACAACAGGCCCCCTGTTGTATATGTTGCCATTCATATGCCATTCTGCCTGAATGTACAGTTACAGTTAATTGTATAAATGATTACAGGGCTTAAAGTTCTCAGTCCTGGCCCGGAGACTGATTTCAGTCCTGAGGATTTCATAGGGGTCATTTAATGAGATCAGTGCAGATTTCCAAAAAAACATTTTCAGTCTTGGGATTTGTTTTGGCTTTAAGCCCTGTGTTAATATACCGGTCCGGTACACATTCTTTACATGTATACTCACAATGCTGTGTGTTATTGCACACTGCAAGTTGCTGTTGTCTCTGATGCATGGTATGATGTAATATTACTATGCAAGTTTAAGTGTGAAACCATAAAGAGTTACTTTTCTCTCCATATACTTGAGCCACCAAATAATCCAGAGTACGGTACCCTATTGGCCTGAATATAATACTATGTTTTTTTCTAATGGAAATATCTTAAAAAACGGGTTCATATTATAATCGGGACTAGACTATTTGACATTTAATGTTCTTTTTCCACAAATGAGTCTTGAAAAATGGGGGTTGTCAGAGTCGTCTTATATTTGGCACAATACGGTAATTTTGATGTAATTTTGCCTTTCAGGATGTGTGTGCCTTGCTGAGACACGCAAGCAGTCTGGTGCCACTAAGTCAAGAACATCTAGTGGTCAAACTATGCCAGTTAATGCACCATCTGCTCAATCAACTGAAGGTATGACTGTTTATGACAGTCATCCAGTGGTGTTTAGGTCGGATGAGCCACTTTCACTTTTACTATGAGTCTTTAAGCTGAGTTTAGATGATTGGGGAGATAAGTAAAACCTCCCTCTCCCTCATGATAATCAAAGAAGACACAAAAATGTAATAATAAATACATACAAAAATAAGAATACTTTGTGTTCACTCACTGTTTTTATTTGATCTCTTTTAGGTAATTGTAGATGAGCAGACATTGACTGTGTTGATTAGTTACACTGTCCGTGCATTGAGTGTGTGCAGTACGTGGACTCACCTGGAAGTGCTGCTGGCCCTCTCCACAGTAGCGTATGGGAATGGACCTCAATGCCAGAAGGTAGGTGTTTGTTTGGGTGTTCTATGTGTCACACCATAGTTGTTGATTGTCAAGTTGACAACTACTGTACATTCTTGATTTTATGTTCTGAGTAATGCATGGTTTCTATCCTTGCAACACTTTAAGTCCAAACACTATCTTGAACACTTCTACCTCGGGTGTTGGGAGCAGCTTGGCTTTCAGGGTGTGACAGGGAGGCTTTTTATTTAGCCTTTTGGTGGGTAGTCCACAAGTTTGACTGACTATGTTCTTTCTTTATTGAGTCAGATAAATTGAGTAGATGAAGCACTCAATATACAGTTCTGGAGCGATGGCTCCCCTTTAGTTCTAGGAAGTATTAGTGGGTCATCATTACAGGTCCATGATTTGAGTTACTGAGTGATTTTCTTTTTTGTAGCACCTTGGTGAGTTACTGAGTGAGGATGGAGTCCTGGTACGCTACAGCTCCCCATCTCAACCCAATGTGGAGTTACGGCGCGCAGCACTTACCTGCATGGCCAGTGTCTGTCTCGGGTAGGTCTTTCCAGTCTTAGAAGATTTAAGCAGACTATTTTAACTATTATTACATTGTGTGGCTTATGATTGGCCTTTTAGCCCCATAGCGATTGTAATTTGTGATAAATGCAAAACAAAAAGTGTTGAGCAAATGTCAATGTTGCTGCTTTTAGGATAATTGTGTATGTGTGTGTGTGTGTGTGTGTGTGTGTGTGTGTGTGTGCTGTGCTTATGTAGGATTCCTGGTCAGCCCCCGGTGGAGGACCAATACAGGAATACATGTTTTAGAGCGTTCCTGCAAACACTGCAATCAACCAAACCCCCCCAAACTGACGAACTCTTCTACTGCACGGTATGAATTTTAGTTTAGATTAAGTTATTTTAGTTGTATTTGTTTTTAGTTGTGGTAGTTGGTACTACTAACTAATATTATGATATAGTTTGGATTACTGTATCTCACATTTTGTTTTGTGCGCAGGTGATTCAAGGAGCATTGAAGGGTCTTCAGTGCTATCTATCAGGTGGGAAGTGGAGATTTGGTGGAGGGGAAGAGCTTGGGTCTCTGCTTGCCACACTAAAGGTGCGACTCTATTACACTTTTATAAATGTATCAATATATTACATGTTTGCACAGATGCTGGAAGTCCTGGAATATACCTAAACTTTATTGGACTTGGTAACTCATGCTCTCACAAAATACATATAACATAATAATAACATGTGTAATGTAGCAATGTCTGAAAAGAGAGGCTTTAAAAAAAACCTTGACATTATGCACCTTCTTAGTATTTTCTTAACATTTATTTTCATAATTTTGTGTGATTAACCTTTTGCATGCATTAATTACCGCATAGTACTGAAATATAGTTATTTTCTTTAATTGAAATTTGTTTTAGTTTAATTATACAGTGATACTAGTCACTTTCTAAACCCATTATATTTGATCCTATTCTGTATGTTATTCTGCTACTGGACAATTGCAACATGGACAATGGACAATTGGACATACTAGTATTCATATCCACGTGGATATGAATGCAAGATTTATTGTGTAACATTTTGCTGTATGTTCTGCAGAGGCATATGTTTCAGGGAGCTCCAGGTGTGAATGTGGAGTGGCCGGCTGTTCTCTACCCAGCTCCTCTTCCTCAGTATGAGGGTCTATCCCCACCTAAACCCGCTGAACCTCAGAAGGAAGCTTCCGCACCAGGAAAAGCCTCGGGGGTGAGACCCCGATAAAATGCTTTTATTCCTTTTGCTTCCTTTCTATAATAGGCCCCTGTACTCAGAAAACAATCACACTGTTGGTGTTGGTGTGATTGTAAAAAGAAAACATTTAGACCTAGATCTTAATAAGAGTGTTTAAAATAGCCTTTGCTAAATGTCTCTGTGGCAGAACAAGAAGAGGAAGTCCAGAGGGAAAGGGAAGAAGACCGCTGTGGAAGAGAAAGGAGAGGAGAACGAAGATGAAGATGAAGCGCTGCCTGTTGTTCAGAAAGGAGGTAGAGGAGGAGGCAGAGGTGGTGGTGGTGGAGGGGGAGGAGGAGGAAGAAGAGAAGGAGGTAAAATTGAAGGAGAGTCCTACTCTAAAGCCCCTGCTCCTTCTTTATACCCCTCCTGGAAGATGAGCAGTTCTGAATCAGAGTTTTCAGACCCAGAAGGGGGAATGCAAAGCAAACTGAGGTAAAATAAATAAATTAAGTCATGCATTTGGTCACAGTTTCTTTGATTGTTTTGAGAACAAGGTGTCTTACGGAAATTGCTAACAAAATGTACAGTAGAAAATGAATGGAATGAGGATACTTAACGGAGCACTTTATTTTGTTGGGAAAACAGAATATGTCAAACGATTGTTCATTGTTTATTCATATCTTGCTATGTGGCCATGAGTAGTTATTCACATTTTAAGTAAGCTAATATAATTGCCCAGGCAGGCACACAGAACAAGTGCATGTTTTTTGTTTTGTTTTTTAATGCTGTGTGAGCGGTCACTTCAGCGTTTGACTCTTTCAGACTTTACCATGCTCGTGTGCGTCAGGGCGCGCTGCACTGCCTGCTGGCAGCGGTGAAGGCAGTCGAGAAGAAGACTCTGTATGGATACTGGTCTTCCTTCATCCCTGACGCTCCTATAGGAGGACCACCGGCCCTCACCCTCCACACCATTATGCTGAAGGACCCCTCGCCCAAGGTGAAGCACACACTTGTGTGTGTCTGTGTGAGTGTTGGGTCTTGTGTGTTGCGAGTAGAGCTAGACCGATATGTCGGTTTGGCCAATACAGTATATAGACCATTTGACTTTTTGATTTTGTAATGAAATTACAAATTAAATTCTTACAAATTAAATTCTTACAAATTAAATTACAATTCTTGCTTGGGCTGTTCTGCCTTTATTGGATAGTACAGTTGAGAATGACAGGAAAGGGAGTGACGCGCCGCAACGGTAATCGGCTCGGGAATCGAACACGTGACTCGATTTCAGGTCGCATTTGAGCCTTTATGTGGTATGCGCCTTAACCACTAGGCCATTGGCGCCCCTATTTTTTTATATGGTCAAACATCAGTAATCTGTTGTCTAGGACTCTCCAACATCGGGATCGGCATCAGACCCCAAAATCTGGCATCTGTCAGGCTCTAGTCGAACTTGTGAGTGTCTGTGTGTATTATTTACCCCTTCACCTCTGTCGTCATCCTCCAGGTGCGTGCGTGTGCTCTCCAGGTGTTATCTGCCCTCCTGGACGGCTCTCGCCAGTTCCTGGGCGTGGCCGAAGACACGTCGTCTCCCCGTACGTCTTTCACGCCTTTCTCCTTCACCGTGGCTACCACCATCAGAGAGCTGCACCGCGCACTGAGCCTGGCTCTGCTAGCCGAGACCTCCTCTCACACACTCACACAGGTCATAAAGGTATAAGCACACTGTTTTTTATTTTACACACCATATTTTACCGTGTAAGATAGCATTGTGATTCTGTGACTGTTACCGTTACTGCGGCAGTGGCTCAGGAGGTATGGCAGCACTCTGTGTCTGAAGATCTAAAGATCCCTGGTTCACTTCTCCATACTTGGTGTCGAGTACGGTGTCCCTGAGCAAGACCCAGTACCCCTAATGGACCCTTCTCTAAACCCCACCCCAAAAGCCATTGTCCAATGCTAGCTTAGCAACCGTCACTACACTCTGTCATGTTATTTCTCCCACACATAAACAATAGGAATATCACAATAACGCAATGGTGACTATGAACCAGCAACAGATTCCACATACCCAGGAAAACAGTTGGAGGATGCATTTTTCACCACTTTTCCAAAACTGAAATCAACACTTGTTGACTAGATTAGAAGCGATTTTTAAACTTTTGCTATTGAAATGATCGATTATTTATATGGAGAAATCCCGTAATTTAACATGCATCTCAATGGGTGTCAAGCACAGCTTGCCAGTCCTTGGTCTGGCAGCATGGAGTGGGTGGAACTTAGCGAAGTGTGTGTGTGTGTGTGTGTGTGTGTGTGTGTGTGTGTGTGTGTGTGTGTGTGTGTGTGTGTGTGTGTGTGTGTGTGTGTGTGTGTGTGTGTGTGTGTGTGTGTGTGTGTGTGTGTGTGTGTGTGTGTGTGTGTGTGTGTGTGTGTGTGTGTGTGTGTGTGTGTGTGTTTTTATATATAAATATCTTTTAAATGTTGTATATATTATCTCCAAGGATGAGTACAAATACTAATTGTTCTTTATTCCAGTGTTTGGCCTACCTGGTGACCAATGCTCCCTACCAGCGGCTGAGACCTGGTCTGCTCACACCTATATGGAAACAGATCCGTCCATATATACATGACAGAGGTGAGAGATCTTTCCAACCTGGTGAAAGAGAGCTTTAATGATGCTAGTCTGCTGTGTATTGTACACTGATGGTTTAAAGTGTAGTGTCCATTCGGCCACTCGGACACATGCCCAGTCAATTTAGATCTTGCGCAGTCTAGCCTCTAAAAGACGTGGTCAAAAAAACAAAACTACAAAGGATACATTTGGTACTGGCAGCCCCTCACCCCTATACATGCAAATATCTGTTGTAGCGAACCACAGCAAGCCGCCTTCGTTTTCAAATGGCACCCCGTTAGCAAGTCGGAAAATCAGCCAGTGTTGCTTCTTGTGTCTTTCACAGCCCATGATCCTAAAATAAAGAAACAACCCCTCACCTGCCTCTTCTCCTTTTCAGACGTGAACGTGCGTGTGTCGGTCCTGACACTCTACGGGGCGCTGGTAATGACCCAGGCCCCTCTCCCAGAGGTACAGCTCCTCCTCAGACAGCCAGAGGGCAGCAGCAGTGCGGGCTCCTTTACGCCGCAGGAAGCCTCGCTCAGCTGGAGACAAAGAGATGGAGTCCCTTCGCCCTCACGCACGCTAACCGCACACTCTCAGCACAACCCACAGCGCCCACCGCACACCCCTTCACCTCGCACTCCTCACACCCCGAGCGAGATGGAGGCCAGTCCACCGTGGCTGCTGCAGTTGTGCATTTCCCTGGTGATTCAGCCCAGGGAGGACCAATCAGACAGTGAGGGAGTGGGAATGGGTGGAGCTGTTTCTCTGGAACCTGCCCCTGTCCGCCTGGAGGCCCTTCAGGTGAGAGACTGTCTTTAGGTAGACTTCCAATGACAATGATCATATGAGAAGCTTTCTAACCTGGCCTACATTCTGCATGCTTACAATTATCAATAATTTGCAATTTTTTTGTATTTTGTTCTTCTCTGACTGTTCTGTTAGCCTATTTCCTATGTCTGTATCCTATTAATTCCCCCTATCTTGTCCCTATTTCTCCACTTGCATATGTGCATGTGTGTTCCAGGTGCTAGCTCACCTGGTGCAGGGTTACTTCTCTCTGGCCCAGGTGTGTCTGTGTGAGATGGGCCAGGTGAGCGCTCGCTGCCTGCGTGAGCCAGAAGCCGCCATACAGCTCCATGGAGCCAAGGTACCAGGAACACCCTTTAGGCTGCGGTCATTGACATGCATGAGCTCTGCAGACATGCAGCATCAGCATCATCTTTTCCTTCTGCTCTTTTAGTTACTGGAGGAAATGGGGATGGGTATCATCCAGCAGTATAAAGCAGAGAGCACTGTGCCTGAGAGTTCCAGGGTTCCCATGACTCAGGTAATTACAAACCTGTCTTTATGCATTTTAATATGGCTCAATTCGTATTTATTTAGTTGATTAGTGCTTTGCTCTGAAGAGGTTGTAGAAATGTGGTGTGACACATTGAATGTACTTAAAATGTTTTGCTTGATATTGGCGTCTGGATAACAACCCGTACAAACCGTGACTGTAGGTGGTGCAGTTTTGGTCTGACATGTTGAGTGGACCGCTGAACGGAGCCCTACAGAGCGAGCAGCACCCCACCCTGCAGACCAGTGCCTGTGATGCTCTGTCCTCCATACTGCCACAGGCCTTCACTCAGCTGCCCGTGAGTTCTTATACAGCAGATGTTGCAAACACCTTTCAAATGCATTGCCAGGTTTCATAAATGCACCAGGGTTAAGATTTGAGTATTGTTTTGATTTATTCTTGTGTTTAGGATAAGACGCAGATGATGTGCATCACGGTTCTTCTGGGGCTGACCTACAGCGACAACTCTCTGGTGAAGGCAGCAGCTGTCAGAGCTCTGGGAGTCTACATAGTCTTCCCCTGTCTCAGAGAGGTAGGCGGTTACTTTACCCATAAGCCTTTTTATTAGAGCTGCAAAATAATGAGATGCTTGTGATGTGATCATCGTTTTATCGTGGAGATTAGGGGAACCAAATTATTGTAAAATCTCTCTCCATAATACTATCTAATACTAATATACTATACTATACTATACTAGTATAATACTATACTAATATAATACTAAAGCAGAACATTGGGTTTTCCTGGTGGCTCAGCCAGTTTAATGAGTTTCAATCAGACTCCTGTCATGTCTCACATGTCTCCTTTCTCTTCCTTTTGGTTTCCCAAATAATTATAAAATGCTTCAATATACGGTACTATGATTTGTAATCGTGGAAATTAGAATAGCAGTATATGCTTACATATACTTACTATATGTGTACAACCCAAACATTATCTCCTCATATCCGTATTGTTACCAAGAGGTGACTTATCCCCCCTTCCTGTTTTTGCAGGATGTGATGTTTGTTGCTGATACTGCCAACACCATCCTCACCGCCCTGGAAGATCGCTCTCCTAATGTGCGTGTCAAGGCGGCCTGGTCATTAGGCAACCTCACCGATACACTCATCATCAATATGTAAGTAAGCATACGCACAGATGTTAAACGTGCTGTTGAAAGATCAACTACTCAACACATTTCAAAAACATTTACAGAGCAAAAATGGAAATTAATCACAGTTTTGTGGGTGCATGAGTATGCATGGGGGAAAAAATGTCCAAGTTAATTTTCACATGCTATCATGACTTCTCTAACTCTTGGCCAGGGAGAGCCTAGGTGTGGAGTTCCAGGAAGAGTTGTCAGAGATGCTACTGCTAAAGATGCTCCAGTCAGCCACTAAAGCCTCAGCAGATAAGGACAAGGTGAGACCACTCAAACATGTATTAAACAACGTTTTGCAAAAAGTTGGTGAGGTGAACAAATCCCAGAGATAGCCAATTGTACAAACCAGATATTTTCAGGCCTTCAAATCTAATTTAAAGTGGTCTACTCTCCATATATTATATGGGCATGTTACGTTTGACACCCACCTTCCACATTTTGTTTGACACCTACTGTCCACCCAAATAACATTTTAATATAAGATGGTGGTCCATGGCCTAATGCATATCATCAACGCGGGGGTCCTTGACATTCAAAATGTTGAGAATCACTGTATTACACATACATTACTTGCACAGAACTATGTAACAGTAATGTGCATCACAGCCCAGAAAAATATTTCTGATAATATGAAAATATGTCTGTTCTGCCTACATTGTCGCGATCATGCATTGTGAGCTTGTAGATCTGCTATTTTCCAAAGCTTATTCTACATTTGAAAACTTGAAATGGGCCATTCTGGATAATTAGTACTAGTATTTACTAGTATTAGTAATTAATATTAGTAGTACTTTTTGGTACTTCAAGTACATTTTGATAACCAATACTTTTGTACTTTTACTCAAGTTAATTTTGAATTCTGGACTTTAACTTTCTACATTGCATTTTCCACCACCGCTTCCTCCCCAGGTGAAGTGTAACGCAGTTCGAGCGCTGGGTAACCTGCTGCATTTCCTGCGCTGTGGTCAGCTGACCCGCGCAGCGTTCCAGCGGCCGCTGGAGGACGCTGTCCGTGCCCTGGTGCACACCGTCCAATCAGAGGCCACCATGAAGGTGCGCTGGAACGCCTGCTATGCGCTGGGAAACGCCTTCAGAAATCCTGCCTTGCCTCTAGGTAATGAAACACTCACTGTAAAGGTAGAAATTAATACGTTGTTGCTGTCAGGCAGAAACCTTGTATCGCCATATTTCAACTTGTATGTTTTTGAGGGGCGCTAGCCCCCCTATGCCCAGTCTCTTTGTGTGAATTTTAGTGATGATTTGATTGGGTGAGCAGTGAGCACCCCATAGCAATGATTTGATTGGCTGAGCAAAGTACATATTGAGGCTAAAAAGTGAGGGCAGAAAATTGAAGACGCCAATTGTGATTGGCCATAATTGAATAATTTCATCAATGGGGCGTGGCATGAAGATGATCAGCCTGTGGCACTGTTGACGTGTTGTGGAAGTCCAG
Organism: Electrona antarctica; assembly: GCF_951216825.1. Lineage (NCBI taxonomy): Eukaryota > Metazoa > Chordata > Actinopteri > Myctophiformes > Myctophidae > Electrona > Electrona antarctica. Next base: position 45,532,772 of record NC_136789.1, on the reverse strand, counting down.
GTTTTTGCTTTGATAGCGGCCTTAATCTCATCTGTGTGGTTGGGTCTGGTGTCTCATCTTCCTCTTATCTGTGTGTTTGGGTCTGGTGTCTCATCTTCCTCTGTGTGGTTGGGTCTGGTGTCTCATCTTCCTCTGTGTGGTTGGGTCTGGTGTCTCATCTTCCTCTTATCTGTGTGGTTGGGTCTGGTGTCTCATCTTCCTCTTATCTGTGTGTTTGGGTCTGGTGTCTCATCTTCCTCTTATCTGTGTGGTTGGGTCTGGTGTCTCATCTTCCTCTGTGTGGTTGGGTCTGGTGTCTCATCTTCCTCTGTGTGGTTGGGTCTGGTGTCTCATCTTCCTCTTATCTGTGTGGTTGGGTCTGGTGTCTCATCTTCCTCTTATCTGTGTGGTTGGGTCTGGTGTCTCATCTTCCTCTTATCTGTGTGGTTGGGTCTGGTGTCTCATCTTCCTCTGTGTTTGGGTCTGGTGTCTCATCTTCCTCTGTGTGTTTGTGTCTGGTGTCTCATCTTCCTCTGTGTGTTTGTGTCTGGTGTCTCATCTTCCTCTGTGTGTTTGGGTCTGGTGTCTCATCTTCCTCTGTGTTTGTGTCTGGTGTCTCATCTTCCTCTGTGTGTTTGGGTCTGGTTTCTCATCTTCCTCTGTGTTTGGGTCTGGTGTCTCATCTTCCTCTGTGTGTTTGGGTCTGGTGTCTCATCATCCTCTGTGTGGTTGGGTCTGGTGTCTCATCTTCCTCTGTGTGGTTGGGTCTGGTGTCTCATCTTCCTCTGTGTGGTTGGGTCTGGTGTCTCATCTTCCTCTGTGTGGTTGGGTCTGGTGTCTCATCTTCCTCTGTGTGGTTGGGTCTGGTGTCTCATCTTCCTCTGTGTGGTTGGGTCTGGTGTCTCATCTTCCACTGTGTGGTTGGGCCTGGTGTCTCTCATCTTCCTCTTGACAATACAACACACATTATCTATGGGCTTTAGTTAAGCATAGTATTGTGCTCTACAAGAGTGTCGCGAAAAAGTAGCAAAAATATCAGATCTACAAGTGAGCTTGTCGATCTGATATTATTTTTTAAAGTGGTCAAGTGTGTCTGTGGATTTTATAAATATTGAACCAATGTTAGAGCTTTTGAATAAATACTAACTAAATTAGATTAATTGGAACTCAGGTCATTATTATTTTTATTTCCTGAATGTTTTGGATGGTATACAGCTTGAATATAATGTTCTCTATAGTAACTTGTAATGATTGTGTAGATTGTATGTATGTATTACTGTTTCACATACTCTTGGGTGTTTTGCAAAATATAACATACTCAAAACATTATATTCCCCCCCCTGCTCTTCTCCGTCAAGACTCTGCGCCGTGGTCCAGGGATGCGCTCTCCGCCCTTTGCTGCGTCGTCACTTCCTGCAAGAACTTCAAAGTGCGCATCAAGTCCGCCGCTGCCCTCTCCATTCCCACCCTCCGGGTTTGCTATGGAGACGCGGAGCGGTTCGGCCACGTGTGGCGCTCCCTGGCCGAGGCCCTGGAGAACAGCGAAGACACCCATGACTTTCTGGAGTACCGTTACTGCGCCAGCTTACGCCACACGCTGTCGCAGGCTCTGCTGCACCTGCTCAGCCTCAGCCAATCGCAGGACATGTCCACCCTGGGGGCGTCGCTGGCTGGGGAGGCGGGGAGGGGCGTGCGTGAGCACCTGGTCAAATACCTCCTCGGAGAGGTGGGAGGAGAAGGGGTGGAGAGCACGGAGGGGGAGAAAGAGGGCGGTGACGTTGATCGCTCCAGCCCCCGGCAGAGAATACTCGGCCTGCAGGAGACTCTGAACAGACTGAAGGAGTTGAGGTTGGAGGAAGAGGGGGACAAAGGTGCACAGGAGGTGGTCGTAGACTTCCTGGAGGATTTGTTCAACAGCTGCGAGGAACTGAAAGCCGACTCCTCCACCTGACCACTGTCCCACTTTGGACGCAGCCTTCCTCTTACTTTCACGCTTGAACCTGTGATCCCTGGTTGCATGCTGCTGTCCCACACTGTTTAGGCCTGTCACAATTATTAAATAATCCTCATAATTGTTTCCATATTGAAAAATGTTTGTATACATTTTAAAAAATTGTGGAAATAGCCGATTTACAAGCTCACAAGCATCTAGGTTGGATATTTCCACTATTTAAACCAAAAGTATAAAATTATGCAATATAGCTTATTTTGACCTACATTGTATTTCATTATTATTTTGATAATTGGTATCGTTCATTGTCAGTCATTTATTTCTTTATTTAACTTATTTGTCATATCTGCCCTGTGCAGCTTTTTGTTTACAAAGCCTAAAAGCCAAACTTAATACTATTTTTATATTCTGTGTTGTGACAAAAATACAATTAAATTGTTAATCACAATTGACAATTAAGATTTGACAATTAAGCATTAAGTACAATTTCATGATGGTGACACCCCCTAAAGGGTGATTCACACTGAGGACTAGAACTATAACAAATATAGTTTTATCTGTATTAGTGCTCAGTGTGAATGGCACTTAACCCTGGATGAAGTGGTTAAGATAATTGTGACGCTGCTAGCTATTTTATCAAATTTAGCTGGGGACCCCCTGGAACCCCCCAAGGACCCCTGGGGTCCCCGCACCCCACATTGAGAACCATCGCTAGAGGAGCTGAGCGGCCTGGAAGAGACGACATCACACTACAGTGATGAAGGCAACATACTTTTCATAACATTTCTTTTTTTTATGTATTAAGCAATGCAATGAATGTACATAAGATGGTGAAAATAAGATAATAAACAAATGTATGTACAAATTATGTTATTAATCTGTTTCCAGCATTCAAGAACAGCTTTTAATTTAGTTTATTATCAGATGTGATTTGTTTGTTGATGAATCAATTATTGTATTGATCATTTCACCCCTCATACCTCTCATGGCTATCACCACCTCTTTACTTGTTTTTAACCACTAAAACCTATGCTAGGGTCCATGTGGATATTAACTTCAAGGCTGCCTTGAAACGTGTTTTGTTCTTTATTCTTCATAAGATATCTACTGAAGTAATGGTATAGTCATCTATGTACTGTTTGAACTTCAATATTTTATAGATATGAACTTCAGTATTTTAGATATACTGTTCAGATCACATGCATCGATTATGTTATATTTGTTAGTCACTTGGAGGAATATGTGTCCTTTGTGGTGCAAAGACATTGCCAAAGGTAAATTGAATTGAGATTGATTTATTTTTATTTTTTAGAAGAGTCCCATTTATTTCCCTGTGTCCATAGTATACTAGTATTTTATATTGATATTAACACTTTAAGCTGTGTGGCCTGTGCCACAAATCATTTTGTTTTTAGATGACTATGCAACGATAAACAATGACACTTGGTTCAATAAAATCTTGAAAACAAATTCAGTTTAATCTTTTGCAGCCCGAATATAATAATAAAATGATTATTGATAAATGTAGGCTGCTTCTCAGAGATAAACCTGGTTCTTGCTGTTTTAACCGCAGCCACCAGAGGGCAACATGGCCACTTCTATCTACAGGAAGTGCTAGCTGGATGTTGCGGATGTTGACTACTGATGACAGACTGAGTAGCACGCGGCTCCGTTCTTTTGGCAAATCTAGAACTTCCTGCCAGAGAGCTAGCAAATTTAAGACATCCGGTTGCTTTCAGAATAAAAGCGTGGTTAATTAAATAATTATTACATTACATTATTAGTATTGTTATTACATTACAGTTATTGTGAAGACACACATTATGTTTCTGTGTAAAAATAAGTAATTAAATAACGTAAAAAAGTTATCTAAATGGATAAATGCCCAAGTCCATGCACTGGAGTGCCCAAGTCCATTCACTGGAGTGCATGGACTTTATAAAGTGGACACTGGACAAAAATCCCTGCTATGTATCGACTAGTGTGACATACGCACATGTCCGGGGAGACCTCCTCTACAACACCACACTGTCCGCTAAGCACCAGAGGTGTAAAAAATTTAATTGGCACACCATACAGCGAGGTGAAACATAAAAAAATGTCCCATTTCCAGACTAAAGTCAACTAAAGTGGACACTGGACAAAAATCCCTGCTATGTATCGACTAGTGTGACATACGCACATGTCTGTGAAGACCTCCTCTACAACACCACACTGTCCGCTAAGCAGCAGAGGTGTAAAACAAAAATTGGCACGCCATACAGCGAGGTGAAATATAAAAAAATGTCCCATTTCCAGACTAAAGTCAACTAAAGTGGACACTGGACAAAAATCCCTGCTATGTATCGACTAGTGTGACATACGCACATGTCCGTGAAGACCTCCTCTACAACACCACACTGTCCGCTAAGCAGCAGAGGTGTAAAACAAAAATTGGCACGCCATACAGCGAGGTGAAACATAAAAAAATGTCCCATTTCCAGACTAAAGTCAACTAAAGTGGACACTGGACAAAAATCCCTGCTATGTATCGACTAGTGTGACATACGCACATGTCCGGGGAGACCTCCTCTACAACACCACACTGTCCGCTAAGCAGCAGAGGTGTAAAAATTAAATTGGCACACCATACAGCGAGGTGAAAGATACAAAAATATCCCATTTCCAGACTAAAGTCAACTAAAGTGGACACTGGACAAAAATCCCTGCTATGTATCGACTAGTGTGACATACGCACATGTCCGTGGAGACCTCCTCTACAACACCACACTGTCCGCTAAGCAGCAGAGGTGTAAAACAAAAATTGGCACGCCATACAGCGAGGTGAAACATAAAAAAAAATCCCATTTCCAGACTAAAGTCAACTAAAGTGGACACTGGACAAAAATCCCTGCTATGTATCGACTAGTGTGACATACGCACATGTCCGGGGAGACCTCCTCTACAACACCACACTGTCCGCTAAGCAGCAGAGGTGTAAAAATTAAATTGGCACACCATACAGCGAGGTGAAAGATACAAAATATCCCATTTCCAGACTAAAGTCAACTAAAGTGGACACTGGACAAAAATCCCTGCTATGTATCGACTAGTGTGACATACGCACATGTCCGTGGAGACCTCCTCTACAACACCACACTGTCCGCTAAGCAGCAGAGGTGTAAAACAAAAATTGGCACGCCATACAGCGAGGTGAAACATAAAAAAATGTCCCATTTCCAGACTAAAGTCAACTAAAGTGGACACTGGACAAAAATCCCTGCTATGTATCGACTAGTGTGACATACGCACATGTCCGTGGAGACCTCCTCTACACCACCACACTGTCCGCTAAGCAGCAGAGGTGTAAAACAAAAATTGGCACGCCATACAGCGAGGTGAAACATAAAAAATGTCCCATTTCCAGACTAAAGTCAACTAAAGTGGACACTGGACAAAAATCCCTGCTATGTATCGACTAGTGTGACATACGCACATGTCCGGGGAGACCTCCTCTACAACACCACACTGTCCGCTAAGCAGCAGAGGTGTAAAACAAAAATTGGCACGCCATACAGTGAGGTGAAACATAAAAAAAGTCCCATTTCTAGACTAAAGTCAACTAAAGTGGACACTGGACAACAATCCCTGCTATGTATCGACTAGTGTGACATACGCACATGTCCGGGGAGACCTCCTCTACAACACCACACTGTCCGCTAAGCAGCAGAGGTGTAAAACAAAAATTGGCACGCCATACAGCGAGGTGAAACATAATTTTTTTTCCAATTTCCAGACTAAAGTCAACTAAAGTGGACACTGGACAAAAATCCCTGCTATGTATCGACTAGTGTGACATATGCACATGTCCGGGGAGACCTCCTCTACAACACCACACTGTCCGCTAAGCAGCAGAGGTGTAAAACAAAAATTGGCACGCCATACAGCGAGGTGAAAGGTCAAAAACTATCCCATTTCCAGACTAAAGTTAACTAAAGTGGACACTGGACAAAAATCCCTGCTATGTATCGACTAGTGTGACATATGCACATGTCCGGGGAGACCTCCTCTACAACACCACACTGTCCGCTAAGCAGCAGAGGTGTAAAACAAAAATGTAACAACAGACATTGTAATTACTGGTGTTGGAACACTAATGTCTGCATGAATGGTAATGGTAGTACTATTACTGTGAAGTACTATGTAGATCGACCATTAACAGTCATAGTTAAGTACTACCACTGGCCTATAACAGACTACTGATATGCAAAGGAATGACTCTCCTGATTTCATTACTCTTTCTCTGTCGCGTGTTACTGATCGTGGGGTGGTGAGCCGCAAGCATGTAGAACCATCTGGTGTAATCGAAATTCCTATTTGTGACGGCACTAAAATTAAGTATAAGTTGGCCTCAATCATTTGTCATACAGGCGCTGTGGCCAAAGCTGGACACTTTTGGGCAAACTTGATTTATGATAATGTTGTAATTAAAGCAAATGACACAATGATACAAATCTTACCAGCAGCAAATGCTGTGCGAGAGTCAAAAGTAAATGGGTGCTTATATTTCTATGTGAAATGTAGTGATGCTGGCACCACAATAGACAAGGATAATAACAGAACAATAACAGAGGACAATTTGGAAGATGATGATGATGATGTGGTTTTATGCAATGAAAGTCTAAATCACAATATGTGTGAAGCCATACCATTACCAATTCTAACATTTCTACAACAGACATCTGCTTTCAAAAAAATTCATACACGGCTTGAAGAAGCAGCCGCGCAGGACACACAATTTAGACGGGCACTTGAGAAATTCAATCTAGCCAACACATCAGTGTCATTAGTGTCTCAGCAATTTTCTAGGACAGACGTATGCACCATATTAAACAGCTTTGTAGAATACACACTTCTGCCTCCTTTCCTTGGAAATGACCTGCTTTGCCTTAAAAGTCTTAGTCTGTATAGTTGTACTCAATGTGGTGACAAGGCCTTACCATCTACAAAGAACATGTCACAATACATAGTGCAGCCACTTGAAGTGTCACAAAAAGGCATCTTAGACACAATTGCACAAATATTACCTGCTCAATCTGAACAATGTGAAACATGTCAGCAGGAAAAGAGCTTATCAACATATGAAGTAATTCACAGCCCACAGACCTTACTTCTCCTGTTAAAAGCTGGCACAAAAATTCCAAAAACGTTCAATTTCTCCTGTCTGTACCACCACAATGAGTATACTTTGGCCAGTATGTGTGTATTTTTCGACAGGTCACCATATGTGTCAGTGTACATCCTTAAAGATCATAAATGGCATATCGCGACAAATGAATCAAATGACACAGCAGGCTATACCTTTGAGCAACTAACATCAGCTCGACATCACACAAACACAGTAGTCACAGGTAGTTTCTATGTCCTGTCATACGAGAAAATAAACAATCAAGAAAGAATCAAGTTTCGGCAGGACAAACAAACGCATAAATGCACAGACAGATGCAATCAACGCACACAAGTGACACCTATTCCAAAGCTAGAGGTAACTCCTTCACCTGACTTAGCTTGCGTGGAGAAAGCGGACGGGTGGCTGTGTGATAAGACAATCGATCAGTACCATCAGCTCTTGCTATCTGTAGTTGTTGACAAAAGGGCATATATTTGTCCCAGCACTTTTGTAAGCCAACAGTTAAGGAGTATTTATTGTGGTGACATCAGCGTACTACCAGATGTACCAAGAACATCACAGAATTGGTGGAGCTATGAGTTGGTAATATTGCCAGTCAACATAAAGTCTCATTGGGTAGCAATTGTCGTAGATTTCTCCACAAAGACAGTGGAGGGTGATAGCATAATCTTAGATGTTGTTCTAATGGATTCACTCCATAAGTATGAACAAGACATGGTTAATGTATTTTGTCCACTGCAAAAATACTTAGCCTTACAGTACTTTGCAATGCATGGTAGAGGTATGGCTATCACATTTAGATATGAGTGTTATGACAGTTGCCCTCATTTCATAACACAAACTGATAACAGTAGCTGTGGTCTCTACACTTTTCCAAAGCTGTTCTGTTTGATGTGAGTCTCAACACTTACCAAACAGAGCCTGAAAAGCGAGATTGTGTATTGTATGAGCTGACAGGAAAAATTGTATTGCTCTGAGTACATAGTTTAAGTACTGCACTGCACTAAAAGGCTCTGTTTTGTCTATGTTGTAGGAGAACTTCGCCGCCAATGGAGGATGCGAGGGACCCCAAATGACACGTCCCCAAGACCTTGGGTTGTGATTTAATCCAATAGTATTTTATTGTGCTGTATTTTACCTTTTTAGTCTTTGTGCTTACTGTGATCATCTAAAAACAAACGTTTGAAATGTTTGGACTGAGCTGGGTTTGCTTTATATACGTACATCTAACTTTTGATCAATTTATGTGTGTGTGTGTGTGTGTGTGTGTGTGTGTGTGTGTGTGTACAATGTTTGCACTTTATGTTTGCAGTGATGTTTTGCACTATAGGTACTTACTGCATGTTGTACCTTTTTATACATTTGAGTGATGTGTGCACTTATAGGTACATTGCATGTTGTACCATATTATACATTTGAGTGACGTTTGCATTGAAGTACATTGCATGTTGTACCTATACTTTTGAGTAACGTTTGCACTTGGTACATTAAACGTCTTACCTTTTTATACATTTGAGTAATGTATGCACTTATAGGTACGTTTGCACTTATAGTATCATTTTGAATTTTTGAGTGACGTTTGCACTGATTGACGTTTGTAGTTTTTGCATGTGTTTGAATAATGTTTGCTGTATTAACACAGATGCACACACATACAGTAAATTGATCAAAAGTTACTACTAAACTATTAAAGTAGATTCTCAGTCCACCTTAAGACAAATTACGTTTAAAAACAAATATTGTAGGGATTTGGAAACTTTTTTTGCAGAGTGAATTTTTCTTCTTCTGTGTAACAGTGAATGAGAAACACCGTAAGCAAACTGTATGCCTTTTTCTTTCCATTGAAAGTGTACACTGTTATATTAGCAATGATTAATTAAAAGGTATTTTTTGGTAACTTTCAAAGCCTTGTCTGTATTCTTTTATATTCTATTGTATTTTAGTCCACTTTTTGACCTTTCACCTCACCTTCAAAAGTCAGTTCTATCTGACCTCAATTTATATTAAAACTGTTATATTCAACCATGTTTGATGACAACAAATGGGAGCTGATCGTTGAAACAAAGACATTCCATTTGTAATACGACGATTGCCCAGGTGCCCAGGTGACGGTGCCCAGGTAATGAGGTGACAACGATTGATCGTTGTCACCTCATTACCTGGGCACTGCCCAGCCAGTGGTGGACAGCCAGAAGAAAGATGGTTGGGTTGTTGTTTGGTTGGGGATGAAATCAAGTACTTGGTTACTTTCCACCTGGTGTGTGTGTGTGTGTGGGCAGTAATGGCTGTACTCAAGTGTGCATGCATGCCGTTAACAACCTAATTTAGAGCTATCAATGTTTCACACATATGGCACACGTGTGATAGTAGTGATCTACATAGCCTTTGCATATCAGTAGTCTGTTATAGGCCAGTGGTAGTACTTAACTATGACTGTTAATGGTCGATCTACATAGTACTTCACAGTAATAGTACTACCATTACCATTCATGCAGACATTAGTGTTCCAACACCAGTAATTACAATGTCTGTTGTTACATTTTTGTTTTACACCTCTGCTGCTTAGCGGACAGTGTGGTGTTGTAGAGAAGGTCTCCCCGGACATGTGCATATGTCACACTAGTCGATACATAGCAGGGATTTTTGTCCAGTGTCCACTTTAGTTGACTTTAGTCTGGAAATGGGATATTTTTTGACCTTTCACCTCGCTGTATGGTGTGCCAATTAAAATTTTACACCTCTGCTGCTTAGCGGACAGTGTGGTGTTGTAGAGGAGGTCTCCCCGGACATGTGCGTATGTCACACTAGTCGATACATAGCAGGGATTTTTGTCCAGTGTCCACTTTAGTTGACTTTAGTCTGGAAATGGGACATTTTTTTATGTTTCACCTCGTGCCAATTTTTGTTTTACACCTCTGCTGCTTAGCGGACAGTGTGGTGTTGTAGAGGAGGTCTCCACGGACATGTGCGTATGTCACACTAGTCGATACATAGCAGGGATTTTTGTCCAGTGTCCACTTTAGTTGACTTTAGTCTGGAAATGGGATGTTTTTTGACCTTTCACCTCGCTGTATGGTTTGCCAATTTTTGTTTTACACCTCTGCTGCTTAGCGGACAGTGTGGTGTTGTAGAGGAGGTCTCCACGGACATGTGCGTATGTCACACTAGTCGATACATAGCAGGGATTTTTGTCCAGTGTCCACTTTAGTTGACTTTAGTCTGGAAATGGGACATTTTTTTATGTTTCACCTCGCTGTATGGCGTGCCAATTTTTGTTTTACACCTCTGCTGCTTAGCGGACAGTGTGGTGTTGTAGAGGAGGTCTCCCCGGACATGTGCATATGTCACACTAGTCGATACATAGCAGGGATTTTTGTCCAGTGTCCACTTTAGTTGACTTTAGTCTGGAAATGGGATATTTTTTGACCTTTCACCTCGCTGTATGGTGTGCCAATTAAATTTTTACACCTCTGCTGTTTAGCGGACAGTGTGGTGTTGTAGAGGAGGTCTCCCCGGACATGTGCGTATGTCACACTAGTCGATACATAGCAGGGATTTTTGTCCAGTGTCCACTTTAGTTGACTTTAGTCTGGAAATGGGACATTTTTTTATGTTTCACCTCGCTGTATGGCATGCCAATTTTTGTTTTACACCTCTGCTGCTTAGCGGACAGTGTGGTGTTGTAGAGGAGGTCTCCACGGACATGTGCGTATGTCACACTAGTCGATACATAGCAGGGATTTTTGTCCAGTGTCCACTTTAGTTGACTTTAGTCTGGAAATGGGATGTTTTTTGACCTTTCACCTCGCTGTATGGTTTGCCAATTTTTGTTTTACACCTCTGCTGCTTAGCGGACAGTGTGGTGTTGTAGAGGAGGTCTCCACGGACATGTGCGTATGTCACACTAGTCGATACATAGCAGGGATTTTTGTCCAGTGTCCACTTTAGTTGACTTTAGTCTGGAAATGGGACATTTTTTTATGTTTCACCTCGCTGTATGGCGTGCCAATTTTTGTTTTACACCTCTGCTGCTTAGCGGACAGTGTGGTGTTGTAGAGGAGGTCTCCACGGACATGTGCGTATGTCACACTAGTCGATACATAGCAGGGATTTTTGTCCAGTGTCCACTTTAGTTGACTTTAGTCTGGAAATGGGATGTTTTTTGACCTTTCACCTCGCTGTATGGTTTGCCAATTTTTGTTTTACACCTCTGCTGCATAGCGGACAGTGTGGTGTTGTAGAGGAGGTCTCCCCGGACATGTGCGTATGTCACACTAGTCGATACATAGCAGGGATTTTTGTCCAGTGTCCACTTTAGTTGACTTTAGTCTGGAAATGGGACATTTCTTTATGTTTCACCTCGTGGCAATTTTTGTTTTACACCTCTGCTGCTTAGCGGACAGTGTGGTGTTGTAGAGGAGGTCTCCACGGACATGTGCGTATGTCACACTAGTCGATACATAGCAGGGATTTTTGTCCAGTGTCCACTTTATAAAGTCCATGCACTCCAGTGAATAGCATTTATCCATTTAGATAACTTTTTAATTACTTATTTTTACACAGAAACATAATGTGTGTCTTATAGCATCATATAGCATCATTTAAATGCTTCATTTGTAGTTTTAATTTGCAAATTAAACTTTTTTTCAATACTCTAGAGAGGGTACTCTTATTTTGAAGAGATCGTCCACCGGAAGTCTTATATTTGCTCACTAGATTTGCCAAAAGAACAGTGCTGTAGCAGGCTGCTACCATGGACGCCTTCGACTTGTTCAGAAAGCTTGGATCGGGAGCAAAGTTTGATTTTAAGAGGTTTGGGAAAGATGCTGAACGTTTTAAGGTAATGTTTGAACGTCCGGCTGTTGCTCTATCAACACAAGACGGCCAATAATTGTGAATTTCCACCAGTTCGTCATTTTATACTGATTTCTAGTATTACGAACTCCTGCTGTGATGTCAACAGCCTTTTTACTCATGTGCCTTAACAGCAGTCATTACTAGATCAGGAGTTTGATTGTGAGACCGGTTTGTGGAGGCAGACTTTTTATAAACCTTTGTGTGTTGTTTTGTACAGATGTCGAGACCCAAACGAGGGGAGGCTTCCTCGGACGTTCTCTCTGGAATCAACTACTTTGGCTCAGGGACAATCAATGGCATTCCGAGCATGCCTGAACAGGAGGAGGAGGAGGCTATTGATGGGGATGAAGAGGAAGGTGTGGGACAAGAACCTGAAGCTGGAGTTAAGAGGAAACGAGTTGAGGAGAAAACTGTAAAGAAGAAGAAAAAGAAGAAATGTAGCCAGGTGGACACGGAAGGTAAAGTATCATCACAGGAGTTCAGATTCATTAGTTGTTGATCACTTATTAGTGGTCAATAACATATTTATATGTATGTAAACATGAACATACGTTTTGACTATTCTTTATACATATAAGCTTCAGTTATTACTTCTTACTACTCTAAACATGGTTCTCAAAAGCCTCAAGCCCAAACCAGGGCTCAGGTAGGGATAAAACGTTTTTTTAAGGTAACCCACACCAATGCGACTCATTGAGTTTGCAAGGAGTTGCATTGGTGTGGTTTACCTTAAAACCGTTTTGAGTTCAAGCATGAGTTAAAGTCCGTTGCTCTCCCCATGTCTCCCATATATGGAGACTAGGTTGGCGGAGTGTGTGTAGAGCCCAGGATCGCATTAGATAATTGACACGGGTGAAAAATGGGTTACAAAATCGTGGGATAAAAAAAATAATATATTGATTAAAACCGTTTTGTCCCAACCCGACCCTTTGTTGTGGTTTGGGCTCTAGAATGTAATCAGAGAGATCACAAAGCTGCTTTTGTGTGGTTTCATTTCAATGTGAAGCCCCTCAGGGAGAGATGGAGGGCTCTGGCATCCTTTGGACCTCTTCTCTGGACAGAAAGACCAAAACTCTTCAGAAGGATGGGAACGAAACCATCTCACTGAAAAGGCTGAAGCATCTCCACCAGGAAAAGGTATCTGACTTGTTGATGAACACCAACAAATGGTGATTAACATAAGCTTTTAAATGCTAGAATGGTATTTATTTTGATCCAACTTTTTAAGACATTGCGTGCACAAAATCCTTCACAGACAATTAGCCCTTCACTAAATCCCACCCCAAAAAGCGATTGTCCAATGCCAATCCAAATAGTCTAGCAACGGTTGCTATGCAGGTCAAGCTTTCTTCGCTGCTAACGTGCCTATTGGACAAGGATGGGTTGGGGAGGGACTTAGTGAAGGGCTAATTAAACCAAGCAAGTACAATAAATGAGTACCACAGACGAAAAACAGTCTTAAGTCTTAACAGTCTTAATTTCATTCTGACCCCTCCATCATTTATACATTATGGATCAATAGTGTGGACTGTTTTTCGTCTGTGGCATTCAGCGTTTAGTAGTGTCCATGTGAACCATTAGAACGTTATGTGACACTCTTTTAAATACATGTTTCATTGTCTGATCTTTGTGAGTAATAGTGAGTTTGTGCCTTCTCCTCCGATTCAGGTGAACAACATTCGTGCCCGGCACCGTATAAACGTACATGGCAGTGACTTGCCCGACCCAGTCTCCACGTTTGAGGAGCTGCAGTCCGAGTACCGTCTAAATGCACGGGTGCTGCACAACCTGAGAGAGGCAGGGCTGAACTCTCCAACGCCCATACAGATGCAGGCCATACCCCTGATGATGCATGTGAGTTCACATTTTTAATGCATAATCCCTATATTATAGTGCAGTGGTTCTCAACCAGTGGTCCTTGAGGAGGTTCCAGGTGGTCTCCAGCTAAATGATGGAGAGTTGGTAACCAAATGGACGCTCTTGAGTACTCAAGAGTTACATTTTTGTTAAACATCAGCATTACTTAATTTACAAGAAGTTTACACATTTAGAGAATGTAGAACAATGATAAAGTGTGTGTGTGTGTGTGTGTGTGTGTGTGTGTGTGTGTGTGTGTGTGTGTGTGTGTGTGTGTGTGTGTGTGTGTGTGTGTGTGTGTGTGTGTGTGTGTGTGTGTGTGTGTGTGTGTGTGTGTGTGTGTGTGTGTGTGTGTGTGTGTGTGTGTGTGTGTGTGTGTGTGTGTGTGTGTGTGTGTGTGTGTGTGTGTGTCACACAGAGTCGTGAGCTGCTGGCCTGTGCTCCTACTGGCTCAGGGAAGACTCTAGCCTTCTGCATCCCTCTTCTGGCTCATCTGCAGCAACCAGCTAACCTGGGGTTCAGAGCAGTTATCATCTCCCCAACCAGAGAACTGGCCAGTCAGGTATACATTAAAGAATTCACACTCAATAAGCTCATCTATTTGTTTTTTTTATACTTGAAGTTGAAGGTTGATCATCAACAGTAGGTAATGGCCAAGGCAAGCTTTTTTTACTGATGGAAATGTTTCTGCAAAATGCCTAATGATTTCTCAGATGCACTTGTTAAACAGCACAGTTGTGAAACAAGTGAAATCCAGTTTCAACTGATCCTGATTTGTTTGTTTAGCTTGTACATGAGCATGTACAAGCGCAATTATCCACTACAATTATTTGAAAACTATTTTGCTAATATAAATTATTATTACATACATTAACCACTTTACGATCTATTGTGATCTTGTAGATCTGCTATTTTCAAAAATGTTAGCACTTTTACTTTTAAGTGTATTTTGATGCTTACTCCAGTAGCATTGTGAACACAGGCCTTTTACTTGCAAGTTGCAACAGAGTAGTTTTATATTGTGGTATTTCTTTCACTTTCCACCACTGACATTTAGACACACAGAGAGCTACTTCGTCTGTCTGAGGGACTGGGCTTCAGAGTTCACATCATTGACAAGGCTTCCATCGCAGCCAAGAAATATGGGCCACAGTCAAACAAAAAATACGGTAAGACTGCGGAAGATGCCAAATGCACATGTCTTTCTTCTCTCCTTGGTTTGCCCCTTTCTCACTCTCTTCTCATTCTTGTCACTGTAGATATTCTGGTCAGCACACCAAACAGACTCGTCTTCCTCCTCAATCAGGACCCTCCAGCAATAGACCTAAGCAGGTGACATGGATTGTGTGTGTGTGTGTCACATATTTGATATAATCGCATTTTGCATAATCACCATGTTGAAATAATCATATTTTCAAACATTTGTATTTAAATTGTGGAAATGGCACATCTATCTGAGCTATTTCCACTATTCATGTAAGTTTTCATAACGTTATTAAAATATGGAAGTTATTTGTTCCCTGTGCACCTTTGTTTATGAAGCCTAAAAGCCAAAGGCATAATGTGTGGTCCCCAGGACGATTAGCTGTTGCTTTGCACCAGCTAATGGGGGCTTAATACAATTCTATAAACTCTGTTCCAATGTTCAACGTCAGTAACGCAATTACGCAGTTAATCGCAATTATTTGAGACAATTAATGATTAAGTAAAATGTCATAATCGTGACAGGCTATGTGTGTGTTGTCTTTACAAATTACACTGATATTTGGTTCATTGAGTTTGTGTTTGACTTTGTGTTTTTTCTTTGTGTGTGTGTGTGTGTGTGTGTTGTCAGCGTGGAGTGGTTGATAGTGGACGAGTCTGACAAGCTGTTTGAAGATGGTAAAACTGGGTTCAGAGACCAGCTTGCCACTATTTTCCAGGCCTGTACCAGTCCCAAGGTCCGCAGGGCTTTCTACAGTGCCACCTGCACACCAGACGTGGCAAAGTGGTGCCGTCTAAATCTGGACAATCTGGTGTCTGTCAACATCGGACACAGGTAGCATTTCATCTACACACCCTGACCCCTCTATCTGCATCTACTAGGTTTACATTTCTTTCTAATATATTTTAGAATGACTCTTTATATTTCTTTACTGTTTGTAACTAGTTTTTGTGACACTTGATAAGCACATTGAGCTAGCGATTAGAGAAAATTGACATTTGGTTGATTAGATAAACCTTTGTCGATTAGATGCACTTTATTATGCCCAAAATGACATGGCATTTAATAATGCATCATGCACAATCTAATTGTTGTGAGGTCAGTGAGCATTGGTCTTGCGGTTAGAGTGTCCGCCCTAGGATTAGGAGGTTGCGGTTCGATCCCCGGCCGGGTCATACCAAGGACTCAAAACGGGACCCAATGCTTCCCTGCTTGTCCCTCCCAATGCCTCCCTGTGACATACATGTACTAGCGTCAATGTCCAGGGGTCTATGTCTAGCTGCCTCACGCTACAGAAACAGCAGATAGGGCCTCATGACTCGGCAAGGCTTACTTACTATTACAGTGTTATCTTTTTTTTATATGTTGAATAACGTGTGTTCTCAGGAATGCAGCGGTGGAAACAGTGGAGCAGGAGTTGCTGTTTGTGGGGACAGAGAACGGAAAACTCGTGGCCATGAGAAACATCGTCAAAAAGGTATGCAACTTTTTATAAATGCGATTAACTGAGAGAGAGTGACAGAAGATTTCTCTGAATGTTTTCTCTCTGACCGTCTTGTTCAATTTACTGACTCTCTTACCAGGGGTTCCTGCCTCCCATGCTGGTGTTTGTACAGTCCATAGATCGTGCACGGGAGCTATTCCATGAACTGGTGTACGAAGGCATCAACGTAGATGTTATTCATGCTGACCGCACGCAGCAGCAGGTACAAGAGTATTACAATCACTTTGCACAGATACTCATGTGGAACATGTTGGACTTGGGATTACACAACATTGTTTTTGAGGTGCGCTAGCCCCTCCTATGCCCAGTTTTGAGTGTTTGTGTAAACGCAAATGTAGAAGACAAAAGTGAGGATGCAAATTGTGATTGCGTGGGAGATGTGCCATTGGTTGAGAATGAGATGTATGATGACTTACTGTATGATGATAAGAGTGCCCCTCACTTCACACAGGTGTGATTATATATATATATTTTTAAATGCAGTAGATATTCAGGCGTTAAAACAGCATTGGTAAAGGGCCTTCCCAGATTCTTGCCCTTAACACTTTTAGTGCACTGGGATTTTTCAAAATAAAGGCACTAGTGCCCAGCAGATGAGGCAGATTTTACTCTGAAAAGCCCTGCCTTCCATTACCCCCCCCTTCCCCCAAAACCGGGAGGCATAATCTTGCCTCGCTACGTCACGCTTGTCACATCTAAACTCTCTAGAAGCCTTTATATTCCAAACGAGATGCCAGGTTAAGTCAGAAATGATGACAGAACATTGCCGCTTTGATCGAAACCATGGAGAGTGCCTTAGATTTAGAGAAAAGAGACAGTTTAGTTGGGCAAGGAAGTAAAATGCAGTCCGCATGCGTGAAGCATGTCTAGGATCGCTGAAGAAGGAATGGCAACAAAAAAAAAAGATTTCAGCGATCCCGTTTGATATCAATAAAAATGACATGCATGTTAAAATGTATTACTAAAATGTATACTAACGGAACCTAACTTGGACCAGCTACTTTCTATAACCAAGTCATAGCGTTATGTTATCATATGGAATTTTGAGCCATGATTCTTTGTGTTAAGTTGATAGTTGTCTTTCTTATCAATGTCTCCCAGAGAGACAACGTTGTCAACAGTTTCCGCTCAGGGAAGATCTGGGTCTTGATCTGCACTGCGCTGCTTGCTAGAGGAATCGACTTCAAGGGAGTCAACATGGTGCTAAATTATGACTTCCCCACCAGCGCTGTTGAATACATCCACCGGATTGGTTAGTTCCTCCTCTTTAGTCTTCAGTAATCAATGTATTTTAGTTTTTCTCTCTCCCTTTCTGTCTGTCAATGTTTCATTGCATGCTTTATCTGTTTCTTATCTATTAGTAGGGATGTCCCGATACACTTTTTCCTTTCCGATCCGATCCCCATGCCATAATTTCTGTGTTAGCCGATACCGAATACTGATACCAGAGAATAATATATATTATAATAAAAAAAGAAAAAATATCTTATTTTGAAGTCCACCGACTGGGAATAGTGTTTATAGCTATCTAGCTATATATCTCGTGTTTATAGCAGACTCCTCACTCAAATGTGCACTTGCAGTTTGGGCAACTCAAAAGCAAACTCCACATGCCCCAACATTTTATTTACCTGCCATAGTGTCAACCCCTTACCCCTGTGTCGGATCTGTGGTTAGACTGGCATATTTGCCGATACCAATATGACCAAATAAGGGTCAATCCGATACTACAGATACAGTATCGGGATATCTCTATCTATTAGTATTTGCAGTACTTTGTACTTGTTTTATGATGTTTTAGAAATATTTAATCAGACATAGCCTTAAAATATTAACTATAATGTAGTAAAAATATTAATGATATGAAAAAGACACTAAACAATGATTTATTGGTGCCTACAACAGCATTTATAGCGTAGTGTCAACATAAGTCAAAATCGAATGTATGTTATGTATAATATAGCCTGGTTTTTGACTTAACATCTACATATGCTGCTTTCCAGGCCGTACTGGTCGAGCTGGACACACAGGGAAGGCCATCACCTTCTTCACAGAGAATGATAAGCCACTACTGCGCAGGTACACAGGATATAATACACGCCATTGGAATTATTTAAAAACTGCTATTTTGTTTGAATTTGAGATTAGCTGTCCTGACAAAGTCAACATGGAAATGTATCCCATAGCCACTAGTGTTGTGCAGGTGTTTCATATTTCACTGACTGAGTTTATTCAAATAAAACTGGACAGAAACTTGCCAATGTTTTGTAACAGAAAAATCAGAAGTGCACAATATTTGAATCACTTTCAAAACTTTCAACTTCTAGTTCATCCAACCAGAACAGACCATTACTTTACTCTGTAGTCCCAAAGAAGTGGGCTAGCTATCCAGCTCAACTAGGCTTGCTTAACCTGGTCTTTATCTACACTTTGACTAACGATTGTGTCTGTTCTGTCTGTTCTACAGCATCGCCAATGTAATTAAGCAAGCTGGCTGTCCTGTGCCTGGCTACATTGTGGGCTTCAAGAAGACACACAGGTATGGTACCTGTTCAGATCAGATTATCTAGTTGTTGGGGTATTTGCTACATTTTCACATATATGCATTTTATTGATGCCATTAATATGGCTTCGATAAAAGTGTCTTGCTCAGGGACACTTTGTCAGATAGACCAGGGGAAAAACTTGGCGACCTTCTGATTCCCATGCGTTCTTTCTAATACATACATACATACATACATATACACATTGCCACTGATTGGTCCAGTGGTTTGCAGACCGACCCATTTCAAAATTACACAAAATGATTTCCTGGCTTGAAAGATATAAAGACTGTAGTTGTACTAAGCGCATTAACGGGGCTGTATGTTGTTTCTGTGTCCAGTAAGGTGAAGCAACGGCTTCAGAAGAAACCTCCCAAAAGGAGCACCATTTGCACAACACCACGTTTCCTGCAGAAGAAGAATCCCACCCAGGCCAGGAAATATAAGCAAGGACAGGAAAGCACAGGAGAGGGTTTGCAGAATGGAGAAAAGACGCCTAAAAGATCAGATGGGCAGAAGAAACGAGAAAAGAAGAAGAAGAAGAATGCAGAGAAGAAAGTGACATTAGAGAAGCCAGTGGCAACAGACAAACAGAAGAAGAAAGTATCGGTTAAGACATGAGCCAAACTGAAAGAGTAAGTCTTTTATTTATAAAAAAAAAAACATGCTCACAATCACGACACACAGGGTAGTATTCACACATGCATACACATACCTATTAAGACCATACATTGTTTTTCTTGTATTGCTTTCATCACTTTTATTTGTAGAGAAACTGGGAATTATATATTATTTTTGAAAGCCAAAATAGTTTTGCCTTTTTTGTCCCAGCTCCCCTGTGAAAAAAGTAAAGAAGAAGCTGGGAGGTGTACAAAAGCAGAATGAACCAACAGCCTGAAGTACAGAAGAAGACTAACATGAAGATGTACAGCATATCTTGCTGTAATTCTACTGCTGGTTACCATATTTGTGTGGTGAACTCTTTAGACTTTCTACCAGAGTACAATAATGAAGTGTTTTTAATGACATCAGACATGTGTTTTCATTCTTCTTGCCCAAACCAACTCCTTGGGACAAAACCGTTTTAAGGTCAACTACACCAATATAACTCATTGAGTTGCATTAGTGTGTTTGACCTTAAAACGGTCATCATGGAGGCTGAGGAGATGTTTGTCCCAAGGAGTCCCTACCGGGGTAGTTTGGATTTAAAGTAACAAGGCAACACACATTGTTAGCTATCATGTAGACACACCTGGTCGACATGCTATGCTGCATAGAATAATTTAAAATTTTCAAATGCTTTTGATGGAGATGGTGAAAAAGTGACAGTTTAATTTATTTCCTGTCCTCTTCAAGGGTTCTGGTATCAGTGTTGTATCATTTAAATAGCACTCATCCATGCAAACATTTTATTTTAACACTAAAGTGTTACTTTAGTGATAAGCTACACAGAACATTACACCATTTGTAGTAATCTTATAACTTTAAATAAAAGCGCATCATTTCCCTCCAATCTGTCGATTTTATTGCTTTCTTTCTTCATTTTAGTTTAGTTTATTTTATTTGGGGGGGGGGGGGGGGTGAAATTGACAATTTAAGGATTTTAAGATCTTAAAAAGGGGAAATGAATAAATGAAATAAAAAAAGACCATTGCTGCATCAAAATGTATCATCAAACTATACTATAAAACTGGTCAAACATTGGCCAAATGATTGTAGTCAATCTGCAAGCTCACATGCCAATGTGTAGTGATCTACTATTCTACAATATTACATAATACATTTACAAATATGTAATTAATTAACAATATTTTTCTTTTGTAGAATGTCTTGAAAACATTCTGTATGAATTGTTTACATGTCATGTAAAAATTAACAATAGAAACTATTAGGGAGGAAGAAAGGGGTGTCATTGAGAAAGGTACAAATCTAGATTAATTGCACATAAAGTGAAATATTTCAACTTATTTAATATTGGTATATTTATTCTGGCACATATATCATGAAAATCAAAAATCCTGTACCTCAAAATATTACATGAGACAGTTTTATCAAGACCAGAGTCAACAAAGCTGTTCACCAGGTGATTTTAGAGACCTTGCTGTATCTACTACTAAAACTATGAAAGAATAAATAAAAGGAAAATGCTGTTGTATGTTAATAGGAGTTTGCACACACAGACAGTATATTTTTGGTTTAAAAAAGCCAGTCTTCTACAGACAGGAGATTCGACACGTGAGCTTGTACATTGGCTATTTTAACTATTCAAAAATGTTTTTCAACAAAGACAAAGAAGTTAAGGGATAAGGGGTTTAGCATGGACGAAAATAGAGCCCTAGGAGTATAGTGGAAAGCCTGGTGACACAAGGTTAGACTAGGAGAGGGGTAGTACAGAATGGCTGTACTAGGCTGGATCTGGCTAGAATAGGCTAGACTACGGTGTACTAGGCTGTACCAGACTGGGCTCTATTAGGCTGTACTAGCCTCTTTGAGGGAGTTCCAGGGGGTCCCCAGCTAAATAATAGTTTGGAACCAAATGGACCCATATGGGTCTGTAACTCTGAGAGAGAGTGTACAAATGGAAACAAATGGACCTGTTAGGGTCTCTCAGAGTTAAATTAACATTGATTTTACAATATAAATTGGGGTCCCAGAGATAGAAATGCCATTAAATGGGGGTCCATAGACTAATGTGCATGTCAAACTGGGGGTCCTTGAAATTAAACTGATTGAGAATCACTGCTAGAGCTGTAAAAAATCTTCTCTTATGGCATATCTTTTCAAATGGGGGTCCGTGGTCAAATTAGTGGAAATGTGGGGGTCCTTGACATGAAAAAGTTTGGGAAGCACTGCTTTTACAAAGTCCCTTCGGCTAATGACCAATAGTGGGCGTTATTTGGGGTTTTATGTAATATCGCGATATAACGGCGCATGAAATCTCGCCCGTGCATTATATCGCAGGAAACCCCCTTCCATCTTCCTTTTCCTAACATGGCACCGAAGGTGAAGAAGGAAGGTTTGTCAATCCACACATTTAAATGATATAAACTGTGTAAATGCTCCATGTTATTCAACACCGTACGGCTTGACGTGGCATCGTTTCAACCCGTCTCAGCACGGTGCTTTTGTGGGTCTAAAATACGTTGATAATACGTATATATTTCAAGATAGTATTCAACTCGCATGTCAGTGGCGTTATGCGGTGCTTCGTGCTAACGTTAGCAAGCTAACATGCTAACGTTAATTCTGGTGTCAGAAACACGTTTAACAGCCTACCGCCTAGATTCAGTCAGCGTTTGTGTCAACAACAGATGTTAACATCTTAAACCGCCTGTCATTTCCTCTTAATGTAGTACCCTGTAAATACGTTTGTACTAGATATTATGATAGCACGAAGGCCGGTAGTGGACGATTTGCTACACGTGAACATTGGCTGCACATGCGTACTGTGTACAACTTAACGCAAGGAAGATAGAATGAGGCTACTATTAACATGTTTATTAGCATCATTCAGCATGTCAAATGAAAGTCGTGGTCTAAACTAAAGTTTAGACTCTAAACTACGATCTTGAAAATACTACATTTCAGGCTTCATTGCTTTTTAATTGATAGCACAGGATTACTACACAATTCCCACGTGTGTAAATACTAAATCTGTCTGTTGCACCGTTTTTATATGGCTTGTCCTAACAGCACTTCTGACAACCTTAAAATACTACTATCAGCCATTGTCATTATGGTACCCTGAAGTCTTTATATGGTAGAGTAGACTGCACCAT
Organism: Electrona antarctica; assembly: GCF_951216825.1. Lineage (NCBI taxonomy): Eukaryota > Metazoa > Chordata > Actinopteri > Myctophiformes > Myctophidae > Electrona > Electrona antarctica. Next base: position 45,509,928 of record NC_136789.1, on the reverse strand, counting down.
TAGATAATGATTTCAAAAGCGGGTTTATACTATTTAAATATAACAAAGCAAGTTAATACAAGTTGGGTAGAGTTGTGTGTTAAAGGATCTAAAATATTGCTTTTCAGCATCGGTGATTCTAGAATCTAGTAGCAAGAAATGTAATGTCATATTTTCCATTTCATAGCTGTCCCTGCCAAGACAGAGGCCAAGTCAAAGGCCCTGAAGGCCAAGAAGGCTGTGCTGAAAGGCGTCCACAGCCAGAGGAAGAAGAAGGTCAGGACTTCTCCCACTTTCCGTCGCCCCAAGACCCTGCGTCTGCGCAGACAGCCCAAGTATCCTCGCAAGAGTGCTCCTCGTAGGAACAAGTGAGTACCTCGGAGTGATGAGTCGAACCAGTAAAGATGACATGACTTGGATGGTGCAAATGATGGCAATTAGCGATCAAAGTATGAAATCATATGATTCTAGCTTTTTAAAATACTGATGCACCTAAACGGAAACGTCATGCCCGTATTTGCTCTGTATGCTGTGAGGTATAATGCAACATGTGGCATTATACCATACCATTATACCAGCACAGCATAATCAGTGTTGGTTTATAGCTATACAGTAGATCCACTCGTATACAAAAACAAATACATGAATAACAGACTCATCATATTCCAAAGTTCTGTTCTCAGGGATCAATTGTAAGTTAATTTTAATCAAAGTTTAATCCTGATATAGAACGGTTAATTAGCAAAAGCTCCAGAAGTGCTAAACACTTGGGAGTTTGAGTTTGTGTCCCATCCTTGGAGACTGAGCTTTTGAATCTCATGCAGTAATTTCAAGCTAATTATCCTTGAATGATTTAAAATTGTTAAGATGCATGGAGTTTGAACATCAGCCTAACAAAATGCTCATGTTCTAGGTTGGATCATTATGCCATCATTAAGTTCCCCCTGACAACGGAGTCGGCCATGAAGAAGATTGAGGACAACAACACGTTGGTGTTCATTGTTGATGTCAAGGCCAACAAACACCAGATCAAACACGCTGTCAAGAAGCTGTATGATATCGATGTCGCCAAAGTCAACACACTCATCAGGTATGATTTAGGATTAGTCTGTTCTCGACCGAACACAAACTTGCATCTTGAACCCAGCTTTGCTAAATTAATCAACAGTACAAGGGTTCAGTCATTCAACTCTGAAGAGTGGGGAATGATTGAGATGAGGTTGAATGATTGTTTTGATAAATCGTGGGCATGTGCTTAATTTTGACATTGTGATGAAACTAGAGCTTGTCTGGGATTTGGATGTCGTCACTTATACTCATACAATGTCACAAGTGCTGTCTCAGAGTAGGGAAATGCCTAGCAGTGACATCAGTACACTGGAAGATTTCAAAAACATACACAAAAACAACAAAAAAGTTTGCTGCGAAAACAATGGCTTCTATGGTATGCTAAGATTAAAGCTGTAGTTGATGTTAGCTTGGAATCTCCATCAATGTATGTCATTCATGGGTAGATATGTTTCTGAACTATCCATGGCCCACCAATAATGGTGTGTGCCATCTTGTGGGTATTATAAGGATAAAGTATGGCCTGACTCTTATTTGCTTTTACGTACTTGGTTATTACTGATTATCAAAAAAGAAAAGTAAATGGTCGTCCCCACAATATCAAAATATTAGATACAATATCAATATTGTATCTATATCAAAAATAGTCATATTTAATGTTGTCATTGCCAGGCCCTGCCAGGCAGGTTCTCTAGCACCAGTTTGCTCAAGGTAAAATTATGCTTAAGCCTGACATGTGCCTTATATTTTCCTCATTCTTCCTGTCTTGCAGGCCTGATGGTGAGAAGAAGGCGTACGTTCGTCTAGCTCCAGATTACGATGCGTTGGATGTTGCAAACAAGGTGAGTCTGTTGGATCACACTATCTAAATCAAATGTTTAACGGTCTTGATGGACTCGTTAAGATTCTGTGCAAGTGATGTAAATATAGATCGTCCGACTGCCTGTGATGATTACAAAGGAACCACTGATGCCAACTGGATTCTGTATGGTGTGCATAATCTTGTGGACAATATCTAATTCTTATATATATTTTTTCCTTTACAGATTGGCATCATCTAAACTGTGGCTGAAGAGACATGTGGAATAAATATTTGTAAAAACTTTACTCTGATTCAGTGTCCTTTGTCTTTGAATGACTATATGCTTTGCTTTAAATCTTGAGAAACGCCACATGGTACAGTCAGACTTTAGGCTAAAGCATAGGTTTTCAACAGGTCGTCCGTGGACCACTGATGCTCCGTGGAGGTATTGCATCTGGTCCCTGACCATTCATTTAGTAATGTAGGATTTGTTTTAAATGTTCTTTCCACTAGTTGAGAAACCGTGAACTGAATGACCTGGTGACCTATGATGAGTCCATCCATGTAGTCATTTACTGACAAGTTGGAGTTCAAGAAATTCAACAGAGAAAGGGAGTTAGAATCTCAAGAAGGGAAGTGCACCGGATTGTCTGGTTGAGTCATTATTATTATTATTATTATTATTAGGACATTTTAACAGTAGTCAACGGTTGAGAAACAGTGGGATGTATACACATAGGATGCATAGCAAGTGTTAACACAATAGTGGTCCCCAGGTTGATTTTAAGTCAGGGTGGTGGTCCCTGGTTCACAATCAGTTGAAAACCCCTGGGGCTGGGCTAAAGGATCACACACGTTCTGGGGACTCATATTCTACCAGCTTATGTGCAGAATTAGTTTTTCAAATGTTAAAATGTGTGAGACTTGACAGTGACACTGAGCTCTAGTAGGATTAATATGTATTCATATTGTGACTGAGTAAGTTAATTAACAAGTCATTAGCTTACATGAACCTGATTAAGTTAATTTGGTTCCATATATACACTATAAAAGGAAAAAATATGCTGATATTCATGTTTAACTTTTATATGAAATGATTGGCTGTATATTTAAAATGTGTGCTTAAATTGTTAATTCATAATCTGGTACTAAAATGAGTAAGTTTGAGTACAAAAGTTTGTTTTAATCTTGATTTTGTTTATGGCATAAAGATCACACAAATCTAAAATTACACAAGACCACTCAAACCTAATACATAAATGGTGACCATTTGAGTTATTTTATGCACTCAATACTTTGGGATATTTTTTTGAATTAATTTCTCAATGCTCTAGCTTGCCAACGTAGGGAAGCACAAAGTAGGCTACTCTAAAACCACCTGGTAGATGGCTGTGTTGACTCAGGACTTGATAAAACATTGTATCAACACCAGCAGATGACATGACACCAGCATCAAGTAACTGAATCTTCATTTCATGTGTTTGGAGGAAGGAGGACAGGCAACAAGTCAGTTTCCGCAGTCATTGATGATTTGGGGTGCCATGGCATCCGCTGCTTTTGGTCCACTGTTTATTATTGTCAAAATGATTTTCAAAAAGAAACGTGCTACTAGCATGAAAAACGACATATACACATGTGTAGTTTTTCCATGATTTTCATCTTTTATTTTCAACATTTCTTCATCTTCAAAAACCATGACAAACGACATACTATACTACTAACAACGAGGTACTATATAATAGTGGTTTTCAACCAGTGGTCCTTGATGGAGAGTTGGTAACCAAATGGACCCTTATTAGATATTTTACCCTTATATATTAAATTATTGTTAAACATCTGCATTATATACACAAGTACAGTAGAACAATTGTTATTTTGATCGTTTGCCTGTTCTCTTCTAATGGTACAGAATGGAATTGTGGACATCTAATCTTTCCAACGACAACAACATACGTTTTGGGTCTAAGGCTAAATGTAATGGTCCGTGGCTAAAATGCAGAATAAATAATGGGCCTCATTTAAAATGACATCACGTCTCCATATGAAGATCACGACACTGACCTCATCAAACCCTGGATAGCCGTACATGGAGAAGACTATCATCACCTAGATCTGCATCGAGCCAGCCAGCAACTCCACATCTGACCTCAAACCCTTAGATCTCCATATATGGAGCTGACCAGTTCTGACATTCCATATGTTGATCCGTCCCCACCTGTACTTCCACTTCGATGTCTCCCTTTTGACTGATACCTGTCCATTAAAACTAGACGGGGGCCCACCAAAGTTCTCAACAGGCCCGCAAATTAAGGCCCGGCGCTACCTGGGCCCAACCCTGTAAAGACACTGCCCCCCGCTGACACCCTTAGATCTCCATTATATGGAGCTGACCTGTTCTGAAAAGGAATCTTTGAAATGTTTCATAGTTTTAGAAATATAGTGCTTTCAAATTTGAGACATTTATAATGGGGCTCAATGGCAGATATTGGCACGTCAAAAATCACTTTCACCTAGAAACTCCATTCACACTTTTTATAATTCAGCTTAATGTGGAGACACATGCTGGAACTTTTTACTTTGAAATGTTTTGTAGTTTATGAGTTATTTAACTTTAACGCCCAATGCATTCTCAATGGCAATAGCACAAACTTTGGCATGCTACTAGTCCTACATACTTACACCTAGAAACCCCATTCAAGCCTACTTAGGTTCATCTTACGGTGGACATGTTTGCCTGAAAAGGAATCTTTGAAATGTTTCATAGTTTTAGAAATATAGTGCTTTTAAATTTGAGAAATTCAGAATGGGGGTCAATGGCAGATTTTGGCAAGTAATGATTTGAGTGGGGTTTGAACCCACTATCTCCAGATCATGCAGCCAGTGTGCTAAGTCACTGATGTACTTGCTACCTGCCACAATGCAGTCTGCTGTTCCCTGTGAGTACAACATTGATACAAAAAATAAAATAACAGGAGATTTGTCTATTGTTTCTTTTGCTGTTGTTTATCTCTAGACGCTCGAATGTTTATGAACCACAATGGAAACAAGTCTCTTCTGTCATTATCTATTCGGCCTTTTAAGAACAGCATGCACAGTGGCTCACTGGGTACAGAGCCTGCCTGGTAATCAGGAGGCTGCAGGTTCAAGTCCTGGCTCTGACATAGTGTCCCAAAATCATGAAAATATGACATAATATATTATGCCGTCCCAAACCATGGACTATAGTATGTCGTTTTTTCATGATTTTCATCTTTTTTTCAAATCCTCCAAAATCATGAAAAACGACATGCTATAGTATGCCGTCCGGAAAAAATTATAACTTTGGCATGCTACTAGTCCTACATACTTACACCTAGAATCCCCATTCAAACCTATTTAGGTTCATCTTACGGTGGACATGTTTGCCTGAAAAGGAATCTTTGAAATGTTTCATAGTTTTAGAAATATAGTGCTTTAAATGTGAGAAATTTATAATGGCAGATAGTGGCACGTCAAAATCACTTTCACCTAGAAACTCCATTCACACGTTTTATAATTCAGCGTACTGTGGAGACACATGCTGGAACTTTTTACTTTGAAATGTTTTGTAGTTTCTGAGTTATTTAACTTTAACGCCCAATGCATTCTCAATGGCAATAGCACAAACTTTGGCATGCTACTAGTCCTACATACTTAGCCTGGTTAATAAACCAGACCGAATCAGCCGTTGGCAAAACATTTTTTGCCTGCCAGCGGATTAGGGTCTGGCGAGGCTCAGTAGCACGCCTCTTTCCTACAACCGAGAACAGGTCGGGCCAATCGGGACACGGTATGCAATATGGGCGGGCTTTGGTACAGTGACGTTCAATGCTTGAGACCTTTGACTGACAGTAGCTCTGACCAATTGCGTCAAAGAGAAAATGTTTGAACCCGCCCCCCGGGAAATGAAATCCAAGTGGAGCCAGCCCAGACTAATATACCGCGACAGTGTTGTGTGATATTAGTCTGGCTTATTAGCCAGGCTACTACATACTTGTCCCATAGTACAATAAAAACAGAAACTACTTCGGCCAGACTTGTCAAGCATCAAAGACCAGCCATATTTTTGTAGTTTTTATTTTGACAGGTAAAAGGCATGAAGTACAGACATTAATCCAAGTGTTTTTGTATATCAGGCAATATCTTAATAGCATATGCCAAAAGAGACAAGTTGTACAAAATGGGGAATAAATAAATTGCAACTTTAACTTGACTACTTTGAGTCTCCAATTTCTCCTTTTGAGTCATTAGTCCGGCAGTCGAGGTGGACGGGTTGGAAATTTGGTATATAGTCTTTTTTATTGGCCTAAAATATTGTCTATATATACGTATATATTCATGAATCCACTTGCTGACCGGCTTTCGATATTGGGCAATATATTTTATAGGAGTTTCTTTTGACCCTACCATTAACATCCTATGGCAGGCAAAAATGTCAAACTTTTCTTTTGCTTTAAGTAGCATGTAACATGTCAAACTAGGGGTTTTCATGATTCTGAATCCATTCCAAGCATTAGTTTTGCACAAAATACACTCCTTGGGCTAAAAACAGCCATAGCCACTTGCCCAAAATGTGCTGACCCCATCACATTTGTGCTGACCTCATCACATTTGTCATGACGTCTACGACCGTTTTTAGCCCAAGGAGTGTTTTTTGTGCAAAACTAATGCTTGGAATGGATTCAGAATCATGAAAACCCCCTAGTTTTGCATGTCACATGCTACTTAAAGCATAAGGAAAGTTTGACATTTTTGCCTGCCATAGGATTTAATGAAAAGAAAAAGCCCAATACTAACAGCCGGTCAGCAAGTGGATTCATTTATGTATGTATATAGACAATATTTTAGGCCAATAAAAAAAGACTATATACCAAATTTCCCACTTTAAACAAAAGAAGCCCGTCGGCTGCCGGACTATATTATTATTGCTTTCAGTCAATGAGACTAGTGGACTACTGTAGTTCCGTTAGTATGGAGTCCAAATTAAGAGAGGAAGGTTCGGACTGTCCCTTTCACTAAGCCTCTACAGATGGGGCACTTTCGCAGTGAGGGGGCACACTCCTTGCATACCACCAGGTGTCCGCACGGTATGAACACGATGTTCACCTCTTTGTCCATACACACCTTACAGGTGCGCTCCTCCTGCAGGCGACGTAGCTGACTCGTACCTGATGCCATGGCTTCTGCCAGCATTTCCCGCTCCTCCTCTCTCTTCTGGTCTTCAGCACTCAGTAGATCTGAAACCAACTCCTGGACTGTTTTATAGTTTTCTCCACTTGTCAGAATCTTACTCTGGACCGTCTGCTTGACCAGGCTGCGCTCAAAGCCCATCTCCAAGGCAGACTTAATCACTGGAGTGTTCATCATGACTGCATCCTCAGAGCGCTCCTCGCCCGGACCGAGGTGCACCACTAAGAGAGAGACAAACGGAAAGAAAGATAAGAGATGCAACAATATGGCACAGGGCACGGCTCCGCGGCTTCGTCTATACATACATTAGTATTACTGGGGGGTATCCATGTTGTCTTATGTCATTTTATTATTTTCCATGTCTTATGTCATTTTATTATTTATTTAATATGTTGGAAATTGTATGAATGCATGTATTATTTTAATCTTTCTGTATGTCTCTGCTACACCCCCCACATACACATGGTACTTAACTTTATACACATTTGCATTCAAAGACCACAATGAAAATGAGCTCTCCAGCATTTCTGTGTTTTATCCTTTTGACAGATATGTAAAAAGATGTTCATAAGGATTTTATGTCAATAACAATATCAATCAACTTGTGATATCTGCAAACACTGAAGGGAATGGACTTAATCATAAGAGAATAAGATGCAAGGCAGGTCAATTGTTAGTTATTCTACTCAAGGAGTACTCAAGGAGAACTCTTGTGCCTCCCTCTGCATTGGAATCAGTCAGTCAGCCCTATCCCGTCTTCAGTTGGTTCAAAACGCAGCAGCCAGGCTCCTAACCGGCACCAAGAAGAGAGACCACATCACTCCCGTCCTGGCCTCCCTACTGGTTGCCGGTGCGATTTAGAATTGATTTTAAGACAATTGTATTTGTTTACAAAGCCCTGAACGGACTAGCCCCTGCCTACATCTCTGACCTGGTAAAGTACCCCCCCCACCACTAGGCACCTCAGATCAACAGACCTGGAGCTACTGGAGGTTCCACCGACCAAATTGAGGCTTAGGGGAGACCGCGCCTTCTCCGTCGCACCCCTAGGCTATGGAACACCATCCCTTCTCTGTCGCAGCCCCTAGGCTATGGAACACCATCCCTTCTCTGTCACAGCCCCTAGGCTATGGAACACCATCCCTTCTCTGTCGCAGCCCCTAGGCTATGGAACACCATCCCTTCTCTGTCGCAGCCCCTAGGCTATGGACCATCCCTTCTCTGTCGCAGCCCCTAGGCTATGGAACACCATCCCTTCTCTGTCGCAGCCCCTAGGCTATGGAACACCATCCCTTCTCTGTCGCAGCCCCTAGCCTATGGACCATCCCTTCTCTGTCGCAGCCCCTAGGCTATGGAACACCATCCCTTCTCTGTCACAGCCCCTAGGCTATGGAACACCATCCCTTCTCTGTCGCAGCCCCTAGGCTATGGACCATCCCTTCTCTGTCGCAGCCCCTAGGCTATGGAACACCATCCCTTCTGTCGCAGCCCCTAGGCTATGGAACACCATCCCTTCTCTGTCACAGCCCCTAGGCTATGGAACACCATCCCTTCTGTCGCAGCCCCTAGGCTATGGAACACCATCCCTTCTCTGTCGCAGCCCCTAGGCTATGGAACACCATCCCTTCTCTGTCGCAGCCCCTAGGCTATGGAACACCATCCCTTCTCTGTCGCAGCCCCTAGGCTATGGAACACCATCCCCTACTCTATTAGAACCTCCCCCTGCATTGAAGTTTTTAAATCCAGGCTCAAAACCCTGTTTTACTCCCAAGCGTTTGATTGTCCGTGATATTGTTTAGTTTGTTTTTAACCCAATATTATGATTTTCCTATGATAACTTATTGTCTGTATTTTGCTGTGCACCTATTGGCTGTGCTTGTCATGTTGATGAGATGTTCTGTACAGCACTTTGGTACAATGAAAATTGTTTTTAAATGTGCTTAATCATAAATAAATGTGATTTGCAATTGCCACTCTTGTAAAAATCAATTTGTATTGTTTCATGCTCACCTGGGGGATCCACAAACTCCCTGCTGGTGTCTCCATTTGTAAGGAGCTGTAAGAAGAGAAAACACACACACTTCCATTTTCTGTTCTTGACAAATTTTTATTTTGACTTGTCTTGAATTTGACTTGTCTCCACCAGGCCGAATGACTATGACTATATCTCTATAGTCGTGTTCAAGACGCATCTGTCCGATATTTCATATTCCATCCGAATTGGCTAACATTGGCATTCAAAGTTTGCAGGATTGGCCAACAAACCTCAAATCATGAACGCAATCTTTCACGGACTTTCCTACTAGGCTGAGGAATATATCCCACCCTTTTCACATTGGCCTGTTATAGCACCACCAACAGGTGGATTTTTGCAAAACACATTTTTGGAACAAAATGCCTCAAATCATCCAATTGCCATCCAAGGCTAAGAAGAAATGGCACCCTTTTCACATTGGCCTATAATAGCGCCACCAGGAGGCCACAACCTGAACTTCCCTAGTTTTATTTTATTCTTTAATGCAAGTGATTCTTAATGCTCAGAGAAGAGAATTTCACTGCCTGAAATGCCAGCTGTATGTGCCAATCATTCCAGTCAAGAAAGGTGGGAGGTTCTGTACCAACCTGTTCAAAGAGTCGAGGGAAACGAGCCTGGATCTGATGAACAAACTCCTGTCCCTTCTCTTGGAGCAAGTATTCACATCTGCAATAAACCAGAGGAACATGAATCAATACATAACCATTAAGGACGCACAGGAATCCATTTTGTAATTATACCTTTCAGGACAGGAACCCCTTTGGGTTGGGGGTAGTTGTTGCCATGTACAGTATAGGAACATACATTGTTATTTTTTGTCATTTTTGATGGGCGCTAGCCCCTTCTATGCCCAGCTTTGTGTGAGCATGTGTACCCCATAGCAATTTGATTGGCTGAGGGCTTAAAAAGTGAGGACGCCAAAAGTGATTGGCCGGAATGTGATGATGTATGATGATAAGTTTCACTTCACAAAAGGTGATTTTTGAATAAATATTTTTCAGAAAACTTAGGTCAGGATTTAGAAGGCGTCTTTAGAATCAGTCTAAAGATAAAAAATAGTCTATGAACAGGTTGAAAAGTATCTTGCCACTAATAAATTATTGTACGAGTTCCAATCTGGCTTCAGAACATCCCACTCCACTGACACATGCCTTCTCTATTTGAGCGACCACATCAAACAAGAGGTGGACGCTGGCAAATACTGCGGCATGGTCATGCTGGACCTCCAAAAGGCTTTTGACACCGTGAACCACTCCATACTGGTTAACAAGCTAAAAGCAATTGGTTTCGATAGCACATCAGTGAGCTGGATGCAATCCTACCTGGAGGGGAGAGAACAGATGGTGGAAGTGAACGGAACACTGTCCCCCCCCCCTCCCAGTGAGCTGTGGCGTTCCACAAGGAAGCATACTAGGGCCTCTACTGTTCCTAATATATGTAAACGACATGACTTCAGCCTGTGACTGCAACTTGTTCCTGTTCGCAGATGACTCAGCACTGCTGGTCTCGGACAGGGACAAACTGCAGGTTGAAAATGCCCTCAGCTCTGAACTCGGTAGAATCTGCACCTGGCTCGCTGATAACAAACTATCTTTACACCTGGGAAAAACTGAATCCATTCTCTTTGGCTCTATTAGTAATCTCAACAAGGCAAATGGCTTCTTGGTTAGAGTGGGTGACAATGTTATCACACGTAAAGATGAAATTACCTACCTAGGTTCCATCCTGGAGGCTAATCTTTCCGGTGATAAAAGGGCCACCAACGTAATCAAAAAAGTCAACCATAGAACAAGATTCCTCTACAGGATCTCCTCACTGGTCAACAAAAACACCTTGAAGACCTTAACAGGAGCCCTTGTACAGGGTTTCTTTGACTATGCATGCACCTCCTGGTACCACAGCACCTCAAAGGCCCTTAAAACCAGGCTCCAGACTTCCCAAAACAAACTGGTCAGGCTCCTACTTGATCTAGCCCCCCGAACCCACCTCACCCCTGCCCACTTCGACAGGCTGGAATGGCTTAGGGTCGACGACAGAGTACAGCATCTTGCAATGGGTCTGGTCCACAAGATTCGATACACCACCAAGATACCCATGTACCTGTCTAGATACTTCCTTAATGTTAACGAAGTCCACACCCACAACACCAGAGGGAGTGCAACGAACCATGTACAACCCAGATTCGGCACAAACAAGGGACTAAATTCTTTTCGCTCCTATGCCACCAAAATGTGGAACGCCCTACCAACTGTCATTAAGACATGCGAATCCCTTGACTCCTTCAAAACCGCTCTCAAAGGGCACCTACGGATGGCTGCAATTCGAAACTGGCCCCCGTAAAATCTGTTTCCCCCCCCCCCCCCGCCCCCCCCTTTTTTCCCCTCACTGTACATATTTCTTTTCCCTTTTTACCTCCTTTATGATGAATTCCTGTTCTGTCTATAGAAGTGTCTATTTGTACGTCTCTAAATGTTTTGATGATTTGAACATGGTGGACCCTATTGGAAACAAGTGTAATGCTTAATTGGGTCGTCCACTCACAGTTAACAGCCTTTGTATTGAGTTTGTGCTTGAAATGTACTGTAATTCTGCAAACTGTTAATAAATTCTTCAATCAATGAATCAATCAAACCTCTGTCACCTGCTCTACTACCTGTTCCGGTGTCATGATGATAACTTGTGATGATACTACAGAGCGGCAGCACAGCCGTATCACTGCCGCCTGATACAATAAATATGCCTACAAGGCTAAAGATAAACTACATTGTCTAAGAGTTCTATTACATCTCCACCGTAACGCACTATGCTGAACAGGTTATGGGCCCAGGTATGCAATACAAGTCTAGAGCAACAACAAGGTAACAGAAGTAAGAAGAACTGTTAGCCAAGAGAAGCTACTAAGACGAGCCTGGATGAAGACGGCGCCGAGAGACTCCCGCGAAAAAGTTTCTACAAGCCGCAACTCAAGCAACGTTTGGAGATAGTGAACTCTGAAGAGAAGGAAAGTGAAAATGGCCGGAGCAGGAACGCTACAACAGCAGATTGTATTTGATGGAACAGAAGATAAGTATGATTTGTGGGAGACGCGATTCCTAAGTCGTTTACACATTCTGAAGCTGAAAGACACTATTTTGAGAGAGCCCGCTGGTGAGGCTGCAATATTAGCTGCAGATCCAGCGAAGAATGCAGACTGTTATGCTCAATTAGTGAATGCACTAGATGATAAGAGCCTTTCATTGATAAGACATGAAGCCGCCGATGATGGCAGGAAAGCCTTGAAATTATTAAGGGAGCATTATTCTGGAAAAAGCAAGCCCAGGATTCTAAACCTGTACACGTCATTGACCACCATACAAATGGAAGGAAATTAAACTGTTACTGATTACATGATAAGGGCTGAAAATATAATATCAGCTCTTCGTGATGCAGGAGAGAACATGAGCGACGGGCTGCTTGTAGCCACCATTTTGAATGGACTGCCAGACTCATTCAGACCACTGGCTGTCCACGTTACACAAAATGAGGACAACGTGACATTCAAGGACTTCAAGAGAAGACTGAGGGTCTATGAAGAGTCTGAGAAGATGAGGACAACTGGATCTGCGGACAGCGTGATGAAGACGAACACAAAGCAAAGCAAACAAGGCTTCAAGACACACAGGAAGGAAGGGGAAGCCACTCTGACGTGTTACAAGTGTGGAGAAAAAGGACACATCAGAACCAGGTGTACCAAGAAAGTGTGGTGCAGTCACTGCAAGAGCAACACACACGCAGAGTCTCTATGCAGGAAAAAGGGAAAGGACGGAGCCAGAAAGGTTGCAGAAGAAGAGGACATCGACGACGGGGATCAGTGTTTCATGGCCAAACATGCAAACGACGAGAGGCCATCAGCCAACGTAAAGAAGAAAGGGATAATGGTGGACGCCGGAGCGACATCTCATATTGTGAACGATATCGCCAAGTTCAAGTGCTTTGACAACACATTCCAGCCCGACACCCATTCTATCGAGCTGGCGGATGGGACCAAGTGCAGCGGGATGGCGCAACGCAGAGGGACGGCGCTGATCTACCTGCTAGACAACGAGGGACGACAACAAAGAGCGCAGCTACAGGAGGCACTGTATATGCCAACCTATCCACACGACATCTTCTCAGTGGCAAGAGCAACGAACGGAGGAGCAACAGTGACATTCAAGAAGGGGGACAGCCACATGATCGCCAAGAAGGGGGACAGGTTTGACTTCTATGAGAATGGTAATCTGTTTTACTTGCCAACTGTTCAGAAAAATGTTGATAAATGCAATATGTGCCACGACATGCAAACCTGGCATGAAATATTGGGTCATTGCAATTATGAGGATGTACAAAAGTTAATGGGTGTGGTAAGAGGTATGGAGATCAGAGGCAGTGCAGCCAGGCCAGCGCAGCTGTGTGAAATATGTGCGAAGGGAAAATTCACACAGACAAGGAATAGAGAGCCAGACAGAAAGGCTACAGTGCCCTTACAGCTGGTCCACACTGATTTAGCTGGTCCAATGAGAACCCCAAGTTTAGAAGGTCACAAATATGCACAGTCTTTTACAGACGATTATTCAGGTGCCATGACAGTATACTTTCTAAAATCCAAAAGTGATGCAGTACATGCCACAGAGAGGTTCTTAGCAGACTCCGCCCCTTTCAGAGAAGTTAAGTGTTTACGTTCTGATAAGGGGACTGAGTTTACAAACAGGGAATTCAAAGCACTGTTAACCAGGAATAGGATTAGGCATGAGACATCTGCACCCTATTCACCTCACCAAAACGGCACGGCAGAGAGAGGTTGGAGAACCCTCTATGAGATGGGCAGGTGTATGCTTTTTGACAGTAAACTACCAGACAAAATGTGGAATTATGCTGTACAGACAGCCGCCTATGTGCGAAACAGGTGTTACAGTAGACGCACAAAGAAAACCCCTTATGAGATGCTCACAGGCAAGAAGCCAGACATGTCCAAACTTCAGAAATTTGGATCTGTGTGTTTTGCATACACACAAGAGAAAGGGAAGTTAGATCCCAGATGTGAGCAGGGTCGTTTCATTGGGTACGACAAGAACAGCCCAGCTTATCTTGTGTATTATGCAGACGCAGAAAAGATCCAAAAACACAGGTTAGTGAAATTCACAAACAAGACAGTCAACGAAAAGGAAACACAGACACATGGACCACACATTGAATGTCAGGACAGAGAGGTACACCCCAGGTTCCTTGACAATGAGGAAAATGATGATGAAAAAATGGGAAATGCATCAGGTCAAAGTGTTCAAGATGATGTTTCTGTTTCTGGGGTTGAAGGTGAACAGCCTAGCGCTGAGGGTCAGGGTAGAAAGAACCCACCTAGAACTAGGAGAAGGCCTGTGCACTTACAGGATTATGACACTGAAGACACAGCAGACAGATTGGTAACTTGTGTAGACTCATGTTATAGGGCAGTTTGCAACATACCACAAAATTACCAGGGGGCTATACAGTCAACCAATTCACAGCAGTGGATACATGCAATGAATGACGAAATGCAGTCACTAAAAGAGAATGATACATTCAAGCTCACCCAGTTGCCATCAGGCAAAAAGGCAGTGGGGGGTAGGTGGGTGTATACGCTCAAGAGTGAAACAGATGGGTCAGACAGGTATAAAGCAAGATTTGTTGCAAAAGGTTACAGCCAGAAATACGGTATCAATTATGAGGAAACATTCTCACCTACTGCTGACATGACAACTGTCAGAGTAGTCATGCAAAAGGCAGTGCAGGAAGATTTAGTTTTACATCAAATGGATGTGAAAACCGCATACCTGCACGCACCTATTGATTGTGAGATTTATCTCGAACAACCTGAAGGTTATGAGAAAAAGTCAAAAACAGGAGAGAAGCTAGTATGCAAATTACAGAAGTCTTTATATGGTCTCAAGCAGTCAGGCCGAAACTGGAATTCTCTGTTACATGCATATCTCACTGAAAACTGTTTTGAACAAAATCCTGCTGATAACTGTCAATATACAAGGGAAAAAGAAAATGAAAAAGTGATTCTGATTGTATGGGTTGACGATCTGATAATTGCTGCTAACAATGAGGAGGTTGTGAAAAATGTCAAAGTGATGCTCTGAGAGGTTTAAAATGAAAGACCTGGGGAAATTAAACAATTTTCTAGGGATAGATTTTAAACAGTCAGAAGGTCAAGTCACAATGTCACAGCACAGGTATGTGAACAAAATCCTCTCCAGATTTGGGATGCAAGATTGTAAGGTTAGAGAGACCCCATGCGAGTCAAAACTCGAATACACAGAAAATGCTGAAAGTATTGAAGACCCGAGAATATATAGAGAGGCAGTTGGAAGTTTGATCTATTTGGCTACATGCACAAGACCAGATTTAAGTTATGTGGTCAGTAAACTTTCCCAGCATTTTGCTGAACCAAGTGAAGAGCATTGGAGCACGGTAAAACACGTGTTCAGGTATCTTAAAGGTACAACAGATCGTGGGTTATGTTTTAAAAAGGATGACACAGGTGAACTAGGCTTAATAGTCCACAGTGATGCTGACTGGGCATCTGAGGTCACAGACAGACGTAGCACCACAGGGTACTGTGCCAGTCTAAGCGAGAAAAGTGCTCTCATTTCATGGAAGAGCAGAAAACAACCAACAGTTGCACTTTCTACCTGCGAAGCAGAATACATGGCCTTAGCGTCAGCCATACAGGAGTGTATGTATTTGCAACAGCTACTCAAGGGTATTGATAAGTGTCAGTATGCACAAATCAAGGTTTACGATGACAACCAAGGAGCTATTGCACTAGCTAGGAATCCAGTAAACCGACAAAGGTGTAAACATATTGATATCAAATATCATTTCATAAGAGAAACTGTGAATAGTGGGAGAATAAGTTTGGATTATTGTCCTACTGACAACATGATTGCTGACTTAATGACAAAACCAGCCACTAAGCTAAAACTGAAAAAGTTTGCTCAGTATTTGTTTGGCACTTAAAGTGCAAGAGAAGTATAATGTGCCAAAATGTGTTTTTGTTGTTTATTTTCTATTTTCTGTCAAAATGATGTAATGTATGATGTACCACAATAAGCTAAGATCGAGTGGGGGTGTTAAGTATAGCATTATGTGCGCCCCTACTCATTGTGTCCTACAGAGGGCAATGTTGTCTGCAGTACGTCCTGAACATGACGTCACTGACTCTACCTCTGTCACCTGCTCTACTACCTGTTCCGGTGTCATGATGATAACTTGTGATGATACTACAGAGCGGCAGCACAGCCGTATCACTGCCGCCTGATAAAATAAATATGCCTACAAGGCTAAAGATAAACTACATTGTCTAAGAGTTCTATTACATCTCCACCGTAACGCACTATGCTGAACAATCTCCGTTTGTGCCTTTATTCTTTAGTCGTGTATGTGTGCGCGATCGTGTGTGTCACATACCTAGGAGCTGGTTCTATCAACGCAGTCGTATCCAGGTAGTGGATTTTATAGAACTCCAGAAGGGCGGGGAGGTGCTCGAACTCTTGGTCTCCTATCTTGAACCTCTTGCTCGGCAGAGAATTGATTATATAATGAGACACTTTGGAGTTTTCGGAGACTGACAGCACATAGTCGCCCGGGCAGGTCGACGAATCTCGAACCAGGAACATGCCGTGCCTCTGTCCATGTAATCGATTCTGTGCCTCCTGTCGCGACACGGGTCCAAAATACCAAGCGGACCGATCGGACGAATCAAACCGTGCAGTTGACATATTTGATCAGAATAAATAAAACAGCATACAAGAATAGAAATAGATCGAACAATAAATTAAAGCGTCTATGTGATCAGCCGGGACAAGCAGCAGACCACTAGCAAATGGTTGGGTTTTGGCCGGGGTGAATGAATGTTAAAAAAGAAAGAATCCAAGGTTGGGCATTCGTCGCCCCGAGGCTCTTCTCGACTGATTCCTGGCCAAAAGCTGCAGGCTCCGGAGACACAGCCAATAAACACACCACCAACCCTGACGTTGTTTCACACACAGTCCTCGACTAGCTGGATCCAACTTTGAAACATAATGCTATTCCCTCCAGTTTAAGTCAATGGGAAATGGATAAGAGTAGCCCAAACCTTTGAACAGAAAATACACCGAGCGAGGGGCGAAGAAGCAACAAATCAAGGTTCCCCTTTTCGTCCCTTCTTCAGAGAAAAAAAAGTAACCTTTAAAAAGAAAACACAATTTATCTCCAACCTACTGTCGGCTACGAGACGGAAATGCTGCCTTCTTACTGGCTCACCAGAACTATCCTCATGTCGTTACAATGTTGCGAGGCGCCCCCCAAAAATGTTACTTTATATCTCCTCGGTCTTCCTATAAGGCAACGCACGTCACGGAAATGTGTTTTTAGAGGTCCCCTTTCTTGAGTCGGAGGAGCAGACACTCTTGACCAGGTCTGGCTTCCTGTGTGGAGCACTCGTCAAAAGCCTGCAATGAACTGGTAAAGTGCGGTTGTAAAAAGGGTTGTGGTGCAAGATGCTCATGTCAGAAGGCACACTGGAATTGCACAGCTCTTTGCAGTTGTAATTGTGACAGATAATTTAAAGTTGAAGATTATGTAAATATGTTGCTAGAATGACCGTATTTATTTGATATTGGCACAAATAAACATCTAGTGATATTCTCAATGAACTTATTGCATTCCTTGACCCAGATAATGTATATTTTGACACCAAGATTGACTTTCTAAGTGGCTTAGAAGCCGAGATAGCGGCACTTATAGATATTACATGCCGGCCATCTTTGAACGCCAAGATGGCCGCCTTCTGACATCTTGATGACGTGGCCCCCCTTCCAAAATGAAACGTATGGTTATGGAGAGCATGTGGAAAAATGTTGGCGCTTTTGTCCGCCGCGTCCACATTTTGCTAAAATATGGCCTTAAGCTGCCGGGCTATGGTCCATAGCTCTAAACGCATTAGAGCTACGGACCAGAGCTATGATGAAATGTTGGATTTAATCGCAGGGATCAAATAATGAATGTATGGATTTTTTATGTACAGCTCACTCGCTGTGTAAAGTGGCTAGTGTTCAGAAGGCAGCTAGATGTTTCTGTCGTTGGTGTTGTTAGGCATTTTAGATAACATTTAACTTTAAACCAGCTTGAACTCGCAAATCATTAAAAGTTCTAATTGAGTTCATTAATAACAGTGGTCTCCCGTCTCTTCAAGTCTTTAAGTGTGAGAGATCCTCCTTGGTTTTATTCCACTCAGTGATGGAAAAACTAATAGCTACGGTAGAAAGTAACACTGGTTCAAAGTGTATCCTTGGCTGGGAGGCGAACCCGAGACCTCATATCAACAAGGCACATACCTTACCAGTGGACTTAAGAGCCAGACCAGATGAACAACCAACCCCAAATAAACCAAAGACAAACAGAGCAATTTGTCAGGTTTACAAATTAGTTATTTATATAAATGTTTATTTACATTTGACTTTTCTTTACTAAAGACATTAAACTGTAATTATTCATTCCATCACTTAATTGTATCAAATAAATCCACTAAAGACTAGGCCTAGTTGTAATAATTAATTCCATTTGTTAAGTCCATTAAAGATAACTTATTCATTCTATCACTGAGGAAATCTCTTACATTTCCACAAAAGCACCGGCGGCGCGAGCGGATGTCCATACGCCGTTACTACGCTGTCCAAGAGAGAGACGGCGTATCAACGTCGTGTGCACGGCGTGTCGGCGTAGTTCATTTTCAGTTCACTTTCAACTGTCTGAAAACACAAAAATAGTCCAAAAAAGTCCGACGGCGTGAGCAGACGTTGATACGCCGTTGATACGCCGCCCAGAGAGAGGTCGGCGTATCAACGTCGTATGGGTGGCGTGTCGGCGTAGTTCATTTTCAACTGGACAACGTTGTCGGCGCTGTTCACTTTCAACTCTTTTTGCTATGATTGATTGATTGATTTTTGATTGATTCTTTTATTTCCGTGTGCTACACACAAAGTGCCCAACCCCCATGTGGTTTATAAGACACATTTGTATTTAATTATATTCATAATACATTGAATTAGAGTGAGCTGACTGCTGAGTGTTGGACGTTGTGTGGCTATAAGTATGCAGAGAGAAAATACATCATATTAACTTCTTTGTGCAATGTTGAATTTATACTTTGCTCATGCACTTTACTAGAAATATATAGCCTATATTTCAAAGTTCTCCAGAATTGAACTAGATGACATGGGAATCTGGGACTTGAACATGGAACCTGTGTTGAGAGCCTGATCATCAGACCAGTACACCATCCATCTCTCAGAATTGTTGAAGTGTACTTTTGTATTTTAGTGTATGATTGGACTGGGATTTGAACATGAAATATCTGTGATGAGAGTCCTATCATTAGACGACTACACCATATAATTCATTCATGCATGCAATGCATTCTCAATGGCAATAGCACAAACTTTGGCATGCTACTAGTCCTACATACTTACACCTAGAAACCCCATTCAAACCTATTTAGGTTCATCTTACGGTGGACATGTTTGCCTGAAAAGGAATCTTTGAAATGTTTCATAGTTTTAGAAATATAGTGCTTTCAAATTTGAGACATTTATAATGGGGCTCAATGGCAGATATTGGCACGTCAAAAAATCACTTTCACCTAGAAACTCCATTCACACTTTTTATAATTCAGCTTACTGTGGAGACACATGCTGGAACTTTTTACTTTGAAATGTTTTGTAGTTTCTGAGTTATTTAACTTAAACGCCCAATGCATTCTTAATGGCAATAGCACAAACTTTGCCATGCTACTAGTCCTACATACTTACACCTAGAAACCCCATTCAAACCTATTTAGGTTCATCTTACGGTGGACATGTTTGCCTGAAAAGGAATCTTTGAAATGTTTCATAGTTTTAGAAATATAGTGCTTTCAAATTTGAGACATTTATAATGGGGCTCAATGGCAGATATTGGCACGTCAAAAAAGCACTTTCACCTAGAAACTCCATTCACACGTTTTATAATTCAGCTTACTGTGGAGACACATGCTGGAACTTTTTACTTTGAAATTATTTGTAGTTTCTGAGTTATTTAACTTTAACGCCCAATGCATTCTCAATGGCAATAGCACAAACTTTGGCATGCTACTAGTCCTACATACTTACACCTAGAAACCCCATTCAAGCCTACTTAGGTTCATCTTACGGTGGACATGTTTGCCTGAAAATGAATCTTTGAAATGTTTCATAGTTTTAGAAATATAGTGCTTTTAAATTTGAGAAATTCAGAATGGGGGTCAATGGCAGATTTTGGCAAGTAAAGATTTGAGTGGGGTTTGAACCCACTATCTCCAGATCATGCAGCCAGTGTGTTCTAAGTCACTGATCTACTTGCTACCCGCCACAATGCAGTCTGCTGTTCCCTGTGAGTACAACATTGATACAAAAATAAAATACAAAAAATAAAATGACAGGAGATTTGTCTATTGTTCCTTTTGCTGTTGTTTATCTCTAGACGCTCGAATGTTTATGAACCACAATGGAAACAAGTCTCTGGCTCTTCTGTCATTATCTATTCGGCCTTTTAAGAACAGCATGCACAGTGGCTCACTGGGTACAGAGCCTGCCTGGTAATCAGGAAGCTGCAGGTTCAAGTCCTGGCTCTGACATAGTGTCCCAAAATCATGAAAATATGACATAATATATTATGCCGTCCAAACCATGGACTATAGTATGTCGTTTTTTCATGATTTTCATCTTTTTTTCAAATCCTCCAAAATCATGAAAAACGACATGCTATAGTATGCCGTCCGAAGCCATGAACTATAGTATGTCGTTTTTTCATGATTTTCATCTTTTTTTCAAATAGTCCAAAATCACGAAAAACGACATGCTATAGTATGCCGTCCGAAAAAAAATATAACTTTGGCATGCTACTAGTCCTACATACTTACACCTAGAATCCCCATTCAAACCTATTTAGGTTCATCTTACGGTGGACATGTTTGCCTGAAATGGAATCTTTGAAATGTTTCATAGTTTTAGAAATATAGTGCTTTAAATGTGAGAAATTTATAATGGCAGATAGTGGCACGTCAAAATCACTTTCACCTAGAAACTCCATTCACACGTTTTATAATTCAGCTTACTGTGGAGACACATGCTGGAACTTTTTACTTTGAAATGTTTTGTAGTTTCTGAGTTATTTAACTTTAACGCCCAATGCATTCTCAATGGCAATAGCACAAACTTTGGCATGCTACTAGTCCTACATACTTACACCTAGAAACCCCATTCAAGCCTACTTAGGTTCATCTTACGGTGGACATGTTTGCCTGAAAAGGAATCTTTGAAATGTTTCATAGTTTTAGAAATATAGTGCTTTCAAATTTGAGAATTTTACAATGGGGCTCAATGGCAGATATTGGCACGTCAAAAAAGCACTTTCACCTAGAAACTCCATTCACACTTTTTATAATTCAGCTTACTGTGGAGACACATGCTGGAACTTTTTACTTTGAAATGTTTTGTAGTTTCTGAGTTATTTAACTTTAACGCCCAATGCATTCTCAATGGCAATAGCACAAACTTTGGCATGCTACTAGTCCTACATACTTACACCTAGAAACCCCATTCAAGCCTACTTAGGTTTATCTTACGGTGGACATGTTTGCCTGAAAAGGAATCTTTGAAATGTTTCATAGTTTTAGAAATATAGTGCTTTTAAATTTGAGAAATTCAGAATGGGGGTCAATGGCAGATTTTGGCAAGTAAAGATTTGAGTGGGGTTTGAACCCACTATCTCCAGATCATGCAGCCAGCGTGTTCTACGTCACTGATCTACTTGCTACCTGCCACAATGCAGTCTGCTGTTCCCTGTGAGTACAACATTGATACAAAAATAAAATACAAAAAATAAAATAACAGGAGATTTGTCTATTGTTTCTTTTGCTGTTGTTTATCTCTAGACGCTCGAATGTTTATGAACCACAATGGAAACAAGTCTCTGGCTCTTCTGTCATTATCTATTCGGCCTTTTAAGAACAGCATGCACAGTGGCTCACTGGGTACAGAGCCTGCCTGGTAATCAGGAGGCTGCAGGTTCAAGTCCTGTCTCTGACATAGTGTCCCGAAAATATGACATAATATATTATGCCGTCCCAAACAATGGACTATAGTATGTCGTTTTTTCATGATTTTCATCTTTTTTTCAAATCCTCCAAAATCATGAAAAACGACATGCTATAGTATGCCGTCCGAAGCCATGAACTATAGTATGTCGTTTTTTCATGATTTTCATATTTTTTTCAAATAGTCCAAAATCACAAAAAACGACATGCTATAGTATGCCGTCCGAGAAAAATTATAACTTTGGCATGCTACTAGTCCTACATACTTACACCTAGAATCCCCATTCAAACCTATTTAGGTTCATCTTACGGTGGACATGTTTGCCTGAAAAGGAATCTTTGAAATGTTTCATAGTTTTAGAAATATAGTGCTTTAAATGTGAGAAATTTATAATGGCAGATAGTGGCACGTCAAAATCACTTTCACCTAGAAACTCCATTCACACGTTTTATAATTCAGCGTACTGTGGAGACACATGCTGGAACTTTTTACTTTGAAATGTTTTGTAGTTTCTGAGTTATTTAACTTTAACGCCCAATGCATTCTCAATGGCAATAGCACAAATTTTGGCATGCTACTAGTCCTACATACTTACACCTAGAAACCCCATTCAAGCCTACTTAGGTTCATCTTACGGTGGACATGTTTGCCTGAAAAGGAATCTTTGAAATGTTTCATAGTTTTAGAAATATAGTGCTTTTAAATTTGAGAAATTCAGAATGGGGGTCAATGGCAGATTTTGGCAAGTAAAGATTTGAGTGGGGTTTGAACCCACTATCTCCAGATCATGCAGCCAGTGTGTTCTAAGTCACTGATCTACTTGCTACCTGCCACAATGCAGTCTGCTGTTCCCTGTGAGTACAACATTGATACAAAAATAAAATACAAAAAATAAAATAACAGGAGATTTGTCTATTGTTCCTTTTGCTGTTGTTTATCTCTAGACGCTCGAATGTTTATGAACCACAATGGAAACAAGTCTCTGGCTCTTCTGTCATTATCTATTCGGCCTTTTAAAAACAGCATGCACAGTGGCTCACTGGGTACAGAGCCTGCCTGGTAATCAGGAGGCTGCAGGTTCAAGTCCTGGCTCTGACATAGTGTCCCAAAATCATGAAAATATGACATAATATATTATGCCGTCCCAAACCATGGACTATAGTATGTCGTTTTTTCATGATTTTCATATTTTTTTCAAATCCTCCAAAATCATGAAAAACGACATGCTATAGTATGCCGTCCGAAGCCATGAACTATAGTATGTCGTTTTTTCATGATTTTCATCTTTTTTTCAAATAGTCCAAAATCACAAAAAACGACATGCTATAGTATGCCGTCCGAAAAAAATTATAACTTTGGCATGCTACTAGTCCTACATACTTACACCTAGAATCCCCATTCAAACCTATTTAGGTACATCTTACGGTGGACATGTTTGCCTGAAAAGGAATCTTTGAAATGTTTCATAGTTTTAGAAATATAGTGCTTTAAATGTGAGAAATGTATAATGGCAGATAGTGGCACGTCAAAATCACTTTCACCTAGAAACTCCATTCACACGTTTTATAATTCAGCGTACTGTGGAGACACATGCTGGAACTTTTTACTTTGAAATGTTTTGTAGTTTCTGAGTTATTTAACTTTAACGCCCAATGCATTCTCAATGGCAATAGCACAAACTTTGGCATGCTACTAGTCCTACACACTTACACCTAGAAACCCCATTCAAGCCTACTTAGGTTCATCTTACGGTGGACATGTTTGCCTGAAAAGGAATCTTTGAAATGTTTCATAGTTTTAGAAATATAGTGCTTTTAAATTTGAGAATTTTACAATGGGGCTCAATGGCAGATATTGGCACGTCAAAAAATCACTTTCACCGAGAAACTCTATTCACACTTTTTATAATTCAGCTTACTGTGGAGACACATGCTGGAACGTTTTACTTTGAAATGTTTTGTAGTTTCTGAGTTATTTAACTTTAACGCCCAATGCATTCTCAATGGCAATAGCACAAATTTTGGCATGCTACTAGTCCTACATACTTACACCTAGAAACCCCATTCAAGCCTACTTAGGTTCATCTTACGGTGGACATGTTTGCCTGAAAAGGAATCTTTGAAATGTTTCATAGTTTTAGAAATATAGTGTTTTCAAATTTGAGAATTTTACAATGGGGCTCAATGGCAGATATTGGCACGTCAAAAAATCACTTTCACCGAGAAACTCTATTCACACTTTTTATAATTCAGCTTACTGTGGAGACACATGCTGGAACGTTTTACTTTGAAATGTTTTGTAGTTTCTGAGTTATTTAACTTTAACGCCCAATGCATTCTCAATGGCAATAGCACAAACTTTGGCATGCTACTAGTCCTACATACTTACACCTAGAAACCCCATTCAAGCCTACTTAGGTTCATCTTACGGTGGACATGTTTGCCTGAAAATGAATCTTTGAAATGTTTCATAGTTTTAGAAATATAGTGCTTTTAAATTTGAGAAATTCAGAATGGGGGTCAATGGCAGATTTTGGCAAGTAAAGATTTGAGTGGGGTTAGAACCCACTATCTCCAGATCATGCAGCCAGTGTGCTAAGTCACTGATCTACTTGCTACCTGCCACAATGCAGTCTGCTGTTCCATGTGATTACAACATTGATACAAAAATAAAATACAAAAAATAAAATAACAGGAGATTTGTCTATTGTTTCTTTTGCTGTTGTTTATCTCTAGACGCTCGAATGTTTATGAACCACAATGGAAACAAGTCTCTGGCTCTTCTGTCATTATCTATTCGGCCTTTTAAGAACAGCATGCACAGTGGCTCACTGGGTACAGAGCCTGCCTGGTAATCAGGAAGCTGCAGGTTCAAGTCCTGTCTCTGACATAGTGTCCCAAAATCATGAAAATATGACATAATATATTATGCTGTCCCAAACCATGGACTATAGTATGTCGTTTTTTCATTATTTTCATCTTTTTTTCAAATCCTCCAAAATCATGAAAAACGACATGCTATAGTATGCCGTCCGAAGCCATGAACTATAGTATGTCGTTTTTTCATGATTTTCATCTTTTTTTCAAATAGTCCAAAATCACAAAAAACGACATGCTATAGTATGCCGTCCGAAAAAAATTATAACTTTGGCATGCTACTAGTCCTACATACTTACACCTAGAATCCCCATTCAAACCTATTTAGGTTCATCTTACGGTGGACATGTTTGCCTTAAAAGGAATCTTTGAAATGTTTCATAGTTTTAGAAATATAGTGCTTTAAATGTGAGAAATTTACAATGGCAGATAGTGGCACGTCAAAATCACTTTCACCTAGAAACTCCATTCACACGTTTTGTAATTCAGCGTACTGTGGAGACACATGCTGGAACTTTTTACTTTGAAATGTTTTGTAGTTTCTGAGTTATTTAACTTTAACGCCCAATGCATTCTCAATGGCAATAGCACAAACTTTGGCATGCTACTAGTCCTACATACTTACACCTAGAAACCCCATTCAAGCCTACTTAGGTTCATCTTACGGTGGACATGTTTGCCTGAAAAGGAATCTTTGAAATGTTTCATAGTTTTAGAAATATAGTGCTTTCAAATTTGAGAATTTTACAATGGGGCTCAATGGCAGATATTGGCACGTCAAAAAAGCACTTTCACCGAGAAACTCCATTCACACTTTTTATAATTCAGCTTACTGTGGAGACACATGCTGGAACTTTTTACTTTGAAATGTTTTGTAGTTTCTGAGTTATTTAACTTTAACGCCCAATGCATTCTCAATGGCAATAGCACAAACTTTGGCATGCTACTAGTCCTACATACTTACATCTAGAAACCCCATTCAAGCCTACTTAGGTTCATCTTACGGTGGACATGTTTGCCTGAAAAGGAGTCTTTGAAATGTTTCATAGTTTTAGAAATATAGTGCTTTTAAATTTGAGAAATTCAGAATGGGGGTCAATGGCAGATTTTGGCAAGTAAAGATTTGAGTGGGGTTAGAACCCACTATCTCCAGATCATGCAGCCAGTGTGCTAAGTCACTGATCTACTTGCTACCTGCCACAATGCAGTCTGCTGTTCCATGTGATTACAACATTGATACAAAAATAAAATACAAAAAATTAAATTACAGGAGATTTGTCTATTGTTCCTTTTGCTGTTGTTTATCTCTAGAAGCTTGAATGTTTATGAACCACAATGGAAACAAGTCTCTGGCTCTTCTGTCATTATCTATTCGGCCTTTTAAGAACAGCATGCACAGTGGCTCACTGGGTACAGAGCCTGCCTGGTAATCAGGAGGCTGCAGGTTCAAGTCCTGGCTCTGACATAGTGTCCCAAAATCATGAAAATATGACATAATATATTATGCCGTCCGAAGCCATGAACTATAGTATGTCGTTTTTTCATGATTTTCATCTTTTTTTCAAATAGTCCAAAATCACAAAAAACGACATGCTATAGTATGCCGTCCGAAAAAAATTATAACTTTGGCATGCTACTAGTCCTACATACTTACACCTAGAATCCCCATTCAAACCTATTTAGGTACATCTTACGGTGGACATGTTTGCCTGAAAAGGAATCTTTGAAATGTTTCATAGTTTTAGAAATATAGTGCTTTAAATGTGAGAAATGTATAATGGCAGATAGTGGCACGTCAAAATCACTTTCACCTAGAAACTCCATTCACACGTTTTATAATTCAGCGTACTGTGGAGACACATGCTGGAACTTTTTACTTTGAAATGTTTTGTAGTTTCTGAGTTATTTAACTTTAACGCCCAATGCATTCTCAATGGCAATAGCACAAACTTTGGCATGCTACTAGTCCTACATACTTACACCTAGAAACCCCATTCAAGCCTACTTAGGTTCATCTTACGGTGGACATGTTTGCCTGAAAAGGAATCTTTGAAATGTTTCATAGTTTTAGAAATATAGTGCTTTCAAATTTGAGAATTTTACAATGGGGCTCAATGGCAGATATTGGCACGTCAAAAAAGCACTTTCACCGAGAAACTCCATTCACACTTTTTATAATTCAGCTTACTGTGGAGACACATGCTGGAACTTTTTACTTTGAAATGTTTTGTAGTTTCTGAGTTATTTAACTTTAACGCCCAATGCATTCTCAATGGCAATAGCACAAACTTTGGCATGCTACTAGTCCTACATACTTACACCTAGAAACCCCATTCAAGCCTACTTAGGTTCATCTTACGGTGGACATGTTTGCCTGAAAAGGAATCTTTGAAATGTTTCATAGTTTTAGAAATATAGTGCTTTTAAATTTGAGAAATTCAGAATGGGGGTCAATGGCAGATTTTGGCAAGTAAAGATTTGAGTGGGGTTAGAACCCACTATCTCCAGATCATGCAGCCAGTGTGCTAAGTCACTGATCTACTTGCTACCTTCCACAATGCAGTCTGCTGTTCCCTGTGATTACAACATTGATACAAAAATAAAATACAAAAAATAAAATAACAGGAGATTTGTCTATTGTTTCTTTTGCTGTTGTTTATCTCTAGACGCTCGAATGTTTATGAACCACAATGGAAACAAGTCTCTGGCTCTTCTGTCATTATCTATTCGGCCTTTTAAGAACAGCATGCACAGTGGCTCACTGGGTACAGAGCCTGCCTGGTAATCAGGAGGCTGCAGGTTCAAGTCCTGGCTCTGACATAGTGTCCCAAAAATATGACATAATATATTATGCCGTCCCAAACCATGGACTATAGTATGTCGTTTTTTCATGATTTTCATCTTTTTTTCAAATCCTCCAAAATCATGAAAAACGACATGCTATAGTATGCCGTCCGAAGCCATGAACTATAGTATGTCGTTTTTTCATGATTTTCATCTTTTTTTCAAATAGTCCAAAATCACGAAAAACGACATGCTATAGTATGCCGTCCGAAAAAAAATATAACTTTGGCATGATACTAGTCCTACATACTTACACCTAGAATCCCCATTCAAACCTATTTAGGTTCATCTTACGGTGGACATGTTTGCCTGAAAAGGAATCTTTGAAATGTTTCATAGTTTTAGAAATATAGTGCTTTAAATGTGAGAAATTTATAATGGCAGATAGTGGCACGTCAAAATCACTTTCACCTAGAAACTCCATTCACACGTTTTATAATTCAGCTTACTGTGGAGACACATGCTGGAACTTTTTACGTTGAAATGTTTTGTAGTTTCTGAGTTATTTAACTTTAACGCCCAATGCATTCTCAATGGCAATAGCACAAACTTTGGCATGCTACTAGTCCTACATACTTACACCTAGAAACCCCATTCAAGCCTACTTAGGTTCATCTTACGGTGGACATGTTTGCCTGAAAAGGAATCTTTGAAATGTTTCATAGTTTCAGAAATATAGTGCTTTTAAATTTGAGAAATTCAGAATGGGGGTCAATGGCAGATTTTGGCAAGTAAAGATTTGAGTGGGGTTTGAAACCACTATCTCCAGATCATGGAGCCAGTGTGTTCTAAGTCACTGATCTACTTGCTACCTGCCACAATGCAGTCTGCTGTTCCCTGTGAGTACAACATTGATACAAAAATAAAATACAAAAAATAAAATAACAGGAGATTTGTCTATTGTTTCTTTTGCTGTTGTTTATCTCTAGACGCTCCAATGTTTATGAACCACAATGGAAACAAGTCTCTGGCTCTTCTGTCATTATCTATTCGGCCTTTAAAAAACAGCATGCACAGTGGCTCACTGGGTACAGAGCCTGCCTGGTAATCAGGAGGCTGCAGGTTCAAGTCCTGGCTCTGACATAGTGTCCCAAAATCATGAAAATATGACATAATATATTATGCCGTCCCAAACCATGGACTATAGTATGTCGTTTTTTCATGATTTTCACATTTTTTTCAAATCCTCCAAAATCATGAAAAACGACATGCTATAGTATGCCGTCCGAAGCCATGAACTATAGTATGTCGTTTTTTCATGATTTTCATCTTTTTTTCAAATAGTCCAAAATCACAAAAAACGACATGCTATAGTATGCCGTCCGAAAAAAATTATAACTTTGGCATGCTACTAGTCCTACATACTTACACCTAGAAACCCCATTCAAGCCTACTTAGGTTCATCTTACGGTGGACATGTTTGCCTGAAAAGGAATCTTTGAAATGTTTCATAGTTTTAGAAATATAGTGCTTTTAAATTTGAGAAATTCAGAATGGGGGTCAATGGCAGATTTTGGCAAGTAAAGATTTGAGTGGGGTTTGAACCCACTATCTCCAGATCATGGAGCCAGTGTGTTCTAAGTCACTGATCTACTTGCTACCTGCCACAATGCAGTCTGCTGTTCCCTGTGAGTACAACATTGATACAAAAATAAAATACAAAAAATAAAATAACAGGAGATTTGTCTATTGTTTCTTTTGCTGTTGTTTATCTCTAGACGCTCCAATGTTTATGAACCACAATGGAAACAAGTCTCTGGCTCTTCTGTCATTATCTATTCGGCCTTTTAAAAACAGCATGCACAGTGGCTCACTGGGTACAGAGCCTGCCTGGTAATCAGGAGGCTGCAGGTTCAAGTCCTGGCTCTGACATAGTGTCCCAAAATCATGAAAATATGACATAATATATTATGCCGTCCCAAACCATGGACTATAGTATGTCGTTTTTTCATGATTTTCACATTTTTTTCAAATCCTCCAAAATCATGAAAAACGACATGCTATAGTATGCCGTCCGAAGCCATGAACTATAGTATGTAGTTTTTTCATGATTTTCATCTTTTTTTCAAATAGTCCAAAATCACAAAAAACGACATGCTATAGTATGCCGTCCGAAAAAAATTATAACTTTGGCATGCTACTAGTCCTACATACTTACACCTAGAATCCCCATTCAAACCTATTTAGGTTCATCTTACGGTGGACATGTTTGCCTGAAAAGGAATCTTTGAAATGTTTCATAGTTTTAGAAATATAGTGCTTTAAATGTGAGAAATTTATAATGGCAGATAGTGGCACGTCAAAATCACTTTCACCTAGAAACTCCATTCACACGTTTTATAATTCAGCGTACTGTGGAGACACATGCTGGAACTTTTTACTTTGAAATGTTTTGTAGTTTCTGAGTTATTTAACTTTAACGCCCAATGCATTCTCAATGGCAATAGCACAAACTTTGGCATGCTACTAGTCCTACATACTTACACCTAGAAACCCCATTCAAGCCTACTTAGGTTCATCTTACGGTGGACATGTTTGCCTGAAAAGGAATCTTTGAAATGTTTCATAGTTTTAGAAATATAGTGCTTTCAAATTTGAGAATTTTACAATGGGGCTCAATGGCAGATATTGGCACGTCAAAAAAGCACTTTCACCGAGAAACTCCATTCACACTTTTTATAATTCAGCTTACTGTGGAGACACATGCTGGAACTTTTTACTTTGAAATGTTTTGTAGTTTCTGAGTTATTTAACTTTAACGCCCAATGCATTCTCAATGGCAATAGCACAAACTTTGGCATGCTACTAGTCCTACATACTTACACCTAGAAACCCCATTCAAGCCTACTTAGGTTCATCTTACGGTGGACATGTTTGCCTGAAAAGGAATCTTTGAAATGTTTCATAGTTTTAGAAATATAGTGCTTTTAAATTTGAGAAATTCAGAATGGGGGTCAATGGCAGATTTTGGCAAGTAAAGATTTGAGTGGGGTTTGAACCCACTATCTCCAGATCATGCAGCCAGTGTGTTCTAAGTCACTGATCTACTTGCTACCTGCCACAATGCAGTCTGCTGTTCCCTGTGAGTACAACATTGATACAAAAATAAAATACAAAAAATAAAATAACAGGAGATTTGTCTATTGTTCCTTTTGCTGTTGTTTATCTCTAGACGCTCGAATGTTTATGAACCACAATGGAAACAAGTCTCTGGCTCTTCTGTCATTAACTATTCGGCCTTTTAAGAACAGCATGCACAGTGGCTCACTGTGGACATGTTTGCCTGAAAAGGAATCTTTGAAATGTTTCATAGTTTTAGAAATATAGTGCTTTAAATGTGAGAAATTTATAATGGCAGATAGTGGCACGTCAAAATCACTTTCACCTAGAAACTCCATTCACACGTTTTATAATTCAGCGTACTGTGGAGACACATGCTGGAACTTTTTACTTTGAAATGTTTTGTAGTTTCTGAGTTATTTAACTTTAACGCCCAATGCATTCTCAATGGCAATAGCACAAACTTTGGCATGCTACTAGTCCTACATACTTACACCTAGAATCCCCATTCAAACCTATTTAGGTTCATCTTACGGTGGACATGTTTGCCTGAAAAGGAATCTTTGAAATGTTTCATAGTTTTAGAAATATAGTGCTTTAAATGTGAGAAATTTATAATGGCAGATAGTGGCACGTCAAAATCACTTTCACCTAGAAACTCCATTCACACGTTTTATAATTCAGCTTACTGTGGAGACACATGCTGGAACTTTTTACGTTGAAATGTTTTGTAGTTTCTGAGTTATTTAACTTTAACGCCCAATGCATTCTCAATGGCAATAGCACAAACTTTGGCATGCTACTAGTCCTACATACTTACACCTAGAAACCCCATTCAAGCCTACTTAGGTTCATCTTACGGTGGACATGTTTGCCTGAAAAGGAATCTTTGAAATGTTTCATAGTTTTAGAAATATAGTGCTTTTAAATTTGAGAAATTCAGAATGGGGGTCAATGGCAGATTTTGGCAAGTAAAGATTTGAGTGGGGTTTGAACCCACTATCTCCAGATCATGGAGCCAGTGTGTTCTAAGTCACTGATCTACTTGCTACCTGCCACAATGCAGTCTGCTGTTCCCTGTGAGTACAACATTGATACAAAAATAAAATACAAAAAATAAAATAACAGGAGATTTGTCTATTGTTTCTTTTGCTGTTGTTTATCTCTAGACGCTCCAATGTTTATGAACCACAATGGAAACAAGTCTCTGGCTCTTCTGTCATTATCTATTCGGCCTTTTAAAAACAGCATGCACAGTGGCTCACTGGGTACAGAGCCTGCCTGGTAATCAGGAGGCTGCAGGTTCAAGTCCTGGCTCTGACATAGTGTCCCAAAATCATGAAAATATGACATAATATATTATGCCGTCCCAAACCATGGACTATAGTATGTCGTTTTTTCATGATTTTCATCTTTTTTTCAAATCCTCCAAAATCATGAAAAACGACATGCTATAGTATGCCGTCCGAAGCCATGAACTATAGTATGTCGTTTTTTCATGATTTTCATCTTTTTTTCAAATAGTCCAAAATCACAAAAAACGACATGCTATAGTATGCCGTCCGAAAAAAATTATAACTTTGGCATGCTACTAGTCCTACATACTTACACCTAGAATCCCCATTCAAACCTATTTAGGTTCATCTTACGGTGGACATGTTTGCCTTAAAAGGAATCTTTGAAATGTTTCATAGTTTTAGAAATATAGTGCTTTAAATGTGAGAAATTTACAATGGCAGATAGTGGCACGTCAAAATCACTTTCACCTAGAAACTCCATTCACACGTTTTGTAATTCAGCGTACTGTGGAGACACATGCTGGAACTTTTTACTTTGAAATGTTTTGTAGTTTCTGAGTTATTTAACTTTAACGCCCAATGCATTCTCAATGGCAATAGCACAAACTTTGGCATGCTACTAGTCCTACATACTTACACCTAGAAACCCCATTCAAGCCTACTTAGGTTCATCTTACGGTGGACATGTTTGCCTGAAAAGGAATCTTTGAAATGTTTCATAGTTTTAGAAATATAGTGCTTTCAAATTTGAGAATTTTACAATGGGGCTCAATGGCAGATATTGGCACGTCAAAAAAGCACTTTCACCGAGAAACTCCATTCACACTTTTTATAATTCAGCTTACTGTGGAGACACATGCTGGAACTTTTTACTTTGAAATGTTTTGTAGTTTCTGAGTTATTTAACTTTAACGCCCAATGCATTCTCAATGGCAATAGCACAAACTTTGGCATGCTACTAGTCCTACATACTTACATCTAGAAACCCCATTCAAGCCTACTTAGGTTCATCTTACGGTGGACATGTTTGCCTGAAAAGGAGTCTTTGAAATGTTTCATAGTTTTAGAAATATAGTGCTTTTAAATTTGAGAAATTCAGAATGGGGGTCAATGGCAGATTTTGGCAAGTAAAGATTTGAGTGGGGTTAGAACCCACTATCTCCAGATCATGCAGCCAGTGTGCTAAGTCACTGATCTACTTGCTACCTGCCACAATGCAGTCTGCTGTTCCATGTGATTACAACATTGATACAAAAATAAAATACAAAAAATTAAATTACAGGAGATTTGTCTATTGTTCCTTTTGCTGTTGTTTATCTCTAGAAGCTTGAATGTTTATGAACCACAATGGAAACAAGTCTCTGGCTCTTCTGTCATTATCTATTCGGCCTTTTAAGAACAGCATGCACAGTGGCTCACTGGGTACAGAGCCTGCCTGGTAATCAGGAGGCTGCAGGTTCAAGTCCTGGCTCTGACATAGTGTCCCAAAATCATGAAAATATGACATAATATATTATGCCGTCCCAAACCATGGACTATAGTATGTCGTTTTTTCATGATTTTCATATTTTTTTCAAATCCTCCAAAATCATGAAAAACGACATGCCGTCCGAAGCCATGAACTATAGTATGTCGTTTTTTCATGATTTTCATCTTTTTTTCAAATAGTCCAAAATCACAAAAAACGACATGCTATAGTATGCCGTCCGAAAAAAATTATAACTTTGGCATGCTACTAGTCCTACATACTTACACCTAGAATCCCCATTCAAACCTATTTAGGTACATCTTACGGTGGACATGTTTGCCTGAAAAGGAATCTTTGAAATGTTTCATAGTTTTAGAAATATAGTGCTTTAAATGTGAGAAATGTATAATGGCAGATAGTGGCACGTCAAAATCACTTTCACCTAGAAACTCCATTCACACGTTTTATAATTCAGCGTACTGTGGAGACACATGCTGGAACTTTTTACTTTGAAATGTTTTGTAGTTTCTGAGTTATTTAACTTTAACGCCCAATGCATTCTCAATGGCAATAGCACAAACTTTGGCATGCTACTAGTCCTACATACTTACACCTAGAAACCCCATTCAAGCCTACTTAGGTTCATCTTACGGTGGACATGTTTGCCTGAAAAGGAATCTTTGAAATGTTTCATAGTTTTAGAAATATAGTGCTTTCAAATTTGAGAATTTTACAATGGGGCTCAATGGCAGATATTGGCACGTCAAAAAAGCACTTTCACCGAGAAACTCCATTCACACTTTTTATAATTCAGCTTACTGTGGAGACACATGCTGGAACTTTTTACTTTGAAATGTTTTGTAGTTTCTGAGTTATTTAACTTTAACGCCCAATGCATTCTCAATGGCAATAGCACAAACTTTGGCATGCTACTAGTCCTACATACTTACACCTAGAAACCCCATTCAAGCCTACTTAGGTTCATCTTACGGTGGACATGTTTGCCTGAAAAGGAATCTTTGAAATGTTTCATAGTTTTAGAAATATAGTGCTTTTAAATTTGAGAAATTCAGAATGGGGGTCAATGGCAGATTTTGGCAAGTAAAGATTTGAGTGGGGTTAGAACCCACTATCTCCAGATCATGCAGCCAGTGTGCTAAGTCACTGATCTACTTGCTACCTTCCACAATGCAGTCTGCTGTTCCCTGTGATTACAACATTGATACAAAAATAAAATACAAAAAATAAAATAACAGGAGATTTGTCTATTGTTTCTTTTGCTGTTGTTTATCTCTAGACGCTCGAATGTTTATGAACCACAATGGAAACAAGTCTCTGGCTCTTCTGTCATTATCTATTCGGCCTTTTAAGAACAGCATGCACAGTGGCTCACTGGGTACAGAGCCTGCCTGGTAATCAGGAGGCTGCAGGTTCAAGTCCTGGCTCTGACATAGTGTCCCAAAAATATGACATAATATATTATGCCGTCCCAAACCATGGACTATAGTATGTCGTTTTTTCATGATTTTCATCTTTTTTTCAAATCCTCCAAAATCATGAAAAACGACATGCTATAGTATGCCGTCCGAAGCCATGAACTATAGTATGTCGTTTTTTCATGATTTTCATCTTTTTTTCAAATAGTCCAAAATCACGAAAAACGACATGCTATAGTATGCCGTCCGAAAAAAAATATAACTTTGGCATGATACTAGTCCTACATACTTACACCTAGAATCCCCATTCAAACCTATTTAGGTTCATCTTACGGTGGACATGTTTGCCTGAAAAGGAATCTTTGAAATGTTTCATAGTTTTAGAAATATAGTGCTTTAAATGTGAGAAATTTATAATGGCAGATAGTGGCACGTCAAAATCACTTTCACCTAGAAACTCCATTCACACGTTTTATAATTCAGCTTACTGTGGAGACACATGCTGGAACTTTTTACGTTGAAATGTTTTGTAGTTTCTGAGTTATTTAACTTTAACGCCCAATGCATTCTCAATGGCAATAGCACAAACTTTGGCATGCTACTAGTCCTACATACTTACACCTAGAAACCCCATTCAAGCCTACTTAGGTTCATCTTACGGTGGACATGTTTGCCTGAAAAGGAATCTTTGAAATGTTTCATAGTTTTAGAAATATAGTGCTTTTAAATTTGAGAAATTCAGAATGGGGGTCAATGGCAGATTTTGGCAAGTAAAGATTTGAGTGGGGTTTGAACCCACTATCTCCAGATCATGGAGCCAGTGTGTTCTAAGTCACTGATCTACTTGCTACCTGCCACAATGCAGTCTGCTGTTCCCTGTGAGTACAACATTGATACAAAAATAAAATACAAAAAATAAAATAACAGGAGATTTGTCTATTGTTTCTTTTGC
Source organism: Electrona antarctica (assembly GCF_951216825.1). NCBI lineage: Eukaryota > Metazoa > Chordata > Actinopteri > Myctophiformes > Myctophidae > Electrona > Electrona antarctica. Next base: position 45,473,748 of record NC_136789.1, on the reverse strand, counting down.
TGTTGTTTATCTCTAGACGCTCCAATGTTTATGAACCACAATGGAAACAAGTCTCTGGCTCTTCTGTCATTATCTATTCGGCCTTTAAAAAACAGCATGCACAGTGGCTCACTGGGTACAGAGCCTGCCTGGTAATCAGGAGGCTGCAGGTTCAAGTCCTGGCTCTGACATAGTGTCCCAAAATCATGAAAATATGACATAATATATTATGCCGTCCCAAACCATGGACTATAGTATGTCGTTTTTTCATGATTTTCACATTTTTTTCAAATCCTCCAAAATCATGAAAAACGACATGCTATAGTATGCCGTCCGAAGCCATGAACTATAGTATGTCGTTTTTTCATGATTTTCATCTTTTTTTCAAATAGTCCAAAATCACAAAAAACGACATGCTATAGTATGCCGTCCGAAAAAAATTATAACTTTGGCATGCTACTAGTCCTACATACTTACACCTAGAAACCCCATTCAAGCCTACTTAGGTTCATCTTACGGTGGACATGTTTGCCTGAAAAGGAATCTTTGAAATGTTTCATAGTTTTAGAAATATAGTGCTTTTAAATTTGAGAAATTCAGAATGGGGGTCAATGGCAGATTTTGGCAAGTAAAGATTTGAGTGGGGTTTGAACCCACTATCTCCAGATCATGGAGCCAGTGTGTTCTAAGTCACTGATCTACTTGCTACCTGCCACAATGCAGTCTGCTGTTCCCTGTGAGTACAACATTGATACAAAAATAAAATACAAAAAATAAAATAACAGGAGATTTGTCTATTGTTTCTTTTGCTGTTGTTTATCTCTAGACGCTCCAATGTTTATGAACCACAATGGAAACAAGTCTCTGGCTCTTCTGTCATTATCTATTCGGCCTTTTAAAAACAGCATGCACAGTGGCTCACTGGGTACAGAGCCTGCCTGGTAATCAGGAGGCTGCAGGTTCAAGTCCTGGCTCTGACATAGTGTCCCAAAATCATGAAAATATGACATAATATATTATGCCGTCCCAAACCATGGACTATAGTATGTCGTTTTTTCATGATTTTCACATTTTTTTCAAATCCTCCAAAATCATGAAAAACGACATGCTATAGTATGCCGTCCGAAGCCATGAACTATAGTATGTAGTTTTTTCATGATTTTCATCTTTTTTTCAAATAGTCCAAAATCACAAAAAACGACATGCTATAGTATGCCGTCCGAAAAAAATTATAACTTTGGCATGCTACTAGTCCTACATACTTACACCTAGAATCCCCATTCAAACCTATTTAGGTTCATCTTACGGTGGACATGTTTGCCTGAAAAGGAATCTTTGAAATGTTTCATAGTTTTAGAAATATAGTGCTTTAAATGTGAGAAATTTATAATGGCAGATAGTGGCACGTCAAAATCACTTTCACCTAGAAACTCCATTCACACGTTTTATAATTCAGCGTACTGTGGAGACACATGCTGGAACTTTTTACTTTGAAATGTTTTGTAGTTTCTGAGTTATTTAACTTTAACGCCCAATGCATTCTCAATGGCAATAGCACAAACTTTGGCATGCTACTAGTCCTACATACTTACACCTAGAAACCCCATTCAAGCCTACTTAGGTTCATCTTACGGTGGACATGTTTGCCTGAAAAGGAATCTTTGAAATGTTTCATAGTTTTAGAAATATAGTGCTTTCAAATTTGAGAATTTTACAATGGGGCTCAATGGCAGATATTGGCACGTCAAAAAAGCACTTTCACCGAGAAACTCCATTCACACTTTTTATAATTCAGCTTACTGTGGAGACACATGCTGGAACTTTTTACTTTGAAATGTTTTGTAGTTTCTGAGTTATTTAACTTTAACGCCCAATGCATTCTCAATGGCAATAGCACAAACTTTGGCATGCTACTAGTCCTACATACTTACACCTAGAAACCCCATTCAAGCCTACTTAGGTTCATCTTACGGTGGACATGTTTGCCTGAAAAGGAATCTTTGAAATGTTTAATAGTTTTAGAAATATAGTGCTTTTAAATTTGAGAAATTCAGAATGGGGGTCAATGGCAGATTTTGGCAAGTAAAGATTTGAGTGGGGTTTGAACCCACTATCTCCAGATCATGCAGCCAGTGTGTTCTAAGTCACTGATCTACTTGCTACCTGCCACAATGCAGTCTGCTGTTCCCTGTGAGTACAACATTGATACAAAAATAAAATACAAAAAATAAAATAACAGGAGATTTGTCTATTGTTCCTTTTGCTGTTGTTTATCTCTAGACGCTCGAATGTTTATGAACCACAATGGAAACAAGTCTCTGGCTCTTCTGTCATTAACTATTCGGCCTTTTAAGAACAGCATGCACAGTGGCTCACTGTGGACATGTTTGCCTGAAAAGGAATCTTTGAAATGTTTCATAGTTTTAGAAATATAGTGCTTTAAATGTGAGAAATTTATAATGGCAGATAGTGGCACGTCAAAATCACTTTCACCTAGAAACTCCATTCACACGTTTTATAATTCAGCGTACTGTGGAGACACATGCTGGAACTTTTTACTTTGAAATGTTTTGTAGTTTCTGAGTTATTTAACTTTAACGCCCAATGCATTCTCAATGGCAATAGCACAAACTTTGGCATGCTACTAGTCCTACATACTTACACCTAGAATCCCCATTCAAACCTATTTAGGTTCATCTTACGGTGGACATGTTTGCCTGAAAAGGAATCTTTGAAATGTTTCATAGTTTTAGAAATATAGTGCTTTAAATGTGAGAAATTTATAATGGCAGATAGTGGCACGTCAAAATCACTTTCACCTAGAAACTCCATTCACACGTTTTATAATTCAGCTTACTGTGGAGACACATGCTGGAACTTTTTACGTTGAAATGTTTTGTAGTTTCTGAGTTATTTAACTTTAACGCCCAATGCATTCTCAATGGCAATAGCACAAACTTTGGCATGCTACTAGTCCTACATACTTACACCTAGAAACCCCATTCAAGCCTACTTAGGTTCATCTTACGGTGGACATGTTTGCCTGAAAAGGAATCTTTGAAATGTTTCATAGTTTTAGAAATATAGTGCTTTTAAATTTGAGAAATTCAGAATGGGGGTCAATGGCAGATTTTGGCAAGTAAAGATTTGAGTGGGGTTTGAACCCACTATCTCCAGATCATGGAGCCAGTGTGTTCTAAGTCACTGATCTACTTGCTACCTGCCACAATGCAGTCTGCTGTTCCCTGTGAGTACAACATTGATACAAAAATAAAATACAAAAAATAAAATAACAGGAGATTTGTCTATTGTTTCTTTTGCTGTTGTTTATCTCTAGACGCTCCAATGTTTATGAACCACAATGGAAACAAGTCTCTGGCTCTTCTGTCATTATCTATTCGGCCTTTTAAAAACAGCATGCACAGTGGCTCACTGGGTACAGAGCCTGCCTGGTAATCAGGAGGCTGCAGGTTCAAGTCCTGGCTCTGACATAGTGTCCCAAAATCATGAAAATATGACATAATATATTATGCCGTCCCAAACCATGGACTATAGTATGTCGTTTTTTCATGATTTTCATATTTTTTTCAAATCCTCCAAAATCATGAAAAACGACATGCTATAGTATGCCGTCCGAAGCCATGAACTATAGTATGTCGTTTTTTCATGATTTTCATCTTTTTTTCAAATAGTCCAAAATCACAAAAAACGACATGCTATAGTATGCCGTCCGAAAAAAATTATAACTTTGGCATGCTACTAGTCCTACATACTTACACCTAGAATCCCCATTCAAACCTATTTAGGTTCATCTTACGGTGGACATGTTTGCCTGAAAAGGAATCTTTGAAATGTTTCATAGTTTTAGAAATATAGTGCTTTAAATGTGAGAAATTTATAATGGCAGATAGTGGCACGTCAAAATCACTTTCACCTAGAAACTCCATTCACACGTTTTATAATTCAGCGTACTGTGGAGGCACATGCTGGAACTTTTTACTTTGAAATGTTTTGTAGTTTCTGAGTTATTTAACTTTAACGCCCAATGCATTCTCAATGGCAATAGCACAAACTTTGGCATGCTACTAGTCCTACATACTTACACCTAGAAACCCCATTCAAGCCTACTTAGGTTCATCTTACGGTGGACATGTTTGCCTGAAAAGGAATCTTTGAAATGTTTCATAGTTTTAGAAATATAGTGCTTTCAAATTTGAGAATTTTACAATGGGGCTCAATGGCAGATATTGGCACGTCAAAAAAGCACTTTCACCGAGAAACTCCATTCACACTTTTTATAATTCAGCTTACTGTGGAGACACATGCTGGAACTTTTTACTTTGAAATGTTTTGTAGTTTCTGAGTTATTTAACTTTAACGCCCAATGCATTCTCAATGGCAATAGCACAAACTTTGGCATGCTACTAGTCCTACATACTTACACCTAGAAACCCCATTCAAGCCTACTTAGGTTCATCTTACGGTGGACATGTTTGCCTGAAAAGGAATCTTTGAAATGTTTAATAGTTTTAGAAATATAGTGCTTTTAAATTTGAGAAATTCAGAATGGGGGTCAATGGCAGATTTTGGCAAGTAAAGATTTGAGTGGGGTTTGAACCCACTATCTCCAGATCATGCAGCCAGTGTGTTCTAAGTCACTGATCTACTTGCTACCTGCCACAATGCAGTCTGCTGTTCCCTGTGAGTACAACATTGATACAAAAATAAAATACAAAAAATAAAATAACAGGAGATTTGTCTATTGTTCCTTTTGCTGTTGTTTATCTCTAGACGCTCGAATGTTTATGAACCACAATGGAAACAAGTCTCTGGCTCTTCTGTCAATAACTATTCGGCCTTTTAAGAACAGCATGCACAGTGGCTCACTGTGGACATGTTTGCCTGAAAAGGAATCTTTGAAATGTTTCATAGTTTTAGAAATATAGTGCTTTAAATGTGAGAAATTTATAATGGCAGATAGTGGCACGTCAAAATCACTTTCACCTAGAAACTCCATTCACACGTTTTATAATTCAGCGTACTGTGGAGACACATGCTGGAACTTTTTACTTTGAAATGTTTTGTAGTTTCTGAGTTATTTAACTTTAACGCCCAATGCATTCTCAATGGCAATAGCACAAACTTTGGCATGCTACTAGTCCTACATACTTACACCTAGAAACCCCATTCAAGCCTACTTAGGTTCATCTTACGGTGGACATGTTTGCCTGAAAAGGAATCTTTGAAATGTTTCATAGTTTTAGAAATATAGTGCTTTCAAATTTGAGAATTTTACAATGGGGCTCAATGGCAGATATTGGCACGTCAAAAAAGCACTTTCACCGAGAAACTCCATTCACACTTTTTATAATTCAGCTTACTGTGGAGACACATGCTGGAACTTTTTACTTTGAAATGTTTTGTAGTTTCTGAGTTATTTAACTTTAACGCCCAATGCATTCTCAATGGCAATAGCACAAACTTTGGCATGCTACTAGTCCTACATACTTACACCTAGAAACCCCATTCAAGCCTACTTAGGTTCATCTTACGGTGGACATGTTTGCCTGAAAAGGAATCTTTGAAATGTTTAATAGTTTTAGAAATATAGTGCTTTTAAATTTGAGAAATTCAGAATGGGGGTCAATGGCAGATTTTGGCAAGTAAAGATTTGAGTGGGGTTTGAACCCACTATCTCCAGATCATGCAGCCAGTGTGTTCTAAGTCACTGATCTACTTGCTACCTGCCACAATGCAGTCTGCTGTTCCCTGTGAGTACAACATTGATACAAAAATAAAATACAAAAAATAAAATAACAGGAGATTTGTCTATTGTTCCTTTTGCTGTTGTTTATCTCTAGACGCTCGAATGTTTATGAACCACAATGGAAACAAGTCTCTGGCTCTTCTGTCATTAACTATTCGGCCTTTTAAGAACAGCATGCACAGTGGCTCACTGTGGACATGTTTGCCTGAAAAGGAATCTTTGAAATGTTTCATAGTTTTAGAAATATAGTGCTTTAAATGTGAGAAATTTATAATGGCAGATAGTGGCACGTCAAAATCACTTTCACCTAGAAACTCCATTCACACGTTTTATAATTCAGCGTACTGTGGAGGCACATGCTGGAACTTTTTCCTTTGAAATGTTTTGTAGTTTCTGAGTTATTTAACTTTAACGCCCAATGCATTCTCAATAGCAATAGCACAAATTTTGGCATGCTACTAGTCCTACATACTTACACCTAGAAACCCCATTCAAGCCTACTTAGGTTCATCTTACGGTGGACATGTTTGCCTGAAAAGGAATCTTTGAAATGTTTCATAGTTTTAGAAATATAGTGCTTTCAAATTTGAGAATTTTACAATGGGGCTCAATGGCAGATATTGGCACGTCAAAAAAGCACTTTCACCTAGAAACTCCATTCACACTTTTTATAATTCAGCTTACTGTGGAGACACATGCTGGAACTTTTTACTTTGAAATGTTTTGTAGTTTCTGAGTTATTTAACTTTAACGCCCAATGCATTCTCAATGGCAATAGCACAAACTTTGGCATGCTACTAGTCCTACATACTTACACCTAGAAACCCCATTCAAGCCTACTTAGGTTCATCTTACGGTGGACATGTTTGCCTGAAAAGGAATCTTTGAAATGTTTAATAGTTTTAGAAATATAGTGCTTTTAAATTTGAGAAATTCAGAATGGGGGTCAATGGCAGATTTTGGCAAGTAAAGATTTGAGTGGGGTTTGAACCCACTATCTCCAGATCATGCAGCCAGTGTGTTCTAAGTCACTGATCTACTTGCTACCTGCCACAATGCAGTCTGCTGTTCCCTGTGAGTACAACATTGATACAAAAATAAAATACAAAAAATAAAATAACAGGAGATTTGTCTATTGTTCCTTTTGCTGTTGTTTATCTCTAGACGCTCGAATGTTTATGAACCACAATGGAAACAAGTCTCTGGCTCTTCTGTCATTAACTATTCGGCCTTTTAAGAACAGCATGCACAGTGGCTCACTGTGGACATGTTTGCCTGAAAAGGAATCTTTGAAATGTTTCATAGTTTTAGAAATATAGTGCTTTAAATGTGAGAAATGTATAATGGCAGATAGTGGCACGTCAAAATCACTTTCACCTAGAAACTCCATTCACACGTTTTATAATTCAGCGTACTGTGGAGACACATGCTGGAACTTTTTACTTTGAAATGTTTTGTAGTTTCTGAGTTATTTAACTTTAACGCCCAATGCATTCTCAATGGCAATAGCACAAACTTTGGCATGCTACTAGTCCTACATACTTACACCTAGAATCCCCATTCAAACCTATTTAGGTTCATCTTACGGTGGACATGTTTGCCTGAAAAGGAATCTTTGAAATGTTTCATAGTTTTAGAAATATAGTGCTTTAAATGTGAGAAATTTATAATGGCAGATAGTGGCACGTCAAAATCACTTTCACCTAGAAACTCCATTCACACGTTTTATAATTCAGCTTACTGTGGAGACACATGCTGGAACTTTTTACGTTGAAATGTTTTGTAGTTTCTGAGTTATTTAACTTTAACGCCCAATGCATTCTCAATGGCAATAGCACAAACTTTGGCATGCTACTAGTCCTACATACTTACACCTAGAAAGCCCATTCAAGCCTACTTAGGTTCATCTTACGGTGGACATGTTTGCCTGAAAAGGAATCTTTGAAATGTTTCATAGTTTTAGAAATATAGTGCTTTTAAATTTGAGAAATTCAGAATGGGGGTCAATGGCAGATTTTGGCAAGTAAAGATTTGAGTGGGGTTTGAACCCACTATCTCCAGATCATGGAGCCAGTGTGTTCTAAGTCACTGATCTACTTGCTACCTGCCACAATGCAGTCTGCTGTTCCCTGTGAGTACAACATTGATACAAAAATAAAATACAAAAAATAAAATAACAGGAGATTTGTCTATTGTTTCTTTTGCTGTTGTTTATCTCTAGACGCTCCAATGTTTATGAACCACAATGGAAACAAGTCTCTGGCTCTTCTGTCATTATCTATTCGGCCTTTTAAAAACAGCATGCACAGTGGCTCACTGGGTACAGAGCCTGCCTGGTAATCAGGAGGCTGCAGGTTCAAGTCCTGGCTCTGACATAGTGTCCCAAAATCATGAAAATATGACATAATATATTATGCCGTCCCAAACCATGGACTATAGTATGTCGTTTTTTCATGATTTTCATATTTTTTTCAAATCCTCCAAAATCATGAAAAACGACATGCTATAGTATGCCGTCCGAAGCCATGAACTATAGTATGTCGTTTTTTCATGATTTTCATCTTTTTTTCAAATAGTCCAAAATCACAAAAAACGACATGCTATAGTATGCCGTCCGAAAAAAATTATAACTTTGGCATGCTACTAGTCCTACATACTTACACCTAGAATCCCCATTCAAACCTATTTAGGTTCATCTTACGGTGGACATGTTTGCCTGAAAAGGAATCTTTGAAATGTTTCATAGTTTTAGAAATATAGTGCTTTAAATGTGAGAAATTTATAATGGCAGATAGTGGCACGTCAAAATCACCTTCACCTAGAAACTCCATTCACACGTTTTATAATTCAGCGTACTGTGGAGACACATGCTGGAACTTTTTACTTTGAAATGTTTTGTAGTTTCTGAGTTATTTAACTTTAACGCCCAATGCATTCTCAATGGCAATAGCACAAACTTTGGCATGCTACTAGTCCTACATACTTACACCTAGAAACCCCATTCAAGCCTACTTAGGTTCATCTTACGGTGGACATGTTTGCCTGAAAAGGAATCTTTGAAATGTTTCATAGTTTTAGAAATATAGTGCTTTCAAATTTGAGAATTTTACAATGGGGCTCAATGGCAGATATTGGCACGTCAAAAAAGCACTTTCACCGAGAAACTCCATTCACACTTTTTATAATTCAGCTTACTGTGGAGACACATGCTGGAACTTTTTACTTTGAAATGTTTTGTAGTTTCTGAGTTATTTAACTTTAACGCCCAATGCATTCTCAATGGCAATAGCACAAACTTTGGCATGCTACTAGTCCTACATACTTACACCTAGAAACCCCATTCAAGCCTACTTAGGTTCATCTTACGGTGGACATGTTTGCCTGAAAAGGAATCTTTGAAATGTTTAATAGTTTTAGAAATATAGTGCTTTTAAATTTGAGAAATTCAGAATGGGGGTCAATGGCAGATTTTGGCAAGTAAAGATTTGAGTGGGGTTTGAACCCACTATCTCCAGATCATGCAGCCAGTGTGTTCTAAGTCACTGATCTACTTGCTACCTGCCACAATGCAGTCTGCTGTTCCCTGTGAGTACAACATTGGTACAAAAATAAAATACAAAAAATAAAATAACAGGAGATTTGTCTATTGTTCCTTTTGCTGTTGTTTATCTCTAGACGCTCGAATGTTTATGAACCACAATGGAAACAAGTCTCTGGCTCTTCTGTCATTAACTATTCGGCCTTTTAAGAACAGCATGCACAGTGGCTCACTGTGGACATGTTTGCCTGAAAAGGAATCTTTGAAATGTTTCATAGTTTTAGAAATATAGTGCTTTAAATGTGAGAAATTTATAATGGCAGATAGTGGCACGTCAAAATCACTTTCACCTAGAAACTCCATTCACACGTTTTATAATTCAGCGTACTGTGGAGACACATGCTGGAACTTTTTACTTTGAAATGTTTTGTAGTTTCTGAGTTATTTAACTTTAACGCCCAATGCATTCTCAATGGCAATAGCACAAACTTTGGCATGCTACTAGTCCTACATACTTACACCTAGAAACCCCATTCAAGCCTACTTAGGTTCATCTTACGGTGGACATGTTTGCCTGAAAAGGAATCTTTGAAATGTTTCATAGTTTTAGAAATATAGTGCTTTCAAATTTGAGAATTTTACAATGGGGCTCAATGGCAGATATTGGCACGTCAAAAAAGCACTTTCACCGAGAAACTCCATTCACACTTTTTATAATTCAGCTTACTGTGGAGACACATGCTGGAACTTTTTACTTTGAAATGTTTTGTAGTTTCTGAGTTATTTAACTTTAACGCCCAATGCATTCTCAATGGCAATAGCACAAACTTTGGCATGCTACTAGTCCTACATACTTACACCTAGAAACCCCATTCAAGCCTACTTAGGTTCATCTTACGGTGGACATGTTTGCCTGAAAAGGAATCTTTGAAATGTTTAATAGTTTTAGAAATATAGTGCTTTTAAATTTGAGAAATTCAGAATGGGGGTCAATGGCAGATTTTGGCAAGTAAAGATTTGAGTGGGGTTTGAACCCACTATCTCCAGATCATGCAGCCAGTGTGTTCTAAGTCACTGATCTACTTGCTACCTGCCACAATGCAGTCTGCTGTTCCCTGTGAGTACAACATTGATACAAAAATAAAATACAAAAAATAAAATAACAGGAGATTTGTCTATTGTTCCTTTTGCTGTTGTTTATCTCTAGACGCTCGAATGTTTATGAACCACAATGGAAACAAGTCTCTGGCTCTTCTGTCATTAACTATTCGGCCTTTTAAGAACAGCATGCACAGTGGCTCACTGTGGACATGTTTGCCTGAAAAGGAATCTTTGAAATGTTTCATAGTTTTAGAAATATAGTGCTTTAAATGTGAGAAATTTATAATGGCAGATAGTGGCACGTCAAAATCACTTTCACCTAGAAACTCCATTCACACGTTTTATAATTCAGCGTACTGTGGAGGCACATGCTGGAACTTTTTCCTTTGAAATGTTTTGTAGTTTCTGAGTTATTTAACTTTAACGCCCAATGCATTCTCAATGGCAATAGCACAAATTTTGGCATGCTACTAGTCCTACATACTTACACCTAGAAACCCCATTCAAGCCTACTTAGGTTCATCTTACGGTGGACATGTTTGCCTGAAAAGGAATCTTTGAAATGTTTCATAGTTTTAGAAATATAGTGCTTTCAAATTTGAGAATTTTACAATGGGGCTCAATGGCAGATATTGGCACGTCAAAAAAGCACTTTCACCTAGAAACTCCATTCACACTTTTTATAATTCAGCTTACTGTGGAGACACATGCTGGAACTTTTTACTTTGAAATGTTTTGTAGTTTCTGAGTTATTTAACTTTAACGCCCAATGCATTCTCAATGGCAATAGCACAAACTTTGGCATGCTACTAGTCCTACATACTTACACCTAGAAACCCCATTCAAGCCTACTTAGGTTCATCTTACGGTGGACATGTTTGCCTGAAAAGGAATCTTTGAAATGTTTAATAGTTTTAGAAATATAGTGCTTTTAAATTTGAGAAATTCAGAATGGGGGTCAATGGCAGATTTTGGCAAGTAAAGATTTGAGTGGGGTTTGAACCCACTATCTCCAGATCATGCAGCCAGTGTGTTCTAAGTCACTGATCTACTTGCTACCTGCCACAATGCAGTCTGCTGTTCCCTGTGAGTACAACATTGATACAAAAATAAAATACAAAAAATAAAATAACAGGAGATTTGTCTATTGTTCCTTTTGCTGTTGTTTATCTCTAGACGCTCGAATGTTTATGAACCACAATGGAAACAAGTCTCTGGCTCTTCTGTCATTAACTATTCGGCCTTTTAAGAACAGCATGCACAGTGGCTCACTGTGGACATGTTTGCCTGAAAAGGAATCTTTGAAATGTTTCATAGTTTTAGAAATATAGTGCTTTAAATGTGAGAAATGTATAATGGCAGATAGTGGCACGTCAAAATCACTTTCACCTAGAAACTCCATTCACACGTTTTATAATTCAGCGTACTGTGGAGACACATGCTGGAACTTTTTACTTTGAAATGTTTTGTAGTTTCTGAGTTATTTAACTTTAACGCCCAATGCATTCTCAATGGCAATAGCACAAACTTTGGCATGCTACTAGTCCTACATACTTACACCTAGAATCCCCATTCAAACCTATTTAGGTTCATCTTACGGTGGACATGTTTGCCTGAAAAGGAATCTTTGAAATGTTTCATAGTTTTAGAAATATAGTGCTTTCAAATTTGAGAATTTTACAATGGGGCTCAATGGCAGATATTGGCACGTCAAAAAAGCACTTTCACCTAGAAACTCCATTCACACTTTTTATAATTCAGCTTACTGTGGAGACACATGCTGGAACTTTTTACTTTGAAATGTTTTGTAGTTTCTGAGTTATTTAACTTTAACGCCCAATGCATTCTCAATGGCAATAGCACAAACTTTGGCATGCTACTAGTCCTACATACTTACACCTAGAAACCCCATTCAAGCCTACTTAGGTTCATCTTACGGTGGACATGTTTGCCTGAAAAGGAATCTTTGAAATGTTTCATAGTTTTAGAAATATAGTGCTTTTAAATTTGAGAAATTCAGAATGGGGGTCAATGGCAGATTTTGGCAAGTAAAGATTTGAGTGGGGTTTGAACCCACTATCTCCAGATCATGCAGCCAGTGTGTTCTAAGTCACTGATCTACTTGCTACCTGCCACAATGCAGTCTGCTGTTCCCTGTGAGTACAACATTGATACAAAAATAAAATACAAAAAATAAAATAACAGGAGATTTGTCTATTGTTTCTTTTGCTGTTGTTTATCTCTAGACGCTCGAATGTTTATGAACCACAATGGAAACAAGTCTCTGGCTCTTCTGTCATTATCTATTCGGCCTTATAAAAACAGCATGCACAGTGGCTCACTGGGTACAGAGCCTGCCTGGTAATCAGGAGGTTGCAGGTTCAAGTCCTGGCTCTGACATAGTGTCCCAAAATCATGAAAATATGACATAATATATTATGCCGTCCCAAACCATGGACTATAGTATGTCGTTTTTTCATGATTTTCATATTTTTTTCAAATCCTCCAAAATCATGAAAAACGACATGCTATAGTATGCCGTCCGAAGCCATGAACTATAGTATGTCGTTTTTTCATGATTTTCATCTTTTTTTCAAATAGTCCAAAATCACAAAAAACGACATGCTATAGTATGCCGTCCGAAAAAAATTATAACTTTGGCATGCTACTAGTCCTACATACTTACACCTAGAATCCCCATTCAAACCTATTTAGGTTCATCTTACGGTGGACATGTTTGCCTGAAAAGGAATCTTTGAAATGTTTCATAGTTTTAGAAAAATAGTGCTTTAAATGTGAGAAATTTATAATGGCAGATAGTGGCACGTCAAAATCACTTTCACCTAGAAACTCCATTCACACGTTTTATAATTCAGCGTACTGTGGAGACACATGCTGGAACTTTTTACGTTGAAATGTTTTGTAGTTTCTGAGTTATTTAACTTTAACGCCCTATGCATTCTCAATGGCAATAGCACAAACTTTGGCATGCTACTAGTCCTACATACTTACACCTAGAAACCCCATTCAAGCCTACTTAGGTTCATCTTACGGTGGACATGTTTGCCTGAAAAGGAATCTTTGAAATGTTTCATAGTTTTAGAAATATAGTGCTTTCAAATTTGAGAATTTTACAATGGGGCTCAATGGCAGATATTGGCACGTCAAAAAAGCACTTTCACCGAGAAACTCCATTCACACTTTTTATAATTCAGCTTACTGTGGAGACACATGCTGGAACTTTTTACTTTGAAATGTTTTGTAGTTTCTGAGTTATTTAACTTTAACGCCCAATGCATTCTCAATGGCAATAGCACAAACTTTGGCATGCTACTAGTCCTACATACTTACACCTAGAAACCCCATTCAAGCCTACTTAGGTTCATCTTACGGTGGACATGTTTGCCTGAAAAGGAATCTTTGAAATGTTTAATAGTTTTAGAAATATAGTGCTTTTAAATTTGAGAAATTCAGAATGGGGGTCAATGGCAGATTTTGGCAAGTAAAGATTTGAGTGGGGTTTGAACCCACTATCTCCAGATCATGCAGCCAGTGTGTTCTAAGTCACTGATCTACTTGCTACCTGCCACAATGCAGTCTGCTGTTCCCTGTGAGTACAACATTGATACAAAAATAAAATACAAAAAATAAAATAACAGGAGATTTGTCTATTGTTCCTTTTGCTGTTGTTTATCTCTAGACGCTCGAATGTTTATGAACCACAATGGAAACAAGTCTCTGGCTCTTCTGTCATTAACTATTCGGCCTTTTAAGAACAGCATGCACAGTGGCTCACTGTGGACATGTTTGCCTGAAAAGGAATCTTTGAAATGTTTCATAGTTTTAGAAATATAGTGCTTTAAATGTGAGAAATTTATAATGGCAGATAGTGGCACGTCAAAATCACTTTCACCTAGAAACTCCATTCACACGTTTTATAATTCAGCGTACTGTGGAGACACATGCTGGAACTTTTTACTTTGAAATGTTTTGTAGTTTCTGAGTTATTTAACTTTAACGCCCAATGCATTCTCAATGGCAATAGCACAAACTTTGGCATGCTACTAGTCCTACATACTTACACCTAGAAACCCCATTCAAGCCTACTTAGGTTCATCTTACGGTGGACATGTTTGCCTGAAAAGGAATCTTTGAAATGTTTCATAGTTTTAGAAATATAGTGCTTTCAAATTTGAGAATTTTACAATGGGGCTCAATGGCAGATATTGGCACGTCAAAAAAGCACTTTCACCGAGAAACTCCATTCACACTTTTTATAATTCAGCTTACTGTGGAGACACATGCTGGAACTTTTTACTTTGAAATGTTTTGTAGTTTCTGAGTTATTTAACTTTAACGCCCAATGCATTCTCAATGGCAATAGCACAAACTTTGGCATGCTACTAGTCCTACATACTTACACCTAGAAACCCCATTCAAGCCTACTTAGGTTCATCTTACGGTGGACATGTTTGCCTGAAAAGGAATCTTTGAAATGTTTAATAGTTTTAGAAATATAGTGCTTTTAAATTTGAGAAATTCAGAATGGGGGTCAATGGCAGATTTTGGCAAGTAAAGATTTGAGTGGGGTTTGAACCCACTATCTCCAGATCATGCAGCCAGTGTGTTCTAAGTCACTGATCTACTTGCTACCTGCCACAATGCAGTCTGCTGTTCCCTGTGAGTACAACATTGATACAAAAATAAAATACAAAAAATAAAATAACAGGAGATTTGTCTATTGTTCCTTTTGCTGTTGTTTATCTCTAGACGCTCGAATGTTTATGAACCACAATGGAAACAAGTCTCTGGCTCTTCTGTCATTAACTATTCGGCCTTTTAAGAACAGCATGCACAGTGGCTCACTGTGGACATGTTTGCCTGAAAAGGAATCTTTGAAATGTTTCATAGTTTTAGAAATATAGTGCTTTAAATGTGAGAAATTTATAATGGCAGATAGTGGCACGTCAAAATCACTTTCACCTAGAAACTCCATTCACACGTTTTATAATTCAGCTTACTGTGGAGACACATGCTGGAACTTTTTACTTTGAAATGTTTTGTAGTTTCTGAGTTATTTAACTTTAACGCCCAATGCATTCTCAATGGCAATAGCACAAATTTTGGCATGCTACTAGTCCTACATACTTACACCTAGAAACCCCATTCAAGCCTACTTAGGTTCATCTTACGGTGGACATGTTTGCCTGAAAAGGAATCTTTGAAATGTTTCATAGTTTTAGAAATATAGTGCTTTCAAATTTGAGAATTTTACAATGGGGCTCAATGGCAGATATTGGCACGTCAAAAAAGCACTTTCACCTAGAAACTCCATTCACACTTTTTATAATTCAGCTTACTGTGGAGACACATGCTGGAACTTTTTACTTTGAAATGTTTTGTAGTTTCTGAGTTATTTAACTTTAACGCCCAATGCATTCTCAATGGCAATAGCACAAACTTTGGCATGCTACTAGTCCTACATACTTACACCTAGAAACCCCATTCAAGCCTACTTAGGTTCATCTTACGGTGGACATGTTTGCCTGAAAAGGAATCTTTGAAATGTTTCATAGTTTTAGAAATATAGTGCTTTTAAATTTGAGAAATTCAGAATGGGGGTCAATGGCAGATTTTGGCAAGTAAAGATTTGAGTGGGGTTTGAACCCACTATCTCCAGATCATGCAGCCAGTGTGTTCTAAGTCACTGATCTACTTGCTACCTGCCACAATGCAGTCTGCTGTTCCCTGTGAGTACAACATTGATACAAAAATAAAATACAAAAAATAAAATAACAGGAGATTTGTCTATTGTTTCTTTTGCTGTTGTTTATCTCTAGACGCTCGAATGTTTATGAACCACAATGGAAACAAGTCTCTGGCTCTTCTGTCATTATCTATTCGGCCTTATAAAAACAGCATGCACAGTGGCTCACTGGGTACAGAGCCTGCCTGGTAATCAGGAGGTTGCAGGTTCAAGTCCTGGCTCTGACATAGTGTCCCAAAATCATGAAAATATGACATAATATATTATGCCGTCCCAAACCATGGACTATAGTATGTCGTTTTTTCATGATTTTCATATTTTTTTCAAATCCTCCAAAATCATGAAAAACGACATGCTATAGTATGCCGTCCGAAGCCATGAACTATAGTATGTCGTTTTTTCATGATTTTCATCTTTTTTTCAAATAGTCCAAAATCACAAAAAACGACATGCTATAGTATGCCGTCCGAAAAAAATTATAACTTTGGCATGCTACTAGTCCTACATACTTACACCTAGAATCCCCATTCAAACCTATTTAGGTTCATCTTACGGTGGACATGTTTGCCTGAAAAGGAATCTTTGAAATGTTTCATAGTTTTAGAAAAATAGTGCTTTAAATGTGAGAAATTTATAATGGCAGATAGTGGCACGTCAAAATCACTTTCACCTAGAAACTCCATTCACACGTTTTATAATTCAGCGTACTGTGGAGACACATGCTGGAACTTTTTACGTTGAAATGTTTTGTAGTTTCTGAGTTATTTAACTTTAACGCCCTATGCATTCTCAATGGCAATAGCACAAACTTTGGCATGCTACTAGTCCTACATACTTACACCTAGAAACCCCATTCAAGCCTACTTAGGTTCATCTTACGGTGGACATGTTTGCCTGAAAAGGAATCTTTGAAATGTTTCATAGTTTTAGAAATATAGTGCTTTCAAATTTGAGAATTTTACAATGGGGCTCAATGGCAGATATTGGCACGTCAAAAAAGCACTTTCACCGAGAAACTCCATTCACACTTTTTATAATTCAGCTTACTGTGGAGACACATGCTGGAACTTTTTACTTTGAAATGTTTTGTAGTTTCTGAGTTATTTAACTTTAACGCCCAATGCATTCTCAATGGCAATAGCACAAACTTTGGCATGCTACTAGTCCTACATACTTACACCTAGAAACCCCATTCAAGCCTACTTAGGTTCATCTTACGGTGGACATGTTTGCCTGAAAAGGAATCTTTGAAATGTTTAATAGTTTTAGAAATATAGTGCTTTTAAATTTGAGAAATTCAGAATGGGGGTCAATGGCAGATTT
The DNA here is from genome assembly GCF_951216825.1 of Electrona antarctica. Taxonomy (NCBI): domain Eukaryota; kingdom Metazoa; phylum Chordata; class Actinopteri; order Myctophiformes; family Myctophidae; genus Electrona; species Electrona antarctica. The sequence continues at coordinate 45,456,273 of NC_136789.1, read as the reverse complement.
TGGCAAGTAAAGATTTGAGTGGGGTTTGAACCCACTATCTCCAGATCATGCAGCCAGTGTGTTCTAAGTCACTGATCTACTTGCTACCTGCCACAATGCAGTCTGCTGTTCCCTGTGAGTACAACATTGATACAAAAATAAAATACAAAAAATAAAATAACAGGAGATTTGTCTATTGTTCCTTTTGCTGTTGTTTATCTCTAGACGCTCGAATGTTTATGAACCACAATGGAAACAAGTCTCTGGCTCTTCTGTCATTAACTATTCGGCCTTTTAAGAACAGCATGCACAGTGGCTCACTGTGGACATGTTTGCCTGAAAAGGAATCTTTGAAATGTTTCATAGTTTTAGAAATATAGTGCTTTAAATGTGAGAAATTTATAATGGCAGATAGTGGCACGTCAAAATCACTTTCACCTAGAAACTCCATTCACACGTTTTATAATTCAGCGTACTGTGGAGACACATGCTGGAACTTTTTACTTTGAAATGTTTTGTAGTTTCTGAGTTATTTAACTTTAACGCCCAATGCATTCTCAATGGCAATAGCACAAACTTTGGCATGCTACTAGTCCTACATACTTACACCTAGAAACCCCATTCAAGCCTACTTAGGTTCATCTTACGGTGGACATGTTTGCCTGAAAAGGAATCTTTGAAATGTTTCATAGTTTTAGAAATATAGTGCTTTCAAATTTGAGAATTTTACAATGGGGCTCAATGGCAGATATTGGCACGTCAAAAAAGCACTTTCACCGAGAAACTCCATTCACACTTTTTATAATTCAGCTTACTGTGGAGACACATGCTGGAACTTTTTACTTTGAAATGTTTTGTAGTTTCTGAGTTATTTAACTTTAACGCCCAATGCATTCTCAATGGCAATAGCACAAACTTTGGCATGCTACTAGTCCTACATACTTACACCTAGAAACCCCATTCAAGCCTACTTAGGTTCATCTTACGGTGGACATGTTTGCCTGAAAAGGAATCTTTGAAATGTTTAATAGTTTTAGAAATATAGTGCTTTTAAATTTGAGAAATTCAGAATGGGGGTCAATGGCAGATTTTGGCAAGTAAAGATTTGAGTGGGGTTTGAACCCACTATCTCCAGATCATGCAGCCAGTGTGTTCTAAGTCACTGATCTACTTGCTACCTGCCACAATGCAGTCTGCTGTTCCCTGTGAGTACAACATTGATACAAAAATAAAATACAAAAAATAAAATAACAGGAGATTTGTCTATTGTTCCTTTTGCTGTTGTTTATCTCTAGACGCTCGAATGTTTATGAACCACAATGGAAACAAGTCTCTGGCTCTTCTGTCATTAACTATTCGGCCTTTTAAGAACAGCATGCACAGTGGCTCACTGTGGACATGTTTGCCTGAAAAGGAATCTTTGAAATGTTTCATAGTTTTAGAAATATAGTGCTTTAAATGTGAGAAATTTATAATGGCAGATAGTGGCACGTCAAAATCACTTTCACCTAGAAACTCCATTCACACGTTTTATAATTCAGCTTACTGTGGAGACACATGCTGGAACTTTTTACTTTGAAATGTTTTGTAGTTTCTGAGTTATTTAACTTTAACGCCCAATGCATTCTCAATGGCAATAGCACAAATTTTGGCATGCTACTAGTCCTACATACTTACACCTAGAAACCCCATTCAAGCCTACTTAGGTTCATCTTACGGTGGACATGTTTGCCTGAAAAGGAATCTTTGAAATGTTTCATAGTTTTAGAAATATAGTGCTTTCAAATTTGAGAATTTTACAATGGGGCTCAATGGCAGATATTGGCACGTCAAAAAAGCACTTTCACCTAGAAACTCCATTCACACTTTTTATAATTCAGCTTACTGTGGAGACACATGCTGGAACTTTTTACTTTGAAATGTTTTGTAGTTTCTGAGTTATTTAACTTTAACGCCCAATGCATTCTCAATGGCAATAGCACAAACTTTGGCATGCTACTAGTCCTACATACTTACACCTAGAAACCCCATTCAAGCCTACTTAGGTTCATCTTACGGTGGACATGTTTGCCTGAAAAGGAATCTTTGAAATGTTTCATAGTTTTAGAAATATAGTGCTTTTAAATTTGAGAAATTCAGAATGGGGGTCAATGGCAGATTTTGGCAAGTAAAGATTTGAGTGGGGTTTGAACCCACTATCTCCAGATCATGCAGCCAGTGTGTTCTAAGTCACTGATCTACTTGCTACCTGCCACAATGCAGTCTGCTGTTCCCTGTGAGTACAACATTGATACAAAAATAAAATACAAAAAATAAAATAACAGGAGATTTGTCTATTGTTTCTTTTGCTGTTGTTTATCTCTAGACGCTCGAATGTTTATGAACCACAATGGAAACAAGTCTCTGGCTCTTCTGTCATTATCTATTCGGCCTCATAAAAACAGCATGCACAGTGGCTCACTGGGTACAGAGCCTGCCTGGTAATCAAGAGGTTGCAGGTTCAAGTCCTGGCTCTGACATAGTGTCCCAAAATCATGAAAATATGACATAATATATTATGCCGTCCCAAACCATGGACTATAGTATGTCGTTTTTTCATGATTTTCATATTTTTTTCAAATCCTCCAAAATCATGAAAAACGACATGCTATAGTATGCCGTCCGAAGCCATGAACTATAGTATGTCGTTTTTTCATGATTTTCATCTTTTTTTCAAATAGTCCAAAATCACAAAAAACGACATGCTATAGTATGCCGTCCGAAAAAAATTATAACTTTGGCATGCTACTAGTCCTACATACTTACACCTAGAATCCCCATTCAAACCTATTTAGGTTCATCTTACGGTGGACATGTTTGCCTGAAAAGGAATCTTTGAAATGTTTCATAGTTTTAGAAAAATAGTGCTTTAAATGTGAGAAATTTATAATGGCAGATAGTGGCACGTCAAAATCACTTTCACCTAGAAACTCCATTCACACGTTTTATAATTCAGCGTACTGTGGAGACACATGCTGGAACTTTTTACGTTGAAATGTTTTGTAGTTTCTGAGTTATTTAACTTTAACGCCCAATGCATTCTCAATGGCAATAGCACAAACTTTGGCATGCTACTAGTCCTACATACTTACACCTAGAAACCCCATTCAAGCCTACTTAGGTTCATCTTACGGTGGACATGTTTGCCTGAAAAGGAATCTTTGAAATGTTTCATAGTTTTAGAAATATAGTGCTTTCAAATTTGAGAATTTTACAATGGGGCTCAATGGCAGATATTGGCACGTCAAAAAAGCACTTTCACCGAGAAACTCCATTCACACTTTTTATAATTCAGCTTACTGTGGAGACACATGCTGGAACTTTTTACTTTGAAATGTTTTGTAGTTTCTGAGTTATTTAACTTTAACGCCCAATGCATTCTCAATGGCAATAGCACAAACTTTGGCATGCTACTAGTCCTACATACTTACACCTAGAAACCCCATTCAAGCCTACTTAGGTTCATCTTACGGTGGACATGTTTGCCTGAAAAGGAATCTTTGAAATGTTTAATAGTTTTAGAAATATAGTGCTTTTAAATTTGAGAAATTCAGAATGGGGGTCAATGGCAGATTTTGGCAAGTAAAGATTTGAGTGGGGTTTGAACCCACTATCTCCAGATCATGCAGCCAGTGTGTTCTAAGTCACTGATCTACTTGCTACCTGCCACAATGCAGTCTGCTGTTCCCTGTGAGTACAACATTGATACAAAAATAAAATACAAAATATAAAATAACAGGAGATTTGTCTATTGTTCCTTTTGCTGTTGTTTATCTCTAGACGCTCGAATGTTTATGAACCACAATGGAAACAAGTCTCTGGCTCTTCTGTCATTAACTATTCGGCCTTTTAACAACAGCATGCACAGTGGCTCACTGTGGACATGTTTGCCTGAAAAGGAATCTTTGAAATGTTTCATAGTTTTAGAAATATAGTGCTTTAAATGTGAGAAATCTATAATGGCAGATAGTGGCACGTCAAAATCACTTTCACCTAGAAACTCCATTCACACGTTTTATAATTCAGCTTACTGTGGAGACACATGCTGGAACTTTTTACTTTGAAATGTTTTGTAGTTTCTGAGTTATTTAACTTTAACGCCCAATGCATTCTCAATGGCAATAGCACAAATTTTGGCATGCTACTAGTCCTACATACTTACACCTAGAAACCCCATTCAAGCCTACTTAGGTTCATCTTACGGTGGACATGTTTGCCTGAAAAGGAATCTTTGAAATGTTTCATAGTTTTAGAAATATAGTGCTTTCAAATTTGAGAATTTTACAATGGGGCTCAATGGCAGATTTTGGCACGTCAAAAAAGCACTTTCACCTAGAAACTCCATTCACACTTTTTATAATTCAGCTTACTGTGGAGACACATGCTGGAACTTTTTACTTTGAAATGTTTTGTAGTTTCTGAGTTATTTAACTTTAACGCCCAATGCATTCTCAATGGCAATAGCACAAACTTTGGCATGCTACTAGTCCTACATACTTACACCTAGAAACCCCATTCAAGCCTACTTAGGTTCATCTTACGGTGGACATGTTTGCCTGAAAAGGAATCTTTGAAATGTTTCATAGTTTTAGAAATATAGTGCTTTTAAATTTGAGAAATTCAGAATGGGGGTCAATGGCAGATTTTGGCAAGTAAAGATTTGAGTGGGGTTTGAACCCACTATCTCCAGATCATGCAGCCAGTGTGTTCTAAGTCACTGATCTACTTGCTACCTGCCACAATGCAGTCTGCGGTTCCCTGTGAGTACAACATTGATACAAAAATAAAATACAAAAAATAAAATAACAGGAGATTTGTCTATTGTTTCTTTTGCTGTTGTTTATCTCTAGACGCTCGAATGTTTATGAACCACAATGGAAACAAGTCTCTGGCTCTTCTGTCATTATCTATTCGGCCTTTTAAAAACAGCATGCACAGTGGCTCACTGGGTACAGAGCCTGCCTGGTAATCAGGAGGCTGCAGGTTCAAGTCCTGGCTCTGACATAGTGTCCCAAAATCATGAAAATATGACATAATATATTATGCCGTCCCAAACCATGGACTATAGTATGTCGTTTTTTCATGATTTTCATATTTTTTTCAAATCCTCCAAAATCATGAAAAACGACATGCTATAGTATGCCGTCCGAAGCCATGAACTATAGTATGTCGTTTTTTCATGATTTTCATCTTTTTTTCAAATAGTCCAAAATCACAAAAAACGACATGCTATAGTATGCCGTCCGAAAAAAATTATAACTTTGGCATGCTACTAGTCCTACATACTTACACCTAGAATCCCCATTCAAACCTATTTAGGTTCATCTTACGGTGGACATGTTTGCCTGAAAAGGAATCTTTGAAATGTTTCATAGTTTTAGAAATATAGTGCTTTAAATGTGAGAAATGTATAATGGCAGATAGTGGCACGTCAAAATCACTTTCACCTAGAAACTCCATTCACACGTTTTATAATTCAGCGTACTGTGGAGACACATGCTGGAACTTTTTACGTTGAAATGTTTTGTAGTTTCTGAGTTATTTAACTTTAACGCCCAATGCATTCTCAATGGCAATAGCACAAACTTTGGCATGCTACTAGTCCTACATACTTACACCTAGAAACCCCATTCAAGCCTACTTAGGTTCATCTTACGGTGGACATGTTTGCCTGAAAAGGAATCTTTGAAATGTTTCATAGTTTTAGAAATATAGTGCTTTCATATTTGAGAATTTTACAATGGGGCTCAATGGCAGATATTGGCACGTCAAAAAAGCACTTTCACCGAGAAACTCCATTCACACTTTTTATAATTCAGCTTACTGTGGAGACACATGCTGGAACTTTTTACTTTGAAATGTTTTGTAGTTTCTGAGTTATTTAACTTTAACGCCCAATGCATTCTCAATGGCAATAGCACAAACTTTGGCATGCTACTAGTCCTACATACTTACACCTAGAAACCCCATTCAAGCCTACTTAGGTTCATCTTACGGTGGACATGTTTGCCTGAAAAGGAATCTTTGAAATGTTTAATAGTTTTAGAAATATAGTGCTTTTAAATTTGAGAAATTCAGAATGGGGGTCAATGGCAGATTTTGGCAAGTAAAGATTTGAGTGGGGTTTGAACCCACTATCTCCAGATCATGCAGCCAGTGTGTTCTAAGTCACTGATCTACTTGCTACCTGCCACAATGCAGTCTGCTGTTCCCTGTGAGTACAACATTGATACAAAAATAAAATACAAAAAATAAAATAACAGGAGATTTGTCTATTGTTCCTTTTGCTGTTGTTTATCTCTAGACGCTCGAATGTTTATGAACCACAATGGAAACAAGTCTCTGGCTCTTCTGTCATTAACTATTCGGCCTTTTAAGAACAGCATGCACAGTGGCTCACTGTGGACATGTTTGCCTGAAAAGGAATCTTTGAAATGTTTCATAGTTTTAGAAATATAGTGCTTTAAATGTGAGAAATTTATAATGGCAGATAGTGGCACGTCAAAATCACTTTCACCTAGAAACTCCATTCACACGTTTTATAATTCAGCGTACTGTGGAGACACATGCTGGAACTTTTTACTTTGAAATGTTTTGTAGTTTCTGAGTTATTTAACTTTAACGCCCAATGCATTCTCAATGGCAATAGCACAAACTTTGGCATGCTACTAGTCCTACATACTTACACCTAGAAACCCCATTCAAGCCTACTTAGGTTCATCTTACGGTGGACATGTTTGCCTGAAAAGGAATCTTTGAAATGTTTCATAGTTTTAGAAATATAGTGCTTTCAAATTTGAGAATTTTACAATGGGGCTCAATGGCAGATATTGGCACGTCAAAAAAGCACTTTCACCTAGAAACTCCATTCACACTTTTTATAATTCAGCTTACTGTGGAGACACATGCTGGAACTTTTTACTTTGAAATGTTTTGTAGTTTCTGAGTTATTTAACTTTAACGCCCAATGCATTCTCAATGGAAATAGCACAAACTTTGGCATGCTACTAGTTTTACATACTTACACCTAGAAACCCCATTCAAGCCTACTTAGGTTCATCTTACGGTGGACATGTTTGCCTGAAAAGGAATCTTTGAAATGTTTCATAGTTTTAGAAATATAGTGCTTTAAATGTGAGAAATTTATAATGGCAGATAGTGGCACGTCAAAATCACTTTCACCTAGAAACTCCATTCACACTTTTTATAATTCAGCTTACTGTGGAGACACATGCTGGAACTTTTTACTTTGAAATGTTTTGTAGTTTCTGAGTTATTTAACTTTAACGCCCAATGCATTCTCAATGGAAATAGCACAAACTTTGGCATGCTACTAGTCCTACATACTTACACCTAGAAACCCCATTCAAGCCTACTTAGGTTCATCTTACGGTGGACATGTTTGCCTGAAAAGGAATATTTGAAATGTTTCATAGTTTTAGAAATATAGTGCTTTTAAATTTGAGAAATTCAGAATGGGGGTCAATGGCAGATTTTGGCAAGTAAAGATTTGAGGGGGGTTTGAACCCACTATCTCCAGATCATGGAGCCAGTGTGTTCTAAGTCACTGATCTACTTGCTACCTGCCACAATGCAGTCTGCTGTTCCCTGTGAGTACAACATTGATACAAAAATAAAATACAAAAAATAAAATAACAGGAGATTTGTCTATTGTTTCTTTTGCTGTTGTTTATCTCTAGACGCTCCAATGTTTATGAACCACAATGGAAACAAGTCTCTGGCTCTTCTGTCATTATCTATTCGGCCTTTTAAAAACAGCATGCACAGTGGCTCACTGGGTACAGAGCCTGCCTGGTAATCAGGAGTCTGCAGGTTCAAGTCCTGGCTCTGACATAGTGTCCCAAAAATATGACATAATATATTATGCCGTCCCAAACCATGGACTATAGTATGTCGTTTTTTCATGATTTTCATCTTTTTTTCAAATCCTCCAAAATCATGAAAAACGACATGCTATAGTATGCCGTCCGAAGCCATGAACTATAGTATGTCGTTTTTTCATGATTTTCATCTTTTTTTCAAATAGTCCAAAATCACGAAAAACGACAAGCTATAGTATGCCGTCCGAAAAAAAATATAACTTTGGCATGATACTAGTCCTACATACTTACACCTAGAATCCCCATTCAAACCTATTTAGGTTCATCTTACGGTGGACATGTTTGCCTGAAAAGGAATCTTTGAAATGTTTCATAGTTTTAGAAATATAGTGCTTTAAATGTGAGAAATTTATAATGGCAGATAGTGGCACGTCAAAATCACTTTCACCTAGAAACTCCATTCACACGTTTTATAATTCAGCTTACTGTGGAGACACATGCTGGAACTTTTTACGTTGAAATGTTTTGTAGTTTCTGAGTTATTTAACTTTAACGCCCAATGCATTCTCAATGGCAATAGCACAAACTTTGGCATGCTACTAGTCCTACATACTTACACCTAGAAACCCCATTCAAGCCTACTTAGGTTCATCTTACGGTGGACATGTTTGCCTGAAAAGGAATCTTTGAAATGTTTCATAGTTTTAGAAATATAGTGCTTTCAAATTTGAGAATTTTACAATGGGGCTCAATGGCAGATATTGGCACGTCAAAAAAGCACTTTCACCTAGAAACTCCATTCACACTTTTTATAATTCAGCTTACTGTGGAGACACATGCTGGAACTTTTTACTTTGAAATGTTTTGTAGTTTCTGAGTTATTTAACTTTAACGCCCAATGCATTCTCAATGGAAATAGCACAAACTTTGGCATGCTACTAGTCCTACATACTTACACCTAGAAACCCCATTCAAGCCTACTTAGGTTCATCTTACGGTGGACATGTTTGCCTGAAAAGGAATATTTGAAATGTTTCATAGTTTTAGAAATATAGTGCTTTTAAATTTGAGAAATTCAGAATGGGGGTCAATGGCAGATTTTGGCAAGTAAAGATTTGAGTGGGGTTTGAACCCACTATCTCCAGATCATGGAGCCAGTGTGTTCTAAGTCACTGATCTACTTGCTACCTGCCACAATGCAGTCTGCTGTTCCCTGTGAGTACAACATTGATACAAAAATAAAATACAAAAAATAAAATAACAGGAGATTTGTCTATTGTTTCTTTTGCTGTTGTTTATCTCTAGACGCTCCAATGTTTATGAACCACAATGGAAACAAGTCTCTGGCTCTTCTGTCATTATCTATCCGGCCTTTTAAAAACAGCATGCACAGTGGCTCACTGGGTACAGAGCCTGCCTGGTAATCAGGAGTCTGCAGGTTCAAGTCCTGGCTCTGACATAGTGTCCCAAAAATATGACATAATATATTATGCCGTCCCAAACCATGGACTATAGTATGTCGTTTTTTCATGATTTTCATCTTTTTTTCAAATCCTCCAAAATCATAAAAAACTACATGCTATAGTATGCCGTCCGAAGCCATGAACTATAGTATGTCGTTTTTTCATGATTTTCATCTTTTTTTCAAATAGTCCAAAATCACGAAAAACGACAAGCTATAGTATGCCGTCCTGAAAAAAAATATAACTTTGGCATGATACTAGTCCTACATACTTACACCTAGAATCCCCATTCAAACCTATTTAGGTTCATCTTACGGTGGACATGTTTGCCTGAAAAGGAATCTTTGAAATGTTTCATAGTTTTAGAAATATAGTGCTTTAAATGTGAGAAATTTATAATGGCAGATAGTGGCACGTCAAAATCACTTTCACCTAGAAACTCCATTCACACGTTTTATAATTCAGCGTACTGTGGAGACACATGCTGGAACTTTTTACTTTGAAATGTTTTGTAGTTTCTGAGTTATTTAACTTTAACGCCCAATGCATTCTCAATGGCAATAGCACAAACATTGGCATGCTACTAGTCCTACATACTTACACCTAGAAACCCCATTCAAGCCTACTTAGGTTCATCTTACGGTGGACATGTTTGCCTGAAAAGGAATCTTTGAAATGTTTCATAGTTTTAGAAATATAGTGCTTTCAAATTTGAGAATTTTACAATGGGGCTCAATGGCAGATATTGGCACGTCAAAAAAGCACTTTCACTGAGAAACTCCATTCACACTTTTTATAATTCAGCTTACTGTGGAGACACATGCTGGAACTTTTTACTTTGAAATGTTTTGTAGTTTCTGAGTTATTTAACTTTAATGCCCAATGCATTCTCAATGGCAATAGCACAAACTTTGGCATGCTACTAGTCCTACATACTTACACCTAGAAACCCCATTCAAGCCTACTTAGGTTCATCTTACGGTGGACATGTTTGCCTGAAAAGGAATCTTTGAAATGTTTCATAGTTTTAGAAATATAGTGCTTTTAAATTTGAGAAATTCAGAATGGGGGTCAATGGCAGATTTTGGCAAGTAAAGATTTGAGTGGGGTTTGAACCCACTATCTCCAGATCATGGAGCCAGTGTGTTCTAAGTCACTGATCTACTTGCTACCTGCCACAATGCAGTCTGCTGTTCCCTGTGAGTACAACATTGATACAAAAATAAAATACAAAAAATAAAATAACAGGAGATTTGTCTATTGTTTCTTTTGCTGTTGTTTATCTCTAGACGCTCCAATGTTTATGAACCACAATGGAAACAAGTCTCTGGATCTTCTGTCATTATCTATTCGGCCTTTTAAAAACAGCATGCACAGTGGCTCACTGGGTACAGAGCCTGCCTGGTAATCAGGAGTCTGCAGGTTCAAGTCCTGGCTCTGACATAGTGTCCCAAAAATATGACATAATATATTATGCCGTCCCAAACCATGGACTATAGTATGTCGTTTTTTCATGATTTTCATCTTTTTTTCAAATCCTCCAAAATCATAAAAAACGACATGCTATAGTATGCCGTCCGAAGCCATGAACTATAGTATGTCGTTTTTTCATGATTTTCATCTTTTTTTCAAATAGTCCAAAATCACGAAAAACGACAAGCTATAGTATGCCGTCCGAAAAAAAATATAACTTTGGCATGATACTAGTCCTACATACTTACACCTAGAATCCCCATTCAAACCTATTTAGGTTCATCTTACGGTGGACATGTTTGCCTGAAAAGGAATCTTTGAAATGTTTCATAGTTTTAGAAATATAGTGCTTTAAATGTGAGAAATTTATAATGGCAGATAGTGGCACGTCAAAATCACTTTCACCTAGAAACTCCATTCACACGTTTTATAATTCAGCTTACTGTGGAGACACATGCTGGAACTTTTTACGTTGAAATGTTTTGTAGTTTCTGAGTTATTTAACTTTAACGCCCAATGCATTCTCAATGGCAATAGCACAAACTTTGGCATGCTACTAGTCCTACATACTTACACCTAGAAACCCCATTCAAGCCTACTTAGGTTCATCTTACGGTGGACATGTTTGCCTGAAAAGGAATCTTTGAAATGTTTCATAGTTTTAGAAATATAGTGCTTTCAAATTTGAGAATTTTACAATGGGGCTCAATGGCAGATATTGGCACGTCAAAAAAGCACTTTCACCTAGAAACTCCATTCACACTTTTTATAATTCAGCTTACTGTGGAGACACATGCTGGAACCTTTTACTTTGAAATGTTTTGTAGTTTCTGAGTTATTTAACTTTAACGCCCAATGCATTCTCAATGGCAATAGCACAAACTTTGGCATGCTACTAGTCCTACATACTTACACCTAGAAACCCCATTCAAGCCTACTTAGGTTCATCTTACGGTGGACATGTTTGCCTGAAAAGGAATCTTTGAAATGTTTAATAGTTTTAGAAATATAGTGCTTTTAAATTTGAGAAATTCAGAATGGGGGTCAATGGCAGATTTTGGCAAGTAAAGATTTGAGTGGGGTTTGAACCCACTATCTCCAGATCATGCAGCCAGTGTGTTCTAAGTCACTGATCTACTTGCTACCTGCCACAATGCAGTCTGCTGTTCCCTGTGAGTACAACATTGATACAAAAATAAAATACAAAATATAAAATAACAGGAGATTTGTCTATTGTTCCTTTTGCTGTTGTTTATCTCTAGACGCTCGAATGTTTATGAACCACAATGGAAACAAGTCTCTGGCTCTTCTGTCATTAACTATTCGGCCTTTTAAGAACAGCATGCACAGTGGCTCACTGTGGACATGTTTGCCTGAAAAGGAATCTTTGAAATGTTTCATAGTTTTAGAAATATAGTGCTTTAAATGTGAGAAATCTATAATGGCAGATAGTGGCACGTCAAAATCACTTTCACCTAGAAACTCCATTCACACGTTTTATAATTCAGCTTACTGTGGAGACACATGCTGGAACTTTTTACTTTGAAATGTTTTGTAGTTTCTGAGTTATTTAACTTTAACGCCCAATGCATTCTCAATGGCAATAGCACAAATTTTGGCATGCTACTAGTCCTACATACTTACACCTAGAAACCCCATTCAAGCCTACTTAGGTTCATCTTACGGTGGACATGTTTGCCTGAAAAGGAATCTTTGAAATGTTTCATAGTTTTAGAAATATAGTGCTTTCAAATTTGAGAATTTTACAATGGGGCTCAATGGCAGATTTTGGCACGTCAAAAAAGCACTTTCACCTAGAAACTCCATTCACACTTTTTATAATTCAGCTTACTGTGGAGACACATGCTGGAACTTTTTACTTTGAAATGTTTTGTAGTTTCTGAGTTATTTAACTTTAACGCCCAATGCATTCTCAATGGCAATAGCACAAACTTTGGCATGCTACTAGTCCTACATACTTACACCTAGAAACCCCATTCAAGCCTACTTAGGTTCATCTTACGGTGGACATGTTTGCCTGAAAAGGAATCTTTGAAATGTTTCATAGTTTTAGAAATATAGTGCTTTTAAATTTGAGAAATTCAGAATGGGGGTCAATGGCAGATTTTGGCAAGTAAAGATTTGAGTGGGGTTTGAACCCACTATCTCCAGATCATGCAGCCAGTGTGTTCTAAGTCACTGATCTACTTGCTACCTGCCACAATGCAGTCTGCTGTTCCCTGTGAGTACACCATTGATACAAAAATAAAATACAAAAAATAAAATAACAGGAGATTTGTCTATTGTTTCTTTTGCTGTTGTTTATCTCTAGACGCTCGAATGTTTATGAACCACAATGGAAACAAGTCTCTGGCTCTTCTGTCATTATCTATTCGGCCTTTTAAAAACAGCATGCACAGTGGCTCACTGGGTACAGAGCCTGCCTGGTAATCAGGAGGCTGCAGGTTCAAGTCCTGGCTCTGACATAGTGTCCCAAAATCATGAAAATATGACATAATATATTATGCCGTCCCAAACCATGGACTATAGTATGTCGTTTTTTCATGATTTTCATATTTTTTTCAAATCCTCCAAAATCATGAAAAACGACATGCTATAGTATGCCGTCCGAAGCCATGAACTATAGTATGTCGTTTTTTCATGATTTTCATCTTTTTTTCAAATAGTCCAAAATCACAAAAAACGACATGCTATAGTATGCCGTCCGAAAAAAATTATAACTTTGGCATGCTACTAGTCCTACATACTTACACCTAGAATCCCCATTCAAACCTATTTAGGTTCATCTTACGGTGGACATGTTTGCCTGAAAAGGAATCTTTGAAATGTTTCATAGTTTTAGAAATATAGTGCTTTAAATGTGAGAAATTTATAATGGCAGATAGTGGCACGTCAAAATCACTTTCACCTAGAAACTCCATTCACACGTTTTATAATTCAGCGTACTGTGGAGACACATGCTGGAACTTTTTACGTTGAAATGTTTTGTAGTTTCTGAGTTATTTAACTTTAACGCCCAATGCATTCTCAATGGCAATAGCACAAACTTTGGCATGCTACTAGTCCTACATACTTACACCTAGAAACCCCATTCAAGCCTACTTAGGTTCATCTTACGGTGGACATGTTTGCCTGAAAAGGAATCTTTGAAATGTTTCATAGTTTTAGAAATATAGTGCTTTCATATTTGAGAATTTTACAATGGGGCTCAATGGCAGATATTGGCACGTCAAAAAAGCACTTTCACCGAGAAACTCCATTCACACTTTTTATAATTCAGCTTACTGTGGAGACACATGCTGGAACTTTTTACTTTGAAATGTTTTGTAGTTTCTGAGTTATTTAACTTTAACGCCCAATGCATTCTCAATGGCAATAGCACAAACTTTGGCATGCTACTAGTCCTACATACTTACACCTAGAAACCCCATTCAAGCCTACTTAGGTTCATCTTACGGTGGACATGTTTGCCTGAAAAGGAATCTTTGAAATGTTTAATAGTTTTAGAAATATAGTGCTTTTAAATTTGAGAAATTCAGAATGGGGGTCAATGGCAGATTTTGGCAAGTAAAGATTTGAGTGGGGTTTGAACCCACTATCTCCAGATCATGCAGCCAGTGTGTTCTAAGTCACTGATCTACTTGCTACCTGCCACAATGCAGTCTGCTGTTCCCTGTGAGTACAACATTGATACAAAAATAAAATACAAAAAATAAAATAACAGGAGATTTGTCTATTGTTCCTTTTGCTGTTGTTTATCTCTAGACGCTCGAATGTTTATGAACCACAATGGAAACAAGTCTCTGGCTCTTCTGTCATTAACTATTCGGCCTTTTAAGAACAGCATGCACAGTGGCTCACTGTGGACATGTTTGCCTGAAAAGGAATCTTTGAAATGTTTCATAGTTTTAGAAATATAGTGCTTTAAATGTGAGAAATTTATAATGGCAGATAGTGGCACGTCAAAATCACTTTCACCTAGAAACTCCATTCACACGTTTTATAATTCAGCTTACTGTGGAGACACATGCTGGAACTTTTTACTTTGAAATGTTTTGTAGTTTCTGAGTTATTTAACTTTAACGCCCAATGCATTCTCAATGGAAATAGCACAAACTTTGGCATGCTACTAGTCCTACATACTTACACCTAGAAACCCCATTCAAGCCTACTTAGGTTCATCTTACGGTGGACATGTTTGCCTGAAAAGGAATATTTGAAATGTTTCATAGTTTTAGAAATATAGTGCTTTTAAATTTGAGAAATTCAGAATGGGGGTCAATGGCAGATTTTGGCAAGTAAAGATTTGAGTGGGGTTTGAACCCACTATCTCCAGATCATGCAGCCAGTGTGTTCTAAGTCACTGATCTACTTGCTACCTGCCACAATGCAGTCTGCTGTTCCCTGTGAGTACAACATTGATACAAAAATAAAATACAAAAAATAAAATAACAGGAGATTTGTCTATTGTTCCTTTTGCTGTTGTTTATCTCTAGACGCTCGAATGTTTATGAACCACAATGGAAACAAGTCTCTGGCTCTTCTGTCATTAACTATTCGGCCTTTTAAGAACAGCATGCACAGTGGCTCACTGTGGACATGTTTGCCTGAAAAGGAATCTTTGAAATGTTTCATAGTTTTAGAAATATAGTGCTTTAAATGTGAGAAATTTATAATGGCAGATAGTGGCACGTCAAAATCACTTTCACCTAGAAACTCCATTCACACGTTTTATAATTCAGCGTACTGTGGAGACACATGCTGGAACTTTTTACTTTGAAATGTTTTGTAGTTTCTGAGTTATTTAACTTTAACGCCCAATGCATTCTCAATGGCAATAGCACAAATTTTGGCATGCTACTAGTCCTACATACTTACACCTAGAAACCCCATTCAAGCCTACTTAGGTTCATCTTACGGTGGACATGTTTGCCTGAAAAGGAATCTTTGAAATGTTTCATAGTTTTAGAAATATAGTGCTTTCAAATTTGAGAATTTTACAATGGGGCTCAATGGCAGATATTGGCACGTCAAAAAAGCACTTTCACCTAGAAACTCCATTCACACTTTTTATAATTCAGCTTACTGTGGAGACACATGCTGGAACTTTTTACTTTGAAATGTTTTGTAGTTTCTGAGTTATTTAACTTTAACGCCCAATGCATTCTCAATGGAAATAGCACAAACTTTGGCATGCTACTAGTCCTACATACTTACACCTAGAAACCCCATTCAAGCCTACTTAGGTTCATCTTACGGTGGACATGTTTGCCTGAAAAGGAATATTTGAAATGTTTCATAGTTTTAGAAATATAGTGCTTTTAAATTTGAGAAATTCAGAATGGGGGTCAATGGCAGATTTTGGCAAGTAAAGATTTGAGGGGGGTTTGAACCCACTATCTCCAGATCATGGAGCCAGTGTGTTCTAAGTCACTGATCTACTTGCTACCTGCCACAATGCAGTCTGCTGTTCCCTGTGAGTACAACATTGATACAAAAATAAAATACAAAAAATAAAATAACAGGAGATTTGTCTATTGTTTCTTTTGCTGTTGTTTATCTCTAGACGCTCCAATGTTTATGAACCACAATGGAAACAAGTCTCTGGCTCTTCTGTCATTATCTATTCGGCCTTTTAAAAACAGCATGCACAGTGGCTCACTGGGTACAGAGCCTGCCTGGTAATCAGGAGTCTGCAGGTTCAAGTCCTGGCTCTGACATAGTGTCCCAAAAATATGACATAATATATTATGCCGTCCCAAACCATGGACTATAGTATGTCGTTTTTTCATGATTTTCATCTTTTTTTCAAATCCTCCAAAATCATGAAAAACGACATGCTATAGTATGCCGTCCGAAGCCATGAACTATAGTATGTCGTTTTTTCATGATTTTCATCTTTTTTTCAAATAGTCCAAAATCACGAAAAACGACAAGCTATAGTATGCCGTCCGAAAAAATATATAACTTTGGCATGATACTAGTCCTACATACTTACACCTAGAATCCCCATTCAAACCTATTTAGGTTCATCTTACGGTGGACATGTTTGCCTGAAAAGGAATCTTTGAAATGTTTCATAGTTTTAGAAATATAGTGCTTTAAATGTGAGAAATTTATAATGGCAGATAGTGGCACGTCAAAATCACTTTCACCTAGAAACTCCATTCACACGTTTTATAATTCAGCTTACTGTGGAGACACATGCTGGAACTTTTTACGTTGAAATGTTTTGTAGTTTCTGAGTTATTTAACTTTAACGCCCAATGCATTCTCAATGGCAATAGCACAAACTTTGGCATGCTACTAGTCCTACATACTTACACCTAGAAACCCCATTCAAGCCTACTTAGGTTCATCTTACGGTGGACATGTTTGCCTGAAAAGGAATCTTTGAAATGTTTCATAGTTTTAGAAATATAGTGCTTTCAAATTTGAGAATTTTACAATGGGGCTCAATGGCAGATATTGGCACGTCAAAAAAGCACTTTCACCTAGAAACTCCATTCACACTTTTTATAATTCAGCTTACTGTGGAGACACATGCTGGAACTTTTTACTTTGAAATGTTTTGTAGTTTCTGAGTTATTTAACTTTAACGCCCAATGCATTCTCAATGGAAATAGCACAAACTTTGGCATGCTACTAGTCCTACATACTTACACCTAGAAACCCCATTCAAGCCTACTTAGGTTCATCTTACGGTGGACATGTTTGCCTGAAAAGGAATATTTGAAATGTTTCATAGTTTTAGAAATATAGTGCTTTTAAATTTGAGAAATTCAGAATGGGGGTCAATGGCAGATTTTGGCAAGTAAAGATTTGAGTGGGGTTTGAACCCACTATCTCCAGATCATGGAGCCAGTGTGTTCTAAGTCACTGATCTACTTGCTACCTGCCACAATGCAGTCTGCTGTTCCCTGTGAGTACAACATTGATACAAAAATAAAATACAAAAAATAAAATAACAGGAGATTTGTCTATTGTTTCTTTTGCTGTTGTTTATCTCTAGACGCTCCAATGTTTATGAACCACAATGGAAACAAGTCTCTGGCTCTTCTGTCATTATCTATTCGGCCTTTTAAAAACAGCATGCACAGTGGCTCACTGGGTACAGAGCCTGCCTGGTAATCAGGAGTCTGCAGGTTCAAGTCCTGGCTCTGACATAGTGTCCCAAAAATATGACATAATATATTATGCCGTCCCAAACCATGGACTATAGTATGTCGTTTTTTCATGATTTTCATCTTTTTTTCAAATCCTCCAAAATCATAAAAAACGACATGCTATAGTATGCCGTCCGAAGCCATGAACTATAGTATGTCGTTTTTTCATGATTTTCATCTTTTTTTCAAATAGTCCAAAATCACGAAAAACGACAAGCTATAGTATGCCGTCCGAAAAAAAATATAACTTTGGCATGATACTAGTCCTACATACTTACACCTAGAATCCCCATTCAAACCTATTTAGGTTCATCTTACGGTGGACATGTTTGCCTGAAAAGGAATCTTTGAAATGTTTCATAGTTTTAGAAATATAGTGCTTTAAATGTGAGAAATTTATAATGGCAGATAGTGGCACGTCAAAATCACTTTCACCTAGAAACTCCATTCACACGTTTTATAATTCAGCTTACTGTGGAGACACATGCTGGAACTTTTTACGTTGAAATGTTTTGTAGTTTCTGAGTTATTTAACTTTAACGCCCAATGCATTCTCAATGGCAATAGCACAAACTTTGGCATGCTACTAGTCCTACATACTTACACCTAGAAACCCCATTCAAGCCTACTTAGGTTCATCTTACGGTGGACATGTTTGCCTGAAAAGGAATCTTTGAAATGTTTCATAGTTTTAGAAATATAGTGCTTTCAAATTTGAGAATTTTACAATGGGGCTCAATGGCAGATATTGGCACGTCAAAAAAGCACTTTCACCTAGAAACTCCATTCACACTTTTTATAATTCATCTTACTGTGGAGACACATGCTGGAACCTTTTACTTTGAAATGTTTTGTAGTTTCTGAGTTATTTAACTTTAACGCCCAATGCATTCTCAATGGCAATAGCACAAACTTTGGCATGCTACTAGTCCTACATACTTACACCTAGAAACCCCATTCAAGCCTACTTAGGTTCATCTTACGGTGGACATGTTTGCCTGAAAAGGAATCTTTGAAATGTTTAATAGTTTTAGAAATATAGTGCTTTTAAATTTGAGAAATTCAGAATGGGGGTCAATGGCAGATTTTGGCAAGTAAAGATTTGAGTGGGGTTTGAACCCACTATCTCCAGATCATGCAGCCAGTGTGTTCTAAGTCACTGATCTACTTGCTACCTGCCACAATGCAGTCTGCTGTTCCCTGTGAGTACAACATTGATACAAAAATAAAATACAAAATATAAAATAACAGGAGATTTGTCTATTGTTCCTTTTGCTGTTGTTTATCTCTAGACGCTCGAATGTTTATGAACCACAATGGAAACAAGTCTCTGGCTCTTCTGTCATTAACTATTCGGCCTTTTAAGAACAGCATGCACAGTGGCTCACTGTGGACATGTTTGCCTGAAAAGGAATCTTTGAAATGTTTCATAGTTTTAGAAATATAGTGCTTTAAATGTGAGAAATCTATAATGGCAGATAGTGGCACGTCAAAATCACTTTCACCTAGAAACTCCATTCACACGTTTTATAATTCAGCTTACTGTGGAGACACATGCTGGAACTTTTTACTTTGAAATGTTTTGTAGTTTCTGAGTTATTTAACTTTAACGCCCAATGCATTCTCAATGGCAATAGCACAAATTTTGGCATGCTACTAGTCCTACATACTTACACCTAGAAACCCCATTCAAGCCTACTTAGGTTCATCTTACGGTGGACATGTTTGCCTGAAAAGGAATCTTTGAAATGTTTCATAGTTTTAGAAATATAGTGCTTTCAAATTTGAGAATTTTACAATGGGGCTCAATGGCAGATTTTGGCACGTCAAAAAAGCACTTTCACCTAGAAACTCCATTCACACTTTTTATAATTCAGCTTACTGTGGAGACACATGCTGGAACTTTTTACTTTGAAATGTTTTGTAGTTTCTGAGTTATTTAACTTTAACGCCCAATGCATTCTCAATGGCAATAGCACAAACTTTGGCATGCTACTAGTCCTACATACTTACACCTAGAAACCCCATTCAAGCCTACTTAGGTTCATCTTACGGTGGACATGTTTGCCTGAAAAGGAATCTTTGAAATGTTTCATAGTTTTAGAAATATAGTGCTTTTAAATTTGAGAAATTCAGAATGGGGGTCAATGGCAGATTTTGGCAAGTAAAGATTTGAGTGGGGTTTGAACCCACTATCTCCAGATCATGCAGCCAGTGTGTTCTAAGTCACTGATCTACTTGCTACCTGCCACAATGCAGTCTGCTGTTCCCTGTGAGTACAACATTGATACAAAAATAAAATACAAAAAATAAAATAACAGGAGATTTGTCTATTGTTTCTTTTGCTGTTGTTTATCTCTAGACGCTCGAATGTTTATGAACCACAATGGAAACAAGTCTCTGGCTCTTCTGTCATTATCTATTCGGCCTTTTAAAAACAGCATGCACAGTGGCTCACTGGGTACAGAGCCTGCCTGGTAATCAGGAGGCTGCAGGTTCAAGTCCTGGCTCTGACATAGTGTCCCAAAATCATGAAAATATGACATAATATATTATGCCGTCCCAAACCATGGACTATAGTATGTCGTTTTTTCATGATTTTCATATTTTTTTCAAATCCTCCAAAATCATGAAAAACGACATGCTATAGTATGCCGTCCGAAGCCATGAACTATAGTATGTCGTTTTTTCATGATTTTCATCTTTTTTTCAAATAGTCCAAAATCACAAAAAACGACATGCTATAGTATGCCGTCCGAAAAAAATTATAACTTTGGCATGCTACTAGTCCTACATACTTACACCTAGAATCCCCATTCAAACCTATTTAGGTTCATCTTACGGTGGACATGTTTGCCTGAAAAGGAATCTTTGAAATGTTTCATAGTTTTAGAAATATAGTGCTTTAAATGTGAGAAATTTATAATGGCAGATAGTGGCACGTCAAAATCACTTTCACCTAGAAACTCCATTCACACGTTTTATAATTCAGCGTACTGTGGAGACACATGCTGGAACTTTTTACGTTGAAATGTTTTGTAGTTTCTGAGTTATTTAACTTTAACGCCCAATGCATTCTCAATGGCAATAGCACAAACTTTGGCATGCTACTAGTCCTACATACTTACACCTAGAAACCCCATTCAAGCCTACTTAGGTTCATCTTACGGTGGACATGTTTGCCTGAAAAGGAATCTTTGAAATGTTTCATAGTTTTAGAAATATAGTGCTTTCAAATTTGAGAATTTTACAATGGGGCTCAATGGCAGATATTGGCACGTCAAAAAAGCACTTTCACCTAGAAACTCCATTCACACTTTTTATAATTCAGCTTACTGTGGAGACACATGCTGGAACTTTTTACTTTGAAATGTTTTGTAGTTTCTGAGTTATTTAACTTTAACGCCCAATGCATTCTCAATGGCAATAGCACAAACTTTGGCATGCTACTAGTCCTACATACTTACACCTAGAAACCCCATTCAAGCCTACTTAGGTTCATCTTACGGTGGACATGTTTGCCTGAAAAGGAATCTTTGAAATGTTTCATAGTTTTAGAAATATAGTGCTTTTAAATTTGAGAAATTCAGAATGGGGGTCAATGGCAGATTTTGGCAAGTAAAGATTTGAGTGGGGTTTGAACCCACTATCTCCAGATCATGGAGCCAGTGTGTTCTAAGTCACTGATCTACTTGCTACCTGCCACAATGCAGTCTGCTGTTCCCTGTGAGTACAACATTGATACAAAAATAAAATACAAAAAATAAAATAACAGGAGATTTGTCTATTGTTTCTTTTGCTGTTGTTTATCTCTAGACGCTCCAATGTTTATGAACCACAATGGAAACAAGTCTCTGGCTCTTCTGTCATTATCTATTCGGCCTTTTAAAAACAGCATGCACAGTGGTTCACTGGGTACAGAGCCTGCCTGGTAATCAGGAGGCTGCAGGTTCAAGTCCTGGCTCTGACATAGTGTCCCAAAATCATGAAAATATGACATAATATATTATGCCGTCCCAAACCATGGACTATAGTATGTCGTTTTTTCATGATTTTCATATTTTTTTCAAATCCTCCAAAATCATGAAAAACGACATGCTATAGTATGCCGTCCGAAGCCATGAACTATAGTATGTCGTTTTTTCATGATTTTCATCTTTTTTTCAAATAGTCCAAAATCACAAAAAACGACATGCTATAGTATGCCGTCCGAAAAAAATTATAACTTTGGCATGCTACTAGTCCTACATACTTACACCTAGAATCCCCATTCAAACCTATTTAGGTTCATCTTACGGTGGACATGTTTGCCTGAAAAGGAATCTTTGAAATGTTTCATAGTTTTAGAAATATAGTGCTTTAAATGTGAGAAATTTATAATGGCAGATAGTGGCACGTCAAAATCACTTTCACCTAGAAACTCCATTCACACGTTTTATAATTCAGCGTACTGTGGAGACACATGCTGGAACTTTTTACGTTGAAATGTTTTGTAGTTTCTGAGTTATTTAACTTTAACGCCCAATGCATTCTCAATGGCAATAGCACAAACTTTGGCATGCTACTAGTCCTACATACTTACACCTAGAAACCCCATTCAAGCCTACTTAGGTTCATCTTACGGTGGACATGTTTGCCTGAAAAGGAATCTTTGAAATGTTTCATAGTTTTAGAAATATAGTGCTTTCATATTTGAGAATTTTACAATGGGGCTCAATGGCAGATATTGGCACGTCAAAAAAGCACTTTCACCGAGAAACTCCATTCACACTTTTTATAATTCAGCTTACTGTGGAGACACATGCTGGAACTTTTTACTTTGAAATGTTTTGTAGTTTCTGAGTTATTTAACTTTAACGCCCAATGCATTCTCAATGGCAATAGCACAAACTTTGGCATGCTACTAGTCCTACATACTTACACCTAGAAACCCCATTCAAGCCTACTTAGGTTCATCTTACGGTGGACATGTTTGCCTGAAAAGGAATCTTTGAAATGTTTAATAGTTTTAGAAATATAGTGCTTTTAAATTTGAGAAATTCAGAATGGGGGTCAATGGCAGATTTTGGCAAGTAAAGATTTGAGTGGGGTTTGAACCCACTATCTCCAGATCATGCAGCCAGTGTGTTCTAAGTCACTGATCTACTTGCTACCTGCCACAATGCAGTCTGCTGTTCCCTGTGAGTACAACATTGATACAAAAATAAAATACAAAAAATAAAATAACAGGAGATTTGTCTATTGTTCCTTTTGCTGTTGTTTATCTCTAGACGCTCGAATGTTTATGAACCACAATGGAAACAAGTCTCTGGCTCTTCTGTCATTAACTATTCGGCCTTTTAAGAACAGCATGCACAGTGGCTCACTGTGGACATGTTTGCCTGAAAAGGAATCTTTGAAATGTTTCATAGTTTTAGAAATATAGTGCTTTAAATGTGAGAAATTTATAATGGCAGATAGTGGCACGTCAAAATCACTTTCACCTAGAAACTCCATTCACACGTTTTATAATTCAGCGTACTGTGGAGACACATGCTGGAACTTTTTACTTTGAAATGTTTTGTAGTTTCTGAGTTATTTAACTTTAACGCCCAATGCATTCTCAATGGCAATAGCACAAATTTTGGCATGCTACTAGTCCTACATACTTACACCTAGAAACCCCATTCAAGCCTACTTAGGTTCATCTTACGGTGGACATGTTTGCCTGAAAAGGAATCTTTGAAATGTTTCATAGTTTTAGAAATATAGTGCTTTCAAATTTGAGAATTTTACAATGGGGCTCAATGGCAGATATTGGCACGTCAAAAAAGCACTTTCACCTAGAAACTCCATTCACACTTTTTATAATTCAGCTTACTGTGGAGACACATGCTGGAACTTTTTACTTTGAAATGTTTTGTAGTTTCTGAGTTATTTAACTTTAACGCCCAATGCATTCTCAATGGCAATAGCACAAACTTTGGCATGCTACTAGTCCTACATACTTACACCTAGAAACCCCATTCAAGCCTACTTAGGTTCATCTTACGGTGGACATGTTTGCCTGAAAAGGAATCTTTGAAATGTTTCATAGTTTTAGAAATATAGTGCTTTTAAATTTGAGAAATTCAGAATGGGGGTCAATGGCAGATTTTGGCAAGTAAAGATTTGAGTGGGGTTTGAACCCACTATCTCCAGATCATGCAGCCAGTGTGTTCTAAGTCACTGATCTACTTGCTACCTGCCACAATGCAGTCTGCTGTTCCCTGTGAGTACAACATTGATACAAAAATAAAATACAAAAAATAAAATAACAGGAGATTTGTCTATTGTTTCTTTTGCTGTTGTTTATCTCTAGACGCTCGAATGTTTATGAACCACAATGGAAACAAGTCTCTGGCTCTTCTGTCATTATCTATTCGGCCTTTTAAAAACAGCATGCACAGAGGCTCACTGGGTACAGAGCCTGCCTGGTAATCAGGAGGCTGCAGGTTCAAGTCCTGGCTCTGACATAGTGTCCCAAAATCATGAAAATATGACATAATATATTATGCCGTCCCAAACCATGGACTATAGTATGTCGTTTTTTCATGATTTTCATATTTTTTTCAAATCCTCCAAAATCATGAAAAACGACATGCTATAGTATGCCGTCCGAAGCCATGAACTATAGTATGTCGTTTTTTCATGATTTTCATCTTTTTTTCAAATAGTCCAAAATCACAAAAAACGACATGCTATAGTATGCCGTCCGAAAAAAATTATAACTTTGGCATGCTACTAGTCCTACATACTTACACCTAGAATCCCCATTCAAACCTATTTAGGTTCATCTTACGGTGGACATGTTTGCCTGAAAAGGAATCTTTGAAATGTTTCATAGTTTTAGAAATATAGTGCTTTAAATGTGAGAAATTTATAATGGCAGATAGTGGCACGTCAAAATCACTTTCACCTAGAAACTCCATTCACACGTTTTATAATTCAGCGTACTGTGGAGACACATGCTGGAACTTTTTACGTTGAAATGTTTTGTAGTTTCTGAGTTATTTAACTTTAACGCCCAATGCATTCTCAATGGCAATAGCACAAACTTTGGCATGCTACTAGTCCTACATACTTACACCTAGAAACCCCATTCAAGCCTACTTAGGTTCATCTTACGGTGGACATGTTTGCCTGAAAAGGAATCTTTGAAATGTTTCATAGTTTTAGAAATATAGTGCTTTCAAATTTGAGAATTTTACAATGGGGCTCAATGGCAGATATTGGCACGTCAAAAAAGCACTTTCACCTAGAAACTCCATTCACACTTTTTATAATTCAGCTTACTGTGGAGACACATGCTGGAACTTTTTACTTTGAAATGTTTTGTAGTTTCTGAGTTATTTAACTTTAACGCCCAATGCATTCTCAATGGCAATAGCACAAACTTTGGCATGCTACTAGTCCTACATACTTACACCTAGAAACCCCATTCAAGCCTACTTAGGTTCATCTTACGGTGGACATGTTTGCCTGAAAAGGAATCTTTGAAATGTTTCATAGTTTTAGAAATATAGTGCTTTTAAATTTGAGAAATTCAGAATGGGGGTCAATGGCAGATTTTGGCAAGTAAAGTTTTGAGTGGGGTTTGAACCCACTATCTCCAGATCATGGAGCCAGTGTGTTCTAAGTCACTGATCTACTTGCTACCTGCCACAATGCAGTCTGCTGTTCCCTGTGAGTACAACATTGATACAAAAATAAAATACAAAAAATAAAATAACAGGAGATTTGTCTATTGTTTCTTTTGCTGTTGTTTATCTCTAGACGCTCCAATGTTTATGAACCACAATGGAAACAAGTCTCTGGCTCTTCTGTCATTATCTATTCGGCCTTTTAAAAACAGCATGCACAGTGGCTCACTGGGTACAGAGCCTGCCTGGTAATCAGGAGGCTGCAGGTTCAAGTCCTGGCTCTGACATAGTGTCCCAAAATCATGAAAATATGACATAATATATTATGCCGTCCCAAACCATGGACTATAGTATGTCGTTTTTTCATGATTTTCATATTTTTTTCAAATCCTCCAAAATCATGAAAAACGACATGCTATAGTATGCCGTCCGAAGCCATGAACTATAGTATGTCGTTTTTTCATGATTTTCATCTTTTTTTCAAATAGTCCAAAATCACAAAAAACGACATGCTATAGTATGCCGTCCGAAAAAAATTATAACTTTGGCATGCTACTAGTCCTACATACTTACACCTAGAATCCCCATTCAAACCTATTTAGGTTCATCTTACGGTGGACATGTTTGCCTGAAAAGGAATCTTTGAAATGTTTCATAGTTTTAGAAATATAGTGCTTTAAATGTGAGAAATTTATAATGGCAGATAGTGGCACGTCAAAATCACTTTCACCTAGAAACTCCATTCACACGTTTTATAATTCAGCGTACTGTGGAGACACATGCTGGAACTTTTTACTTTGAAATGTTTTGTAGTTTCTGAGTTATTTAACTTTAACGCCCAATGCATTCTCAATGGCAATAGCACAAACTTTGGCATGCTACTAGTCCTACATACTTACACCTAGAAACCCCATTCAAGCCTACTTAGGTTCATCTTACGGTGGACATGTTTGCCTGAAAAGGAATCTTTGAAATGTTTCATAGTTTTAGAAATATAGTGCTTTCATATTTGAGAATTTTACAATGGGGCTCAATGGCAGATATTGGCACGTCAAAAAAGCACTTTCACCGAGAAACTCCATTCACACTTTTTATAATTCAGCTTACTGTGGAGACACATGCTGGAACTTTTTACTTTGAAATGTTTTGTAGTTTCTGAGTTATTTAACTTTAACGCCCAATGCATTCTCAATGGCAATAGCACAAACTTTGGCATGCTACTAGTCCTACATACTTACACCTAGAAACCCCATTCAAGCCTACTTAGGTTCATCTTACGGTGGACATGTTTGCCTGAAAAGGAATCTTTGAAATGTTTAATAGTTTTAGAAATATAGTGCTTTTAAATTTGAGAAATTCAGAATGGGGGTCAATGGCAGATTTTGGCAAGTAAAGATTTGAGTGGGGTTTGAACCCACTATCTCCAGATCATGCAGCCAGTGTGTTCTAAGTCACTGATCTACTTGCTACCTGCCACAATGCAGTCTGCTGTTCCCTGTGAGTACAACATTGATACAAAAATAAAATACAAAAAATAAAATAACAGGAGATTTGTCTATTGTTCCTTTTGCTGTTGTTTATCTCTAGACGCTCGAATGTTTATGAACCACAATGGAAACAAGTCTCTGGCTCTTCTGTCATTAACTATTCGGCCTTTTAAGAACAGCATGCACAGTGGCTCACTGTGGACATGTTTGCCTGAAAAGGAATCTTTGAAATGTTTCATAGTTTTAGAAATATAGTGCTTTAAATGTGAGAAATTTATAATGGCAGATAGTGGCACGTCAAAATCACTTTCACCTAGAAACTCCATTCACACGTTTTATAATTCAGCGTACTGTGGAGACACATGCTGGAACTTTTTACTTTGAAATGTTTTGTAGTTTCTGAGTTATTTAACTTTAACGCCCAATGCATTCTCAATGGCAATAGCACAAATTTTGGCATGCTACTAGTCCTACATACTTACACCTAGAAACCCCATTCAAGCCTACTTAGGTTCATCTTACGGTGGACATGTTTGCCTGAAAAGGAATCTTTGAAATGTTTCATAGTTTTAGAAATATAGTGCTTTCAAATTTGAGAATTTTACAATGGGGCTCAATGGCAGATATTGGCACGTCAAAAAAGCACTTTCACCTAGAAACTCCATTCACACTTTTTATAATTCAGCTTACTGTGGAGACACATGCTGGAACTTTTTACTTTGAAATGTTTTGTAGTTTCTGAGTTATTTAACTTTAACGCCCAATGCATTCTCAATGGCAATAGCACAAACTTTGGCATGCTACTAGTCCTACATACTTACACCTAGAAACCCCATTCAAGCCTACTTAGGTTCATCTTACGGTGGACATGTTTGCCTGAAAAGGAATCTTTGAAATGTTTCATAGTTTTAGAAATATAGTGCTTTTAAATTTGAGAAATTCAGAATGGGGGTCAATGGCAGATTTTGGCAAGTAAAGATTTGAGTGGGGTTTGAACCCACTATCTCCAGATCATGCAGCCAGTGTGTTCTAAGTCACTGATCTACTTGCTACCTGCCACAATGCAGTCTGCTGTTCCCTGTGAGTACAACATTGATACAAAAATAAAATACAAAAAATAAAATAACAGGAGATTTGTCTATTGTTTCTTTTGCTGTTGTTTATCTCTAGACGCTCGAATGTTTATGAAGCACAATGGAAACAAGTCTCTGGCTCTTCTGTCATTATCTATTCGGCCTTTTAAAAACAGCATGCACAGAGGCTCACTGGGTACAGAGCCTGCCTGGTAATCAGGAGGCTGCAGGTTCAAGTCCTGGCTCTGACATAGTGTCCCAAAATCATGAAAATATGACATAATATATTATGCCGTCCCAAACCATGGACTATAGTATGTCGTTTTTTCATGATTTTCATATTTTTTTCAAATCCTCCAAAATCATGAAAAACGACATGCTATAGTATGCCGTCCGAAGCCATGAACTATAGTATGTCGTTTTTTCATGATTTTCATCTTTTTTTCAAATAGTCCAAAATCACAAAAAACGACATGCTATAGTATGCCGTCCGAAAAAAATTATAACTTTGGCATGCTACTAGTCCTACATACTTACACCTAGAATCCCCATTCAAACCTATTTAGGTTCATCTTACGGTGGACATGTTTGCCTGAAAAGGAATCTTTGAAATGTTTCATAGTTTTAGAAATATAGTGCTTTAAATGTGAGAAATTTATAATGGCAGATAGTGGCACGTCAAAATCACTTTCACCTAGAAACTCCATTCACACGTTTTATAATTCAGCGTACTGTGGAGACACATGCTGGAACTTTTTACGTTGAAATGTTTTGTAGTTTCTGAGTTATTTAACTTTAACGCCCAATGCATTCTCAATGGCAATAGCACAAACTTTGGCATGCTACTAGTCCTACATACTTACACCTAGAAACCCCATTCAAGCCTACTTAGGTTCATCTTACGGTGGACATGTTTGCCTGAAAAGGAATCTTTGAAATGTTTCATAGTTTTAGAAATATAGTGCTTTCAAATTTGAGAATTTTACAATGGGGCTCAATGGCAGATATTGGCACGTCAAAAAAGCACTTTCACCTAGAAACTCCATTCACACTTTTTATAATTCAGCTTACTGTGGAGACACATGCTGGAACTTTTTACTTTGAAATGTTTTGTAGTTTCTGAGTTATTTAACTTTAACGCCCAATGCATTCTCAATGGCAATAGCACAAACTTTGGCATGCTACTAGTCCTACATACTTACACCTAGAAACCCCATTCAAGCCTACTTAGGTTCATCTTACGGTGGACATGTTTGCCTGAAAAGGAATCTTTGAAATGTTTCATAGTTTTAGAAATATAGTGCTTTTAAATTTGAGAAATTCAGAATGGGGGTCAATGGCAGATTTTGGCAAGTAAAGTTTTGAGTGGGGTTTGAACCCACTATCTCCAGATCATGGAGCCAGTGTGTTCTAAGTCACTGATCTACTTGCTACCTGCCACAATGCAGTCTGCTGTTCCCTGTGAGTACAACATTGATACAAAAATAAAATACAAAAAATAAAATAACAGGAGATTTGTCTATTGTTTCTTTTGCTGTTGTTTATCTCTAGACGCTCCAATGTTTATGAACCACAATGGAAACAAGTCTCTGGCTCTTCTGTCATTATCTATTCGGCCTTTTAAAAACAGCATGCACAGTGGCTCACTGGGTACAGAGCCTGCCTGGTAATCAGGAGGCTGCAGGTTCAAGTCCTGGCTCTGACATAGTGTCCCAAAATCATGAAAATATGACATAATATATTATGCCGTCCCAAACCATGGACTATAGTATGTCGTTTTTTCATGATTTTCATATTTTTTTCAAATCCTCCAAAATCATGAAAAACGACATGCTATAGTATGCCGTCCGAAGCCATGAACTATAGTATGTTGTTTTTTCATGATTTTCATCTTTTTTTCAAATAGTCCAAAATCACAAAAAACGACATGCTATAGTATGCCGTCCGAAAAAAATTATAACTTTGGCATGCTACTAGTCCTACATACTTACACCTAGAATCCCCATTCAAAACTATTTAGGTTCATCTTACGGTGGACATGTTTGCCTGAAAAGGAATCTTTGAAATGTTTCATAGTTTTAGAAATATAGTGCTTTAAATGTGAGAAATTTATAATGGCAGATAGTGGCACGTCAAAATCACTTTCACCTAGAAACTCCATTCACACGTTTTATAATTCAGCGTACTGTGGAGACACATGCTGGAACTTTTTACTTTGAAATGTTTTGTAGTTTCTGAGTTATTTAACTTTAACGCCCAATGCATTCTCAATGGCAATAGCACAAACTTTGGCATGCTACTAGTCCTACATACTTACACCTTGAAACCCCATTCAAGCCTACTTAGGTTCATCTTACGGTGGACATGTTTGCCTGAAAAGGAATCTTTGAAATGTTTCATAGTTTTAGAAATATAGTGCTTTCAAATTTGAGAATTTTACAATGGGGCTCAATGGCAGATATTGGCACGTCAAAAAAGCACTTTCACCGAGAAACTCCATTCACACTTTTTATAATTCAGCTTACTGTGGAGACACATGCTGGAACTTTTTACGTTGAAATGTTTTGTAGTTTCTGAGTTATTTAACTTTAACGCCCAATGCATTCTCAATGGCAATAGCACAAACTTTGGCATGCTACTAGTCCTACATACTTACACCTAGAAACCCCATTCAAGCCTACTTAGGTTCATCTTACGGTGGACATGTTTGCCTGAAAAGGAATCTTTGAAATGTTTCATAGTTTTAGAAATATAGTGCTTTCAAATTTGAGAATTTTACAATGGGGCTCAATGGCAGATATTGGCACGTCAAAAAAGCACTTTCACCTAGAAACTCCATTCACACTTTTTATAATTCAGCTTACTGTGGAGACACATGCTGGAACTTTTTACTTTGAAATGTTTTGTAGTTTCTGAGTTATTTAACTTTAACGCCCAATGCATTCTCAATGGCAATAGCACAAACTTTGGCATGCTACTAGTCCTACATACTTACACCTAGAAACCCCATTCAAGCCTACTTAAGTTCATCTTACGGTGGACATGTTTGCCTGAAAAGGAATCTTTGAAATGTTTCATAGTTTTAGAAATATAGTGCTTTCAAATTTGAGAATTTTACAATGGGGCTCAATGGCAGATATTGGCACGTCAAAAAAGCACTTTCACCTAGAAACTCCATTCACACTTTTTATAATTCAGCTTACTGTGGAGACACATGCTGGAACTTTTTACTTTGAAATGTTTTGTAGTTTCTGAGTTATTTAACTTTAACGCCCAATGCATTCTCAATGGAAATAGCACAAACTTTGGCATGCTACTAGTTTTACATACTTACACCTAGAAACCCCATTCAAGCCTACTTAGGTTCATCTTACGGTGGACATGTTTGCCTGAAAAGGAATCTTTGAAATGTTTCATAGTTTTAGAAATATAGTGCTTTAAATGTGAGAAATTTATAATGGCAGATAGTGGCACGTCAAAATCACTTTCACCTAGAAACTCCATTCACACTTTTTATAATTCAGCTTACTGTGGAGACACATGCTGGAACTTTTTACTTTGAAATGTTTTGTAGTTTCTGAGTTATTTAACTTTAAC
Source organism: Electrona antarctica (assembly GCF_951216825.1). Classification (NCBI taxonomy): domain Eukaryota; kingdom Metazoa; phylum Chordata; class Actinopteri; order Myctophiformes; family Myctophidae; genus Electrona; species Electrona antarctica. The sequence goes on along the minus strand of NC_136789.1, from coordinate 45,424,473 downwards.
GCCCAATGCATTCTCAATGGAAATAGCACAAACTTTGGCATGCTACTAGTCCTACATACTTACACCTAGAAACCCCATTCAAGCCTACTTAGGTTCATCTTACGGTGGACATGTTTGCCTGAAAAGGAATCTTTGAAATGTTTCATAGTTTTAGAAATATAGTGCTTTCAAATTTGAGAATTTTACAATGGGGCTCAATGGCAGATATTGGCACGTCAAAAAAGCACTTTCACCTAGAAACTCCATTCACACTTTTTATAATTCAGCTTACTGTGGAGACACATGCTGGAACTTTTTACTTTGAAATGTTTTGTAGTTTCTGAGTTATTTAACTTTAACGCCCAATGCATTCTCAATGGCAATAGCACAAACTTTGGCATGCTACTAGTCCTACATACTTACACCTAGAAACCCCATTCAAGCCTACTTAGGTTCATCTTACGGTGGACATGTTTGCCTGAAAAGGAATCTTTGAAATGTTTCATAGTTTTAGAAATATAGTGCTTTTAAATTTGAGAAATTCAGAATGGGGGTCAATGGCAGATTTTGGCAAGTAAAGTTTTGAGTGGGGTTTGAACCCACTATCTCCAGATCATGGAGCCAGTGTGTTCTAAGTCACTGATCTACTTGCTACCTGCCACAATGCAGTCTGCTGTTCCCTGTGAGTACAACATTGATACAAAAATAAAATACAAAAAATAAAATAACAGGAGATTTGTCTATTGTTTCTTTTGCTGTTGTTTATCTCTAGACGCTCCAATGTTTATGAACCACAATGGAAACAAGTCTCTGGCTCTTCTGTCATTATCTATTCGGCCTTTTAAAAACAGCATGCACAGTGGCTCACTGGGTACAGAGCCTGCCTGGTAATCAGGAGGCTGCAGGTTCAAGTCCTGGCTCTGACATAGTGTCCCAAAATCATGAAAATATGACATAATATATTATGCCGTCCCAAACCATGGACTATAGTATGTCGTTTTTTCATGATTTTCATATTTTTTTCAAATCCTCCAAAATCATGAAAAACGACATGCTATAGTATGCCGTCCGAAGCCATGAACTATAGTATGTTGTTTTTTCATGATTTTCATCTTTTTTTCAAATAGTCCAAAATCACAAAAAACGACATGCTATAGTATGCCGTCCGAAAAAAATTATAACTTTGGCATGCTACTAGTCCTACATACTTACACCTAGAATCCCCATTCAAAACTATTTAGGTTCATCTTACGGTGGACATGTTTGCCTGAAAAGGAATCTTTGAAATGTTTCATAGTTTTAGAAATATAGTGCTTTAAATGTGAGAAATTTATAATGGCAGATAGTGGCACGTCAAAATCACTTTCACCTAGAAACTCCATTCACACGTTTTATAATTCAGCGTACTGTGGAGACACATGCTGGAACTTTTTACTTTGAAATGTTTTGTAGTTTCTGAGTTATTTAACTTTAACGCCCAATGCATTCTCAATGGCAATAGCACAAACTTTGGCATGCTACTAGTCCTACATACTTACACCTTGAAACCCCATTCAAGCCTACTTAGGTTCATCTTACGGTGGACATGTTTGCCTGAAAAGGAATCTTTGAAATGTTTCATAGTTTTAGAAATATAGTGCTTTCAAATTTGAGAATTTTACAATGGGGCTCAATGGCAGATATTGGCACGTCAAAAAAGCACTTTCACCGAGAAACTCCATTCACACTTTTTATAATTCAGCTTACTGTGGAGACACATGCTGGAACTTTTTACGTTGAAATGTTTTGTAGTTTCTGAGTTATTTAACTTTAACGCCCAATGCATTCTCAATGGCAATAGCACAAACTTTGGCATGCTACTAGTCCTACATACTTACACCTAGAAACCCCATTCAAGCCTACTTAGGTTCATCTTACGGTGGACATGTTTGCCTGAAAAGGAATCTTTGAAATGTTTCATAGTTTTAGAAATATAGTGCTTTCAAATTTGAGAATTTTACAATGGGGCTCAATGGCAGATATTGGCACGTCAAAAAAGCACTTTCACCTAGAAACTCCATTCACACTTTTTATAATTCAGCTTACTGTGGAGACACATGCTGGAACTTTTTACTTTGAAATGTTTTGTAGTTTCTGAGTTATTTAACTTTAACGCCCAATGCATTCTCAATGGCAATAGCACAAACTTTGGCATGCTACTAGTCCTACATACTTACACCTAGAAACCCCATTCAAGCCTACTTAAGTTCATCTTACGGTGGACATGTTTGCCTGAAAAGGAATCTTTGAAATGTTTCATAGTTTTAGAAATATAGTGCTTTCAAATTTGAGAATTTTACAATGGGGCTCAATGGCAGATATTGGCACGTCAAAAAAGCACTTTCACCTAGAAACTCCATTCACACTTTTTATAATTCAGCTTACTGTGGAGACACATGCTGGAACTTTTTACTTTGAAATGTTTTGTAGTTTCTGAGTTATTTAACTTTAACGCCCAATGCATTCTCAATGGAAATAGCACAAACTTTGGCATGCTACTAGTTTTACATACTTACACCTAGAAACCCCATTCAAGCCTACTTAGGTTCATCTTACGGTGGACATGTTTGCCTGAAAAGGAATCTTTGAAATGTTTCATAGTTTTAGAAATATAGTGCTTTAAATGTGAGAAATTTATAATGGCAGATAGTGGCACGTCAAAATCACTTTCACCTAGAAACTCCATTCACACTTTTTATAATTCAGCTTACTGTGGAGACACATGCTGGAACTTTTTACTTTGAAATGTTTTGTAGTTTCTGAGTTATTTAACTTTAACGCCCAATGCATTCTCAATGGAAATAGCACAAACTTTGGCATGCTACTAGTCCTACATACTTACACCTAGAAACCCCATTCAAGCCTACTTAGGTTCATCTTACGGTGGACATGTTTGCCTGAAAAGGAATATTTGAAATGTTTCATAGTTTTAGAAATATAGTGCTTTTAAATTTGAGAAATTCAGAATGGGGGTCAATGGCAGATTTTGGCAAGTAAAGATTTGAGTGGGGTTTGAACCCACTATCTCCAGATCATGGAGCCAGTGTGTTCTAAGTCACTGATCTACTTGCTACCTGCCACAATGCAGTCTGCTGTTCCCTGTGAGTACAACATTGATACAAAAATAAAATACAAAAAATAAAATAACAGGAGATTTGTCTATTGTTTCTTTTGCTGTTGTTTATCTCTAGACGCTCCAATGTTTATGAACCACAATGGAAACAAGTCTCTGGCTCTTCTGTCATTATCTATTCGGCCTTTTAAAAACAGCATGCACAGTGGCTCACTGGGTACAGAGCCTGCCTGGTAATCAGGAGTCTGCAGGTTCAAGTCCTGGCTCTGACATAGTGTCCCAAAAATATGACATAATATATTATGCCGTCCCAAACCATGGACTATAGTATGTCGTTTTTTCATGATTTTCATCTTTTTTTAAATTCCTCCAAAATCATGAAAAACGACATGCTATAGTATGCCGTCCGAAGCCATGAACTATAGTATGTCGTTTTTTCATGATTTTCATCTTTTTTTCAAATAGTCCAAAATCACGAAAAACGACAAGCTATAGTATGCCGTCCGAAAAAATATATAACTTTGGCATGATACTAGTCCTACATACTTACACCTAGAATCCCCATTCAAACCTATTTAGGTTCATCTTACGGTGGACATGTTTGCCTGAAAAGGAATCTTTGAAATGTTTCATAGTTTTAGAAATATAGTGCTTTAAATGTGAGAAATTTATAATGGCAGATAGTGGCACGTCAAAATCACTTTCACCTAGAAACTCCATTCACACGTTTTATAATTCAGCTTACTGTGGAGACACATGCTGGAACTTTTTACGTTGAAATGTTTTGTAGTTTCTTTGAGTTATTTAACTTTAACGCCCAATGCATTCTCAATGGCAATAGCACAAACTTTGGCATGCTACTAGTCCTACATACTTACACCTAGAAACCCCATTCAAGCCTACTTAGGTTCATCTTACGGTGGACATGTTTGCCTGAAAAGGAATCTTTGAAATGTTTCATAGTTTTAGAAATATAGTGCTTTCAAATTTGAGAATTTTACAATGGGGCTCAATGGCAGATATTGGCACGTCAAAAAAGCACTTTCACCTAGAAACTCCATTCACACTTTTTATAATTCAGCTTACTGTGGAGACACATGCTGGAACTTTTTACTTTGAAATGTTTTGTAGTTTCTGAGTTATTTAACTTTAACGCCCAATGCATTCTCAATGGAAATAGCACAAACTTTGGCATGCTACTAGTCCTACATACTTACACCTAGAAACCCCATTCAAGCCTACTTAGGTTCATCTTACGGTGGACATGTTTGCCTGAAAAGGAATATTTGAAATGTTTCATAGTTTTAGAAATATAGTGCTTTTAAATTTGAGAAATTCAGAATGGGGGTCAATGGCAGATTTTGGCAAGTAAAGATTTGAGTGGGGTTTGAACCCACTATCTCCAGATCATGGAGCCAGTGTGTTCTAAGTCACTGATCTACTTGCTACCTGCCACAATGCAGTCTGCTGTTCCCTGTGAGTACAACATTGATACAAAAATAAAATACAAAAAATAAAATAACAGGAGATTTGTCTATTGTTTCTTTTGCTGTTGTTTATCTCTAGACGCTCCAATGTTTATGAACCACAATGGAAACAAGTCTCTGGCTCTTCTATCATTATCTATTCGGCCTTTTAAAAACAGCATGCACAGTGGCTCACTGGGTACAGAGCCTGCCTGGTAATCAGGAGGCTGCAGGTTCAAGTCCTGGCTCTGACATAGTGTCCCAAAAATATGACATAATATATTATGCCGTCCCAAACCATGGACTATAGTATGTCGTTTTTTCATGATTTTCATCTTTTTTTCAAATCCTCCAAAATCATAAAAAACGACATGCTATAGTATGCCGTCCGAAGCCATGAACTATAGTATGTCGTTTTTTCATGATTTTCATCTTTTTTTCAAATAGTCCAAAATCACGAAAAACGACAAGCTATAGTATGCCGTCCTGAAAAAAAATATAACTTTGGCATGATACTAGTCCTACATACTTACACCTAGAATCCCCATTCAAACCTATTTAGGTTCATCTTACGGTGGACATGTTTGCCTGAAAAGGAATCTTTGAAATGTTTCATAGTTTTAGAAATATAGTGCTTTAAATGTGAGAAATTTATAATGGCAGATAGTGGCACGTCAAAATCACTTTCACCTAGAAACTCCATTCACACGTTTTATAATTCAGCTTACTGTGGAGACACATGCTGGAACTTTTTACGTTGAAATGTTTTGTAGTTTCTGAGTTATTTAACTTTAACGCCCAATGCATTCTCAATGGCAATAGCACAAACTTTGGCATGCTACTAGTCCTACATACTTACACCTAGAAACCCCATTCAAGCCTACTTAGGTTCATCTTACGGTGGACATGTTTGCCTGAAAAGGAATCTTTGAAATGTTTCATAGTTTTAGAAATATAGTGCTTTCAAATTTGAGAATTTTACAATGGGGCTCAATGGCAGATATTGGCACGTCAAAAAAGCACTTTCACCTAGAAACTCCATTCACACTTTTTATAATTCAGCTTACTGTGGAGACACATGCTGGAACCTTTTACTTTGAAATGTTTTGTAGTTTCTGAGTTATTTAACTTTAACGCCCAATGCATTCTCAATGGCAATAGCACAAACTTTGGCATGCTACTAGTCCTACATACTTACACCTAGAAACCCCATTCAAGCCTACTTAGGTTCATCTTACGGTGGACATGTTTGCCTGAAAAGGAATCTTTGAAATGTTTCATAGTTTTAGAAATATAGTGCTTTTAAATTTGAGAAATTCAGAATGGGGGTCAATGGCAGATTTTGGCAAGTAAAGATTTGAGTGGGGTTTGAACCCACTATCTCCAGATCATGGAGCCAGTGTGTTCTAAGTCATTGATCCACTTGCTACCTGCCACAATGCAGTCTGCTGTTCCCTGTGAGTACAACATTGATACAAAAATAAAATACAAAAAATAAAATAACAGGAGATTTGTCTATTGTTTCTTTTGCTGTTGTTTATCTCTAGACGCTCCAATGTTTATGAACCACAATGGAAACAAGTCTCTGGCTCTTCTGTCATTATCTAATCGGCCTTTTAAAAACAGCATGCACAGTGGCTCACTGGGTACAGAGCCTGCCTGGTAATCAGGAGGCTGCAGGTTCAAGTCCTGGCTCTGACATAGTGTCCCAAAATCATGAAAATATGACATAATATATTATGCCGTCCCAAACCATGGACTATAGTATGTCGTTTTTTCATGATTTTCATATTTTTTTCAAATCCTCCAAAATCATGAAAAACGACATGCTATAGTATGCCGTCCGAAGCCATGAACTATAGTATGTCGTTTTTTCATGATTTTCATCTTTTTTTCAAATAGTCCAAAATCACAAAAAACGACATGCTATAGTATGCCGTCCGAAAAAAATTATAACTTTGGCATGCTACTAGTCCTACATACTTACACCTAGAATCCCCATTCAAACCTATTTAGGTTCATCTTACGGTGGACATGTTTGCCTGAAAAGGAATCTTTGAAATGTTTCATAGTTTTAGAAATATAGTGCTTTAAATGTGAGAAATTTATAATGGCAGATAGTGGCACGTCAAAATCACTTTCACCTAGAAACTCCATTCACACGTTTTATAATTCAGCGTACTGTGGAGACACATGCTGGAACTTTTTACTTTGAAATGTTTTGTAGTTTCTGAGTTATTTAACTTTAACGCCCAATGCATTCTCAATGGCAATAGCACAAACTTTGGCATGCTACTAGTCCTACATACTTACACCTAGAAACCCCATTCAAGCCTACTTAGGTTCATCTTACGGTGGACATGTTTGCCTGAAAAGGAATCTTTGAAATGTTTCATAGTTTTAGAAATATAGTGCTTTCAAATTTGAGAATTTTACAATGGGGCTCAATGGCAGATATTGGCACGTCAAAAAAGCACTTTCACCGAGAAACTCCATTCACACTTTTTATAATTCAGCTTACTGTGGAGACACATGCTGGAACTTTTTACTTTGAAATGTTTTGTAGTTTCTGAGTTATTTAACTTTAACGCCCAATGCATTCTCAATGGCAATAGCACAAACTTTGGCATGCTACTAGTCCTACATACTTACACCTAGAAACCCCATTCAAGCCTACTTAGGTTCATCTTACGGTGGACATGTTTGCCTGAAAAGGAATCTTTGAAATGTTTCATAGTTTTAGAAATATAGTGCTTTTAAATTTGAGAAATTCAGAATGGGGGTCAATGGCAGATTTTGGCAAGTAAAGATTTGAGTGGGGTTTGAACCCACTATCTCCAGATCATGCAGCCAGTGTGTTCTAAGTCACTGATCTACTTGCAAACTGCCACAATGCAGTCTGCTGTTCCCTGTGAGTACAACATTGATACAAAAATAAAATACAAAAAATAAAATAACAGGAGATTTGTCTATTGTTTCTTTTGCTGTTGTTTATCTCTAGACGCTCAAATGTTTATGAACCACAATGGAAACAAGTCTCTGGCTCTTCTGTCATTATCTATTCGGCCTTTTAAAAACAGCATGCACAGTGGCTCACTGGGTACAGAGCCTGCCTGGTAATCAGGAGGTTGCAGGTTCAAGTCCTGGCTCTGACATAGTGTCCCAAAATCATGAAAATATGACATAATATATTATGCCGTCCAAACCATGGACTATAGTATGTCGTTTTTTCATGATTTTCATCTTTTTTTCAAATCCTCCAAAATCATGAAAAACGACATGCTATGGTATGCCGTCCGAAGCCATGAACTATAGTATGTCGTTTTTTCATGATTTTCATCTTTTTTTCAAATAGTCCAAAATCACGAAAAACGACATGCTATAGTATGCCGTCCGAAAAATAATATAACTTTGGCATGCTACTAGTCCTACATACTTACACCTAGAATCCCCATTCAAACCTATTTAGGTTCATCTTACGGTGGACATGTTTGCCTGAAAAGGAATCTTTGAAATGTTTCATAGTTTTAGAAATATAGTGCTTTAAATGTGAGAAATGTATAATGGCAGATAGTGGCACGTCAAAATCACTTTCACCTAGAAACTCCATTCACACGTTTTATAATTCAGCTTACTGTGGAGACACATGCTGGAACTTTTTACTTTGAAATGTTTTGTAGTTTCTGAGTTATTTAACTTTAACGCCCAATGCATTCTCAATGGCAATAGCACAAACTTTGGCATGCTACTAGTCCTACATACTTACACCTAGAAACCCCATTCAAGCCTACTTAGGTTCATCTTACGGTGGACATGTTTGCCTGAAAAGGAATCTTTGAAATGTTTCATAGTTTTAGAAATATAGTGCTTTTAAATTTGAGAAATTCAGAATTGGGGTCAATGGCAGATTTTGGCAAGTAAAGATTTGAGTGGGGTTTGAACCCACTATCTCCAGGCGCGATCCCGTCGCGTATTGTTTAGCTAAACGGCCCTAAACGAGGTCCCGTTCATTCTCTACGGTAGTGAATTTTCACTACGGGCGCAGTACCGCTTCCGGCCGCAACGTGGGTGCGGACGGCGGCCGCGGCGCTGTCCTAAACTTCGGTACCGATGTAATATATGTCTGGCCACAGAGTGGGTGTGGATGGGCTGGCTGTGGCGCTGTCCTAATCTCGCTGCCGATGTAATATACGTCTGGCCACAGAGTGGGTGTGGATGGGCTGGCTGTGGCGCTGTTCTGAATGTCGCTGCCAAATGCCTCCGTTCTTCTTCTCTCGAGTTATGTTTATCCTCTCGTCTCGTTGTATTTTGTATCATCATCATCATCACCTTTGTGTTACTTTATCACAGCGAACAATCACATCAAGGTCTGTGAAATATTTTGTAATGAATAACTGACTCTCTCGCGATTTGGCGTTTACGTTTTATATATTTTTGGACGAGATTAATGCCTGGATTCATATATGTCTCTCTGCCTGTTTAATGAAGTCCCGAGCAGCAGCAGAAACTGACAGGTCGGTACAATGCATTGTCTCGACCACAGAAACGCCGATAAAGACGTGTAACATTAATGTGTATACATTGACAGATTTTTTATTTTGCACGTCTTTGACAAAGGAACGGATGCTAATCGAATTAGCGTGTTAGCATCATCGTAAACACGTTGTATGGCTCAATGGGGCACGAGCAGATCACTTTCTGACTTGTCAAAGGAAACGTTTTAATGCTTATATGTCTTGGTGATTTGGTGAATGTAGTGGATTCGTTTTTAGATCGATCAGGGATCTGTTAATTATGTACTGTGCTGAGCTGTTACTGTACATGGAGCTGAACCCTATAGCAACCAGCAGACAAAATAATAACGCACTGTATCAGTGTTTACTCCTGCTTAGACCCTACAAAAGACCCGATGTTATATTTCATGATGTAACATTTATTTGACTGAGTTTAATGGTCTGATTTGTTGAAAATAGCTGATCAACAAGCTCGTAGATCGCCTAGTTTCAAATAGCCGATGTGTAGTGGCTTTAGCTGATGTTGATGCTATTTAAAAATCTGGGGGTCCCCGGACCCCTCACTGTGCTATTGGAAGCTATATTGTTATTATAGGTCAGTCAATAAACACTGAAGTTGGTGCTTTCATTTAAGTACATTGATTCACAATACCAGAATGCACTTTTAATTATAATACATGAAGCAGACAGCCCTGTGATTAAATCTTTAGCATTACACTGCAACCACACTGGAATGTTTTATTCACAATGCAAAGTTATTGTACTCCTATCATGGTGTAGTCAAGCACAGTTGATTCATATTGTAATCGATCTGGGATGTTAACATGTTAGCAAAACTGTGTTCAATTAATTGTCTCATCTGCTACATTAACTGTTATTGCTATTCCTAGAGCATGTAGACATGGACAGGACAGCTTAGTTAATAGCATCTCTGTGTTATAATTAATGGGCTTGGTTGGTTAAATGATTTTATTAGACAAATGTAGAACAGTATAAGTACAGTCAAAACAACATAATTCACATGCAAGTAAAGGCATGGTGTTGCAAAGCAAAAAAAGCACTGGTAGAGTACTATCCGAGCTTCTGCCTGGGTATAGGGTTCGAATCCCTACAGCGCTGTGACCTGCTGACTGCCTCACCTTAGTCCTCTTTGTATGTTTACATTAAATATGAAATGCACTATTTCACTAGAGTGTAAATACGCTGTGTTCAGATTACCACACTTGAAACCCAAATATATTGTCTACCATACAACAGTAATACAACAACATAATTTGTGTGATATAGCAATGCAATTTTAATTGTCATATCAATATTTATAACACCCATACAGCTAATGCAGTGTTTTCAAAACTGTGGGTCTCTCACTCAACAGTAAACAAGCCAACATACAGTTTAAGTGTACACTGTACACTTGAGTTTTGGTGTTTAGTAAGAGTCATGACTGTACTTTTCAAGGTGTATAGCTTGCTGCAAGCTGATACTTTATTTAGTATTTTCAACAGTTGTAGACCTGAGGACCTATGCTTTCATGTCAGTGGTGCTCAACCTTTTTCATGTCATGGACCCCAGAATTATCTGTATTTCACCGCCGACCCCCATCTAAAAATATGTAGTTCCAGGGACTGGATGATTTTCCAAACATAGCAGATCTACAAGCTCATAGTGCGGCACTCGGTGCCGCGCTATGAGCTTGTAGATCTGCTATTTTCCAATAGCTAAAGTATAACATAATCCTTAACACCAAAAGGGGTTCCCGCCCAGAATGGGTTAACCATACAACAAGTCCCTGCTTCACACAACACCAGCTGACACCTCCAAGGCTTCCTGGGTGATGGCGAGATGGAGGGATCAGTGGAAGGCAGCAGAACATCCAGGCTTCACCACTACATCAAGGATCCCACAGATGTTCCTGGCCAGCCAGCACCTGCCCCGCATGGAGTAGACAACCCTCAATCGTCTGAGGACAGGTGTGGGACGTTTCAGTACAGCAATGCAGAAGTGGGGTCTGACAGATGTGTAGGCAGGAGAAAGAGAGAGAGAGAGAGAGATGAACAGACTATATAATTGCAAAACATGGTTACAGTCACTAGCAGGCAACTTTTGTGTTTTAGTTAACGAGTGAGTGAGCGGCAGACCTTGGCGACGCAGTGCAGGCGTTGGGGGCTGCCTTCATGGACGCACAGGTCAAAGTCTCCTTCTGGAGGCGAGGAGGAGGAGGGCTGCCACATCACCTCACAGTCCAACTGTCTGTAAGCCTCTACTGTGCCTGAGGAACGCACACACACACATACAAGTGTTGATAAAAACAAATTACTACAACTTTTTTCATAGAGAGAGAATGGACTCTGAAAGGAATGGAATGGAAGCACCTTAAGGAATACAAATCATTGTGTGTACACTGTTTATACCCCTACACTGCTTACAGCAAATTACATCTGTATAAAGAAATTATGTTATATAAACAGAGCAATACATTCTCCATTCGTTTTATTTTTAGGATAGGATTTCAACTGCTGCTAGCCGATACATTTGCACTATATATTGTATCTTTATCTTTGTATGTGTATATAAGAGTTGTTTAATTTCACAGAGTTCAGCAGAAATGTTTAAAAGTATTTTGGTGTGATGATTTATAACAGCCACTAGATGGCAATGATGATGACTATATACTATTGCTATATCTATTCTAGACCAATGGTTCCCAAACTTTTTCATGTCAAGGACCCCCAAATTGACACTAATTAGCCCGCGGCCCCCCCATTTGAATACATATGCCAGGGACGCCCCGCCCCATAAGGGAAGATTTTTTTAATGGCTCAATCCGTTTAATTTCAAGGACCCCCATTTTTACATGCATTAGTCTACGGACCCCCATTTCTGGCATTTCTATCTCTGGGTCCCCCAATTTATATTTTCAAATCAATGTTAATTTTACTATGAGAGTGTACAAATGGAACCATTTGGTTCCATTTGTACACTCTGAGTTACAGACCCATAAGGGTCCATTTGGTTACTAACTATCATTTAGCTGCATGGGGACCCCCTGGAACTCCCTCAAGAACCCCTGAGGGTCCCCGGACCCCACTTGGTCATCTAGATGGAAAGAATTTATCCAAATTCATGAATTCAATCATAACTAAATATAAGCAGTATAGAGTAGAAAATCAGAGAAATAAGTCAGACACAGTGGTACAATTATAACTCAACATTTTTTATTATTTTACATCCAGGTATGTCATTACCAGGCATTTAACTGATCAATAACTAACTTTAACTATGGATACATCTTCCATGAGGGGGAATCGAACTCCAGTCTCCAAATCCCTACAAAGAAAAGTGAAAAATTCTGATTGGGTGAAAAAGATGGCAAAACTGCCTGGCAACAAAGGCAAGCCTTCGTTTCATTGGCTGTCCGGCTGTGCCGACTATACACGACCGGCCGATCATGCAGCCAGTGTGCTAAGGCACTGATCTACTTGCTACCTGCCACAACACAGTCTGCTGTTCCCTTTGAGTACAACATTGATACAAAAATAAAATACAAAAAATAAAATAACAGGAGATTTGTCTATCGTTTCTTTTGCTGTTGTTTATCTCTAGACGTTTGAATGTTTATGAACCACAATGGAAACAAGACTCTGGCTCTTCTGTCATTATCTATTCGGCCTTTTAAGAACAGCATGCACAGTGGCTCACTGGGTACAGAGCCTACCTGGGAATCAGGAGGCTGCAGGTTCAAGTCCTGGCTCTGACATAGTGTCCCAAAATCTGGAAAATATGACAAAATAAATTATGCTGTCCCAAACCATGGACTATAGTATGTCGTATTTTCATGATTTTCATATTTTTTTCAAATCCTCCAAAATCATGAAAAACGACATGCTATAGTATGCCGTCCGAAACCATGAACTATAGTATGTCATTTTTTCATGATTTTCATCTTTTTTTCAAATAGTCCAAAATCACGAAAAACGACATGCTATAGTATGCCGTCCGAAAAAAATTATAACTTTGGCATGCTACTAGTCCTACATACTTACACCTAGAATCCCCATTGAAACCTATTTAGGTTCATCTTACGGTGGACATGTTTGCCTGAAAAGGAATCTTTGAAATGTTTCATAGTTTTAGAAATATAGTGCTTTAAATTTGAGAAATGTATAATGGCAGATAGTGGCACGTCAAAATCACTTTCACCTAGAAACTCCATTCACACGTTTTATAATTCAGCTTACTGTGGAGACACATGCTGGAACTTTTTACTTTGAAATGTTTTGTAGTTTCTGAGTTATTTAAGTTAAACGCCCAATGCATTCCCAATGGCAATAGCACAAACTTTGGCATGTTACTAGTCCTACATACTTACACCTAGAAACCCCATTCAAACCTATTTAGGTTCATCTTACGGTGGACATGTTTGCCTGAAAAGGAATCTTTGAAATGTTTCATCGTTTTAGAAATATAGTGCTTTCAAATTTGAGACTTTTACAATGGGGCTCAATGGCAGATATTGGCACGTCAAAAAAGCACTTTCACCTAGAAACTCCATTCACACTTTTTATAATTCAGCTTACTGTGGAGACACATGCTGGAACTTTTTACTTTGAAATGTTTTGTAGTTTCTGAGTTATTTAACTTAAACGCCCAATGCATTCCCAATGGCAATAGCACAAACGTTGGCATGCTACTAGTCCTACATACTTACACCTAGAAACCCCATTCAAACCTATTTAGGTTCATCTTACGGTGGACATGTTTGCCTGAAAAGGAATCTTTGAAATGTTTCATCGTATTAGAAATATAGTGCTTTCAAATTTGAGACTTTTACAATGGGGCTCAATGGCAGATATTGGCACGTCAAAAAAGCACTTTCACCTAGAAACTCCATTCACACTTTTTATAATTCAGCTTACTGTGGAGACACATGCTGGAACTTTTTACTTTGAAATGTTTTGTAGTTTCTGAGTTATTTAACTTAAACGCCCAATGCATTCCCAATGGCAATAGCACAAACTTTGACATGCTACTAGTCCTACATACTTACACCTAGAAACCCCATTCAAACCTATTTAGGTTCATCTTACGGTGGACATGTTTGCCTGAAAAGGAATCTTTGAAATGTTTCATCGTTTTAGAAATATAGTGCTTTTAAATTTGAGACATTTACAATGGGGATTGTGAAATGGAAAGATTTGAGTGGGGTTTGAATCCACAATCTCCAGATCATGCAGCCAGTGTGCTAAGGCACTGATCTACTTGCTACCTGCCACAACACAGTCTGCTGTTCCCTTTGAGTACAACATTGATACAAAAATAAAATACAAAAAATAAAATAACAGGAGATTTGTCTATCGTTTCTTTTGCTGTTGTTTATCTCTAGACGTTTGAATGTTTATGAACCACAATGGAAACAAGACTCTGGCTCTTCTGTCATTATCTATTCGGCCTTTTAAGAACAGCATGCACAGTGGCTCACTGGGTACAGAGCCTACCTGGGAATCAGGAGGCTGCAGGTTCAAGTCCTGGCTCTGACATAGTGTCCCAAAATCATGAAAATATGACAAAATAAATTATGCTGTCCCAAACCATGGACTATAGTATGTCGTATTTTCATGATTTTCATATTTTTTTCAAATCCTCCAAAATCATGAAAAACGACATGCTATAGTATGCCGTCCGAAACCATGAACTATAGTATGTCATTTTTTCATGATTTTCATCTTTTTTTCAAATAGTCCAAAATCACGAAAAACGACATGCTATAGTATGCCGTCCGAAAAAAATTATAACTTTGGCATGCTACTAGTCCTACATACTTACACCTAGAATCCCCATTGAAACCTATTTAGGTTCATCTTACGGTGGACATGTTTGCCTGAAAAGGAATCTTTGAAATGTTTCATAGTTTTAGAAATATAGTGCTTTAAATTTGAGAAATGTATAATGGCAGATAGTGGCACGTCAAAATCACTTTCACCTAGAAACTCCATTCACACGTTTTATAATTCAGCTTACTGTGGAGACACATGCTGGAACTTTTTACTTTGAAATGTTTTGTAGTTTCTGAGTTATTTAAGTTAAACGCCCAATGCATTCCCAATGGCAATAGCACAAACTTTGGCATGTTACTAGTCCTACATACTTACACCTAGAAACCCCATTCAAACCTATTTAGGTTCATCTTACGGTGGACATGTTTGCCTGAAAAGGAATCTTTGAAATGTTTCATCGTTTTAGAAATATAGTGCTTTCAAATTTGAGACTTTTACAATGGGGCTCAATGGCAGATATTGGCACGTCAAGAAAGCACTTTCACCTAGAAACTCCATTCACACTTTTTATAATTCAGCTTACTGTGGAGACACATGCTGGAACTTTTTACTTTGAAATGTTTTGTAGTTTCTGAGTTATTTAACTTAAACGCCCAATGCATTCCCAATGGCAATAGCACAAACGTTGGCATGCTACTAGTCCTACATACTTACACCTAGAAACCCCATTCAAACCTATTTAGGTTCATCTTACGGTGGACATGTTTGCCTGAAAAGGAATCTTTGAAATGTTTCATCGTATTAGAAATATAGTGCTTTCAAATTTGAGACTTTTACAATGGGGCTCAATGGCAGATATTGGCACGTCAAAAAAGCACTTTCACCTAGAAACTCCATTCACACTTTTTATAATTCAGCTTACTGTGGAGACACATGCTGGAACTTTTTACTTTGAAATGTTTTGTAGTTTCTGAGTTATTTAACTTAAACGCCCAATGCATTCCCAATGGCAATAGCACAAACTTTGGCATGCTACTAGTCCTACATACTTACACCTAGAAACCCCATTCAAACCTATTTAGGTTCATCTTACGGTGGACATGTTTGCCTGAAAAGGAATCTTTGAAATGTTTCATCGTTTTAGAAATATAGTGCTTTTAAATTTGAGACATTTACAATGGGGATTGTGAAATGGAAAGATTTGAGTGGGGTTTGAACCCACAATCTCCAGATCATGCAGCCAGTGTGCTAAGGCACTGATATACTTGCTACCTGCCACAACACAGTCTGCTGTTCCCTTTGAGTACAACATTGATACAAAAATAAAATACAAAAAATAAAATAACAGGAGATTTGTCTATTGTTTCTTTTGCTGTTGTTTATCTCTAGACGTTTGAATGTTTATGAACCACAATGGAAACAAGTCTCTGGCTCTTCTGTCATTATCTATTCGGCCTTTTAAGAACAGCATGCACAGTGGCTCACTGGGTACAGAGCCTGCCTGGGAATCAGGAGGCTGCAGATTCAAGTCCTGGCTCTGACATTGTGTCCCAAAATCATGAAAATATGACAAAATAAATTATGCTGTCCCAAACCATGGACTATAGTATGTCGTATTTTCATGATTTTCATATTTTTTTCAAATCCTCCAAAATCATGAAAAACGACATGCTATAGTATGCCGTCCGAAACCATGAACTATAGTATGTCATTTTTTCATGATTTTCATCTTTTTTTCAAATAGTCCAAAATCACGAAAAACTACATGCTATAGTATGCCGTCCGAAAAAAATTATAACTTTGGCATGCTACTAGTCCTACATACTTACACCTAGAATCCCCATTGAAACCTATTTAGGTTCATCTTACGGTGTACATGTTTGCCTGAAAAGGAATCTTTTAAATGTTTCATAGTTTTAGAAATATAGTGCTTTAAATTTGAGAAATGTATAATGGCAGATAGTGGCACGTCAAAATCACTTTCACCTAGAAACTCCATTCACACGTTTTATAATTCAGCTTACTGTGGAGACACATGCTGGAACTTTTTACTTTGAAATGTTTTGCAGTTTCTGAGTTATTTAAGTTAAACGCCCAATGCATTCCCAATGGCAATAGCACAAACTTTGGCATGTTACTAGTCCTACATACTTACACCTAGAAACCCCATTCAAACCTATTTAGGTTCATCTTACGGTGGACATGTTTGCCTGAAAAGGAATCTTTGAAATGTTTCATCGTTTTAGAAATATAGTGCTTTCAAATTTGAGACTTTTACAATGGGGCTCAATGGCAGATATTGGCACGTCAAAAAAGTACTTTCACCTAGAAACTCCATTCACACTTTTTATAATTCAGCTTTCTGTGGAGACACATGCTGGAACTTTTTACTTTGAAATGTTTTGTAGTTTCTGAGTTATTTAAGTTAAACGCCCAATGCATTCCCAATGGCAATAGCACAAACTTTAACATGCTACTAGTCCTACATACTTACACCTAGAAACCCCATTCAAACCTATTTAGGTTCATCTTACGGTGGACATGTTTGCCTGAAAAGGAATCTTTGAAATGTTTCATCGTATTAGAAATATAGTGCTTTCAAATTTGAGACTTTTACAATGGGGCTCAATGGCAGATATTGGCACGTCAAAAAAGCACTTTCACCTAGAAACTCCATTCACACTTTTTATAATTCAGCTTACTGTGGAGACACATGCTGGAACTTTTTACTTTGAAATGTTTTGTAGTTTCTGAGTTATTTAACTTAAACGCCCAATGCATTCCCAATGGCAATAGCACAAACTTTGGCATGCTACTAGTCCTACATACTTACACCTAGAAACCCCATTCAAACCTATTTAGGTTCATCTTACGGTGGACATGTTTGCCTGAAAAGGAATCTTTGTAATGTTTCATCGTTTTAGAAATATAGTGCTTTTAAATTTGAGACATTTACAATGGGGATTGTGAAATGGAAAGATTTGAGTGGGGTTTGAACCCACAATCTCCAGATCATGCAGCCAGTGTGCTAAGGCACTGATCTACTTGCTACCTGCCACAACACAGTCTGCTGTTCCCTTTGAGTACAACATTGATACAAAAATAAAATACAAAAAATAAAATAACAGGAGATTTGTCTATTGTTTCTTTTGCTGTTGTTTATCTCTAGACGTTTGAATGTTTATGAACCACAATGGAAACAAGTCTCTGGCTCTTCTGTCATTATCTATTCGGCCTTTTAAGAACAGCATGCACAGTGGCTCACTGGGTACAGAGCCTGCCTGGGAATCAGGAGGCTGCAGGTTCAAGTCCTGGCTCTGACATAGTGTCCCAAAATCATGAAAATATGACAAAATAAATTATGCTGTCCCAAACCATGGACTATAGTATGTCGTATTTTCATGATTTTCATATTTTTTTCAAATCCTCCAAAATCAT
This sequence comes from Electrona antarctica, assembly GCF_951216825.1. Taxonomy (NCBI): domain Eukaryota; kingdom Metazoa; phylum Chordata; class Actinopteri; order Myctophiformes; family Myctophidae; genus Electrona; species Electrona antarctica. Next base: position 45,406,190 of record NC_136789.1, on the reverse strand, counting down.
GAAAAACAACATGCTATAGTATGCCGTCCGAAACCATGAACTATAGTATGTCATTTTTTCATGATTTTCATCTTTTTTTCAAATAGTCCAAAATCACGAAAAACGACATGCTATAGTATGCCGTCCGAAAAAAATTATAACTTTGGCATGCTACTAGTCCTACATACTTACACCTAGAATCCCCATTGAAACCTATTTAGGTTCATCTTACAGTGTACATGTTTGCCTGAAAAGGAATCTTTTAAATGTTTCATAGTTTTAGAAATATAGTGCTTTAAATTTGAGAAATGTATAATGGCAGATAGTGGCACGTCAAAATCACTTTCACCTAGAAACTCCATTCACACGTTTTATAATTCAGCTTACTGTGGAGACACATGCTGGAACTTTTTACTTTGAAATGTTTTGCAGTTTCTGAGTTATTTAAGTTAAACGCCCAATGCATTCCCAATGGCAATAGCACAAACTTTGGCATGTTACTAGTCCTACATACTTACACCTAGAAACCCCATTCAAACCTATTTAGGTTCATCTTACGGTGGACATGTTTGCCTGAAAAGGAATCTTTGAAATGTTTCATCGTTTTAGAAATATAGTGCTTTCAAATTTGAGACTTTTACAATGGGGCTCAATGGCAGATATTGGCACGTCAAAAAAGCACTTTCACCTAGAAACTCCATTCACACTTTTTATAATTCAGCTTTCTGTGGAGACACATGCTGGAACTTTTTACTTTGAAATGTTTTGTAGTTTCTGAGTTATTTAAGTTAAACGCCCAATGCATTCCCAATGGCAATAGCACAAACTTTGACATGCTACTAGTCCTACATACTTACACCTAGAAACCCCATTCAAACCTATTTAGGTTCATCTTACGATGGACATGTTTGCCTGAAAAGGAATCTTTGAAATGTTTCATCGTATTAGAAATATAGTGCTTTCAAATTTGAGATTTTTACAATGGGGCTCAATGGCAGATATTGGCACGTCAAAAAAGCACTTTCACCTAGAAACTCCATTCACACTTTTTATAATTCAGCTTACTGTGGAGACACATGCTGGAACTTTTTACTTTGAAATGTTTTGTAGTTTCTGAGTTATTTAACTTAAACGCCCAATGCATTCCCAATGGCAATAGCACAAACTTTGGCATGCTACTAGTCCTACATACTTACACCTAGAAACCCCATTCAAACCTATTTAGGTTCATCTTACGGTGGACATGTTTGCCTGAAAAGGAATCTTTGAAATGTTTCATCGTTTTAGAAATATAGTGCTTTTAAATTTGAGACATTTACAATGGGGATTGTGAAATGGAAAGATTTGAGTGGGGTTTGAACCCACAATCTCCAGATCATGCAGCCAGTGTGCTAAGGCACTGATATACTTGCTACCTGCCACAACACAGTCTGCTGTTCCCTTTGAGTACAACATTGATACAAAAATAAAATACAAAAAATAAAATAACAGGAGATTTGTCTATTGTTTCTTTTGCTGTTGTTTATCTCTAGACGTTTGAATGTTTATGAACCACAATGGAAACAAGTCTCTGGCTCTTCTGTCATTATCTATTCGGCCTTTTAAGAACAGCATGCACAGTGGCTCACTGGGTACAGAGCCTGCCTGGGAATCAGGAGGCTGCAGATTCAAGTCCTGGCTCTGACATTGTGTCCCAAAATCATGAAAATATGACAAAATAAATTATGCTGTCCCAAACCATGGACTATAGTATGTCGTATTTTCATGATTTTCATATTTTTTTCAAATCCTCCAAAATCATGAAAAACGACATGCTATAGTATGCCGTCCGAAACCATGAACTATAGTATGTCATTTTTTCATGATTTTCATCTTTTTTTCAAATAGTCCAAAATCACGAAAAACGACATGCTATAGTATGCCGTCCGAAAAAAATTATAACTTTGGCATGCTACTAGTCCTACATACTTACACCTAGAATCCCCATTGAAACCTATTTAGGTTCATCTTACGGTGGACATGTTTGCCTGAAAAGGAATCTTTGAAATGTTTCATAGTTTTAGAAATATAGTGCTTTAAATTTGAGAAATGTATAATGGCAGATAGTGGCACGTCAAAATCACTTTCACCTAGAAACTCCATTCACACGTTTTATAATTCAGCTTACTGTGGAGACACATGCTGGAACTTTTTACTTTGAAATGTTTTGCAGTTTCTGAGTTATTTAAGTTAAACGCCCAATGCATTCCCAATGGCAATAGCACAAACTTTGGCATGTTACTAGTCCTACATACTTACACCTAGAAACCCCATTCAAACCTATTTAGGTTCATCTTACGGTGGACATGTTTGCCTGAAAAGGAATCTTTGAAATGTTTCATCGTTTTAGAAATATAGTGCTTTCAAATTTGAGACTTTTACAATGGGGCTCAATGGCAGATATTGGCACGTCAAAAAAGCACTTTCACCTAGAAACTCCATTAACACTTTTTATAATTCAGCTTACTATGGAGACACATGCTGGAACTTTTTACTTTGAAATGTTTTGTAGTTTCTGAGTTATTTAAGTTAAACGCCCAATGCATTCCCAATGGCAATAGCACAAACTTTGGCATGCTACTAGTCCTACATACTTACACCTAGAAACCCCATTCAAACCTATTTAGGTTCATCTTACGGTGGACATGTTTGCCTGAAAAGGTATCTTTGAAATGTTTCATCGTTTTAGAAATATAGTGCTTTCAAATTTGAGACTTTTACAATGGGGCTCAATGGCAGATATTGGCACGTCAAAAAAGCACTTTCACCTAGAAACTCCATTCACACTTTTTATAATTCAGCTTACTGTGGAGACACATGCTGGAACTTTTTACTTTGAAATGTTTTGTAGTTTCTGAGTTATTTAACTTAAACGCCCAATGCATTCCCAATGGCAATAGCACAAACTTTGGCATGCTACTAGTCCTACATACTTACACCTAGAAACCCCATTCAAACCTATTTAGGTTCATCTTACGGTGGACATGTTTGCCTGAAAAGGAATCTTTGAAATGTTTCATCGTTTTAGAAATATAGTGCTTTCAAATTTCAGACTTTTACAATGGGGCTCAATGGCAGATATTGGCACGTCAAAAAAGCACTTTCACCTAGAAACTCCATTCACACTTTTTATAATTCAGCTTTCTGTGGAGACACATGCTGGAACTTTTTACTTTGAAATGTTTTGTAGTTTCTGAGTTATTTAACTTAAACTCCCAATGCATTCCCAATGGCAATAGCACAAACTTTGGCATGCTACTAGTCCTACATACTTACACCTAGAAACCCCATTCAAACCTATTTAGGTTCATCTTACGGTGGACATGTTTGCCTGAAAAGGAATCTTTGAAATGTTTCATCGTTTTAGAAATATAGTGCTTTCAAATTTGAGACTTTTACAATGGGGCTCAATGGCAGATATTGGCACGTCAAAAAAGCACTTTCACCTAGAAACTCCATTCACACTTTTTATAATTCAGCTTACTGTGGAGACACATGCTGGAACTTTTTACTTTGAAATGTTTTGTAGTTTCTGAGTTATTTAAGTTAAACGCCCAATGCATTCCCAATGGCAATAGCACAAACTTTGGCATGATACTAGTCCTACATACTTACACCTAGAAACCCCATTCAAACCTATTTAGGTTCATCTTACGGTGGACATGTTTGCCTGAAAAGGAATCTTTGAAATGTTTCATCGTTTTAGAAAAATAGTGCTTTTAAATTTGAGACATTTACAATGGGGCTCAATGGCAGATTTTGGCAAGTAAAGATTTGAGTGGGGTTTGAACCCACAATCTCCAGATCATGCAGCCAGTGAGCTAAGGCACTGATCTACTTGCTACCTGCCACAACACAGTCTGCTGTTCCCTTTGAGTACAACATTGATACAAAAATAAAATACAAAAAATAAAATAACAGATTTGTCTATTGTTTCTTTTGCTGTTGTTTATCTCTAGACGTTCGAATGTTTATGAACCACAATGGAAACAAGTCTCTGGCTCTTCTGTCATTATCTATTCGGCCTTTTAAGAACAGCATGCACAGTGGCTCACTGGGTACAGAGCCTGCCTGGGAATCAGGAGGCTGCAGGTTCAAGTCCTGGCTCTGACATAGTGTCCCAAAATCATGAAAATATGACAAAATAAATTATGCTGTCCCAAACCATGGACTATAGTATGTCGTATTTTCATGATTTTCATATTTTTTTCAAATCCTCCAAAATCATGAAAAACGACATGCTATAGTATGCCGTCCGAAACCATGAACTATAGTATGTCATTTTTTCATGATTTTCATCTTTTTTTCAAATAGTCCAAAATCACGAAAAACGACATGCTATAGTATGCCGTCCGAAAAAAATTATAACTTTGGCATGCTACTAGTCCTACATACTTACACCTAGAATCCCCATTGAAACCTATTTAGGTTCATCTTACGGTGGACATGTTTGCCTGAAAAGGAATCTTTGAAATGTTTCATAGTTTTAGAAATATAGTGCTTTAAATTTGAGAAATGTATAATGGCAGATAGTGGCACGTCAAAATCACTTTCACCTAGAAACTCCATTCACACGTTTTATAATTCAGCTTACTGTGGAGACACATGCTGGAACTTTTTACTTTGAAATGTTTTGTAGTTTCTGAGTTATTTAAGTTAAACGCCCAATGCATTCCCAATGGCAATAGCACAAACTTTGGCATGTTACTAGTCCTACATACTTACACCTAGAAACCCCATTCAAACCTATTTAGGTTCATCTTACGGTGGACATGTTTGCCTGAAAAGGAATCTTTGAAATGTTTCATCGTTTTAGAAATATAGTGCTTTCAAATTTGAGACTTTTACAATGGGGCTCAATGGCAGATATTGGCACGTCAAGAAAGCACTTTCACCTAGAAACTCCATTCACACTTTTTATAATTCAGCTTACTGTGGAGACACATGCTGGAACTTTTTACTTTGAAATGTTTTGTAGTTTCTGAGTTATTTAACTTAAACGCCCAATGCATTCCCAATGGCAATAGCACAAACGTTGGCATGCTACTAGTCCTACATACTTACACCTAGAAACCCCATTCAAACCTATTTAGGTTCATCTTACGGTGGACATGTTTGCCTGAAAAGGAATCTTTGAAATGTTTCATCGTTTTAGAAATATAGTGCTTTCAAATTTGAGACTTTTACAATGGGGCTCAATGGCAGATATTGGCACGTCAAAAAAGCACTTTCACCTAGAAACTCCATTCACACTTTTTATAATTCAGCTTTCTGTGGAGACACATGCTGGAACTTTTTACTTTGAAATGTTTTGTAGTTTCTGAGTTATTTAAGTTAAACGCCCAATGCATTCCCAATGGCAATAGCACAAACTTTGACATGCTACTAGTCCTACATACTTACACCTAGAAACCCCATTCAAACCTATTTAGGTTCATCTTACGGTGGACATGTTTGCCTGAAAAGGAATCTTTGAAATGTTTCATCGTATTAGAAATATAGTGCTTTCAAATTTGAGACTTTTACAATGGGGCTCAATGGCAGATATTGGCACGTCAAAAAAGCACTTTCACCTAGAAACTCCATTCACAATTTTTATAATTCAGCTTTCTGTGGAGACACATGCTGGAACTTTTTACTTTGAAATGTTTTGTAGTTTCTGAGTTATTTAAGTTAAACGCCCAATGCATTCCCAATGGCAATAGCACAAACTTTGACATGCTACTAGTCCTACATACTTACACCTAGAAACCCCATTCAAACCTATTTAGGATCATCTTACGGTGGACATGTTTGCCTGAAAAGGAATCTTTGAAATGTTTCATCGTTTTAGAAATATAGTGCTTTTAAATTTGAGACATTTACAATGGGGATTGTGAAATGGAAAGATTTGAGTGGGGTTTGAACCCACAATCTACAGATCATGCAGCCAGTGTGCTAAGGCACTGATCTACTTGCTACCTGCCACAACACAGTCTGCTGTTCCCTTTGAGTACAACATTGATACAAAAATAAAATACAAAAAATAAAATAACAGGAGATTTGTCTATCGTTTCTTTTGCTGTTGTTTATCTCTAGACGTTTGAATGTTTATGAACCACAATGGAAACAAGACTCTGGCTCTTCTGTCATTATCTATTCGGCCTTTTAAGAACAGCATGCACAGTGGCTCACTGGGTACAGAGCCTACCTGGGAATCAGGAGGCTGCAGGTTCAAGTCCTGGCTCTGACATAGTGTCCCAAAATCATGAAAATATGACAAAATAAATTATGCTGTCCCAAACCATGGACTATAGTATGTCGTATTTTCATGATTTTCATCTTTTTTTCAAATCCTCCAAAATCATGAAAAACGACATGCTATAGTATGCCGTCCGAAAAAAATTATAACTTTGGCATGCTACTAGTCCTACATACTTACACCTAGAATCCCCATTGAAACCTATTTAGGTTCATCTTACGGTGGACATGTTTGCCTGAAAAGGAATCTTTGAAATGTTTCATAGTTTTAGAAATATAGTGCTTTAAATTTGAGAAATGTATAATGGCAGATAGTGGCACGTCAAAATCACTTTCACCTAGAAACTCCATTCACACGTTTTATAATTCAGCTTACTGTGGAGACACATGCTGGAACTTTTTACTTTGAAATGTTTTGTAGTTTCTGAGTTATTTAAGTTAAACGCCCAATGCATTCCCAATGGCAATAGCACAAACTTTGGCATGTTACTAGTCCTACATACTTACACCTAGAAACCCCATTCAAACCTATTTAGGTTCATCTTACGGTGGACATGTTTGCCTGAAAAGGAATCTTTGAAATGTTTCATCGTTTTAGAAATATAGTGCTTTCAAATTTGAGACTTTTACAATGGGGCTCAATGGCAGATATTGGCACGTCAAAAAAGCACTTTCACCTAGAAACTCCATTCACACTTTTTATAATTCAGCTTACTGTGGAGACACATGCTGGAACTTTCTGAGTTATTTAACTTAAACGCCCAATGCATTCCCAATGGCAATAGCACAAACGTTGGCATGCTACTAGTCCTACATACTTACACCTAGAAACCCCATTCAAACCTATTTAGGTTCATCTTACGGTGGACATGTTTGCCTGAAAAGGAATCTTTGAAATGTTTCATCGTTTTAGAAATATAGTGCTTTTAAATTTGAGACATTTACAATGGGGATTGTGAAATGGAAAGATTTGAGTGGGGTTTGAACCCACAATCTCCAGATCATGCAGCCAGTGTGCTAAGGCACTGATCTACTTGCTACCTGCCACAACACAGTCTGCTGTTCCCTTTGAGTACAACATTGATACAAAAATAAAATACAAAAAATAAAATAACAGGAGATTTGTCTATCGTTTCTTTTGCTGTTGTTTATCTCTAGACGTTTGAATGTTTATGAACCACAATGGAAACAAGACTCTGGCTCTTCTGTCATTATCTATTCGGCCTTTTAAGAACAGCATGCACAGTGGCTCACTGGGTACAGAGCCTACCTGGGAATCAGGAGGCTGCAGGTTCAAGTCCTGGCTCTGACATAGTGTCCCAAAATCATGAAAATATGACAAAATAAATTATGCTGTCCCAAACCATGGACTATAGTATGTCGTATTTTCATGATTTTCATATTTTTTTCAAATCCTCCAAAATCATGAAAAACGACATGCTATAGTATGCCGTCCGAAACCATGAACTATAGTATGTCATTTTTTCATGATTTTCATCTTTTTTTCAAATAGTCCAAAATCACGAAAAACGACATGCTATAGTATGCCGTCCGAAAAAAATTATAACTTTGGCATGCTACTAGTCCTACATACTTACACCTAGAATCCCCATTGAAACCTATTTAGGTTCATCTTACGGTGGACATGTTTGCCTGAAAAGGAATCTTTGAAATGTTTCATAGTTTTAGAAATATAGTGCTTTAAATTTGAGAAATGTATAATGGCAGATAGTGGCACGTCAAAATCACTTTCACCTAGAAACTCCATTCACACGTTTTATAATTCAGCTTACTGTGGAGACACATGCTGGAACTTTTTACTTTGAAATGTTTTGTAGTTTCTGAGTTATTTAAGTTAAACGCCCAATGCATTCCCAATGGCAATAGCACAAACTTTGGCAAGTTACTAGTCCTACATACTTACACCTAGAAACCCCATTCAAACCTATTTAGGTTCATCTTACGGTGGACATGTTTGCCTGAAAAGGAATCTTTGAAATGTTTCATCGTTTTAGAAATATAGTGCTTTCAAATTTGAGACTTTTACAATGGGGCTCAATGGCAGATATTGGCACGTCAAAAAAGCACTTTCACCTAGAAACTCCATTCACACTTTTTATAATTCAGCTTACTGTGGAGACACATGCTGGAACTTTTTACTTTGAAATGTTTTGTAGTTTCTGAGTTATTTAACTTAAACGCCCAATGCATTCCCAATGGCAATAGCACAAACGTTGGCATGCTACTAGTCCTACATACTTACACCTAGAAACCCCATTCAAACCTATTTAGGTTCATCTTACGGTGGACATGTTTGCCTGAAAAGGAATCTTTGAAATGTTTCATCGTATTAGAAATATAGTGCTTTCAAATTTGAGACTTTTACAATGGGGCTCAATGGCAGATATTGGCACGTCAAAAAAGCACTTTCACCTAGAAACTCCATTCACACTTTTTATAATTCAGCTTACTGTGGAGACACATGCTGGAACTTTTTACTTTGAAATGTTTTGTAGTTTCTGAGTTATTTAACTTAAACGCCCAATGCATTCCCAATGGCAATAGCACAAACTTTGACATGCTACTAGTCCTACATACTTACACCTAGAAACCCCATTCAAACCTATTTAGGTTCATCTTACGGTGGACATGTTTGCCTGAAAAGGAATCTTTGAAATGTTTCATCGTTTTAGAAATATAGTGCTTTTAAATTTGAGACATTTACAATGGGGATTGTGAAATGGAAAGATTTGAGTGGGGTTTGAATCCACAATCTCCAGATCATGCAGCCAGTGTGCTAAGGCACTGATCTACTTGCTACCTGCCACAACACAGTCTGCTGTTCCCTTTGAGTACAACATTGATACAAAAATAAAATACAAAAAATAAAATAACAGGAGATTTGTCTATCGTTTCTTTTGCTGTTGTTTATCTCTAGACGTTTGAATGTTTATGAACCACAATGGAAACAAGACTCTGGCTCTTCTGTCATTATCTATTCGGCCTTTTAAGAACAGCATGCACAGTGGCTCACTGGGTACAGAGCCTACCTGGGAATCAGGAGGCTGCAGGTTCAAGTCCTGGCTCTGACATAGTGTCCCAAAATCATGAAAATATGACAAAATAAATTATGCTGTCCCAAACCATGGACTATAGTATGTCGTATTTTCATGATTTTCATATTTTTTTCAAATCCTCCAAAATCATGAAAAACGACATGCTATAGTATGCCGTCCGAAACCATGAACTATAGTATGTCATTTTTTCATGATTTTCATCTTTTTTTCAAATAGTCCAAAATCACGAAAAACGACATGCTATAGTATGCCGTCCGAAAAAAATTATAACTTTGGCATGCTACTAGTCCTACATACTTACACCTAGAATCCCCATTGAAACCTATTTAGGTTCATCTTACGGTGGACATGTTTGCCTGAAAAGGAATCTTTGAAATGTTTCATAGTTTTAGAAATATAGTGCTTTAAATTTGAGAAATGTATAATGGCAGATAGTGGCACGTCAAAATCACTTTCACCTAGAAACTCCATTCACACGTTTTATAATTCAGCTTACTGTGGAGACACATGCTGGAACTTTTTACTTTGAAATGTTTTGTAGTTTCTGAGTTATTTAAGTTAAACGCCCAATGCATTCCCAATGGCAATAGCACAAACTTTGGCATGTTACTAGTCCTACATACTTACACCTAGAAACCCCATTCAAACCTATTTAGGTTCATCTTACGGTGGACATGTTTGCCTGAAAAGGAATCTTTGAAATGTTTCATCGTTTTAGAAATATAGTGCTTTCAAATTTGAGACTTTTACAATGGGGCTCAATGGCAGATATTGGCACGTCAAGAAAGCACTTTCACCTAGAAACTCCATTCACACTTTTTATAATTCAGCTTACTGTGGAGACACATGCTGGAACTTTTTACTTTGAAATGTTTTGTAGTTTCTGAGTTATTTAACTTAAACGCCCAATGCATTCCCAATGGCAATAGCACAAACGTTGGCATGCTACTAGTCCTACATACTTACACCTAGAAACCCCATTCAAACCTATTTAGGTTCATCTTACGGTGGACATGTTTGCCTGAAAAGGAATCTTTGAAATGTTTCATCGTTTTAGAAATATAGTGCTTTTAAATTTGAGACATTTACAATGGGGATTGTGAAATGGAAAGATTTGAGTGGGGTTTGAACCCACAATCTCCAGATCATGCAGCCAGTGTGCTAAGGCACTGATATACTTGCTACCTGCCACAACACAGTCTGCTGTTCCCTTTGAGTACAACATTGATACAAAAATAAAATACAAAAAATAAAATAACAGGAGATTTGTCTATTGTTTCTTTTGCTGTTGTTTATCTCTAGACGTTTGAATGTTTATGAACCACAATGGAAACAAGTCTCTGGCTCTTCTGTCATTATCTATTCGGCCTTTTAAGAACAGCATGCACAGTGGCTCACTGGGTACAGAGCCTGCCTGGGAATCAGGAGGCTGCAGATTCAAGTCCTGGCTCTGACATTGTGTCCCAAAATCATGAAAATATGACAAAATAAATTATGCTGTCCCAAACCATGGACTATAGTATGTCGTATTTTCATGATTTTCATATTTTTTTCAAATCCTCCAAAATCATGAAAAACGACATGCTATAGTATGCCGTCCGAAACCATGAACTATAGTATGTCATTTTTTCATGATTTTCATCTTTTTTTCAAATAGTCCAAAATCACGAAAAACGACATGCTATAGTATGCCGTCCGAAAAAAATTATAACTTTGGCATGCTACTAGTCCTACATACTTACACCTAGAATCCCCATTGAAACCTATTTAGGTTCATCTTACGGTGGACATGTTTGCCTGAAAAGGAATCTTTGAAATGTTTCATAGTTTTAGAAATATAGTGCTTTAAATTTGAGAAATGTATAATGGCAGATAGTGGCACGTCAAAATCACTTTCACCTAGAAACTCCATTCACACGTTTTATAATTCAGCTTACTGTGGAGACACATGCTGGAACTTTTTACTTTGAAATGTTTTGCAGTTTCTGAGTTATTTAAGTTAAACGCCCAATGCATTCCCAATGGCAATAGCACAAACTTTGGCATGTTACTAGTCCTACATACTTACACCTAGAAACCCCATTCAAACCTATTTAGGTTCATCTTACGGTGGACATGTTTGCCTGAAAAGGAATCTTTGAAATGTTTCATCGTTTTAGAAATATAGTGCTTTCAAATTTGAGACTTTTACAATGGGGCTCAATGGCAGATATTGGCACGTCAAAAAAGCACTTTCACCTAGAAACTCCATTAACACTTTTTATAATTCAGCTTACTATGGAGACACATGCTGGAACTTTTTACTTTGAAATGTTTTGTAGTTTCTGAGTTATTTAAGTTAAACGCCCAATGCATTCCCAATGGCAATAGCACAAACTTTGGCATGCTACTAGTCCTACATACTTACACCTAGAAACCCCATTCAAACCTATTTAGGTTCATCTTACGGTGGACATGTTTGCCTGAAAAGGTATCTTTGAAATGTTTCATCGTTTTAGAAATATAGTGCTTTCAAATTTGAGACTTTTACAATGGGGCTCAATGGCAGATATTGGCACGTCAAAAAAGCACTTTCACCTAGAAACTCCATTCACACTTTTTATAATTCAGCTTACTGTGGAGACACATGCTGGAACTTTTTACTTTGAAATGTTTTGTAGTTTCTGAGTTATTTAACTTAAACGCCCAATGCATTCCCAATGGCAATAGCACAAACTTTGGCATGCTACTAGTCCTACATACTTACACCTAGAAACCCCATTCAAACCTATTTAGGTTCATCTTACGGTGGACATGTTTGCCTGAAAAGGAATCTTTGAAATGTTTCATCGTTTTAGAAATATAGTGCTTTCAAATTTCAGACTTTTACAATGGGGCTCAATGGCAGATATTGGCACGTCAAAAAAGCACTTTCACCTAGAAACTCCATTCACACTTTTTATAATTCAGCTTTCTGTGGAGACACATGCTGGAACTTTTTACTTTGAAATGTTTTGTAGTTTCTGAGTTATTTAACTTAAACTCCCAATGCATTCCCAATGGCAATAGCACAAACTTTGGCATGCTACTAGTCCTACATACTTACACCTAGAAACCCCATTCAAACCTATTTAGGTTCATCTTACGGTGGACATGTTTGCCTGAAAAGGAATCTTTGAAATGTTTCATCGTTTTAGAAATATAGTGCTTTCAAATTTGAGACTTTTACAATGGGGCTCAATGGCAGATATTGGCACGTCAAAAAAGCACTTTCACCTAGAAACTCCATTAACACTTTTTATAATTCAGCTTACTATGGAGACACATGCTGGAACTTTTTACTTTGAAATGTTTTGTAGTTTCTGAGTTATTTAAGTTAAACGCCCAATGCATTCCCAATGGCAATAGCACAAACTTTGGCATGCTACTAGTCCTACATACTTACACCTAGAAACCCCATTCAAACCTATTTAGGTTCATCTTACGGTGGACATGTTTGCCTGAAAAGGTATCTTTGAAATGTTTCATCGTTTTAGAAATATAGTGCTTTCAAATTTGAGACTTTTACAATGGGGCTCAATGGCAGATATTGGCACGTCAAAAAAGCACTTTCACCTAGAAACTCCATTCACACTTTTTATAATTCAGCTTACTGTGGAGACACATGCTGGAACTTTTTACTTTGAAATGTTTTGTAGTTTCTGAGTTATTTAACTTAAACGCCCAATGCATTCCCAATGGCAATAGCACAAACTTTGGCATGCTACTAGTCCTACATACTTACACCTAGAAACCCCATTCAAACCTATTTAGGTTCATCTTACGGTGGACATGTTTGCCTGAAAAGGAATCTTTTAAATGTTTCATCGTTTTAGAAATATAGTGCTTTCAAATTTGAGACTTTTACAATGGGGCTCAATGGCAGATATTGGCACGTCAAAAAAGCACTTTCACCTAGAAACTCCATTAACACTTTTTATAATTCAGCTTACTATGGAGACACATGCTGGAACTTTTTACTTTGAAATGTTTTGTAGTTTCTGAGTTATTTAAGTTAAACGCCCAATGCATTCCCAATGGCAATAGCACAAACTTTGGCATGCTACTAGTCCTACATACTTACACCTAGAAACCCCATTCAAACCTATTTAGGTTCATCTTACGGTGGACATGTTTGCCTGAAAAGGTATCTTTGAAATGTTTCATCGTTTTAGAAATATAGTGCTTTCAAATTTGAGACTTTTACAATGGGGCTCAATGGCAGATATTGGCACGTCAAAAAAGCACTTTCACCTAGAAACTCCATTCACACTTTTTATAATTCAGCTTACTGTGGAGACACATGCTGGAACTTTTTACTTTGAAATGTTTTGTAGTTTCTGAGTTATTTAACTTAAACGCCCAATGCATTCCCAATGGCAATAGCACAAACTTTGGCATGCTACTAGTCCTACATACTTACACCTAGAAACCCCATTCAAACCTATTTAGGTTCATCTTACGGTGGACATGTTTGCCTGAAAAGGAATCTTTGAAATGTTTCATCGTTTTAGAAATATAGTGCTTTCAAATTTCAGACTTTTACAATGGGGCTCAATGGCAGATATTGGCACGTCAAAAAAGCACTTTCACCTAGAAACTCCATTCACACTTTTTATAATTCAGCTTTCTGTGGAGACACATGCTGGAACTTTTTACTTTGAAATGTTTTGTAGTTTCTGAGTTATTTAACTTAAACTCCCAATGCATTCCCAATGGCAATAGCACAAACTTTGGCATGCTACTAGTCCTACATACTTACACCTAGAAACCCCATTCAAACCTATTTAGGTTCATCTTACGGTGGACATGTTTGCCTGAAAAGGAATCTTTGAAATGTTTCATCGTTTTAGAAATATAGTGCTTTCAAATTTGAGACTTTTACAATGGGGCTCAATGGCAGATATTGGCACGTCAAAAAAGCACTTTCACCTAGAAACTCCATTCACACTTTTTATAATTCAGCTTACTGTGGAGACACATGCTGGAACTTTTTACTTTGAAATGTTTTGTAGTTTCTGAGTTATTTAAGTTAAACGCCCAATGCATTCCCAATGGCAATAGCACAAACTTTGGCATGATACTAGTCCTACATACTTACACCTAGAAACCCCATTCAAACCTATTTAGGTTCATCTTACGGTGGACATGTTTGCCTGAAAAGGAATCTTTGAAATGTTTCATCGTTTTAGAAAAATAGTGCTTTTAAATTTGAGACATTTACAATGGGGCTCAATGGCAGATTTTGGCAAGTAAAGATTTGAGTGGGGTTTGAACCCACAATCTCCAGATCATGCAGCCAGTGAGCTAAGGCACTGATCTACTTGCTACCTGCCACAACACAGTCTGCTGTTCCCTTTGAGTACAACATTGATACAAAAATAAAATACAAAAAATAAAATAACAGATTTGTCTATTGTTTCTTTTGCTGTTGTTTATCTCTAGACGTTCGAATGTTTATGAACCACAATGGAAACAAGTCTCTGGCTCTTCTGTCATTATCTATTCGGCCTTTTAAGAACAGCATGCACAGTGGCTCACTGGGTACAGAGCCTGCCTGGGAATCAGGAGGCTGCAGGTTCAAGTCCTGGCTCTGACATAGTGTCCCAAAATCATGAAAATATGACAAAATAAATTATGCTGTCCCAAACCATGGACTATAGTATGTCGTATTTTCATGATTTTCATATTTTTTTCAAATCCTCCAAAATCATGAAAAACGACATGCTATAGTATGCCGTCCGAAACCATGAACTATAGTATGTCATTTTTTCATGATTTTCATCTTTTTTTCAAATAGTCCAAAATCACGAAAAACGACATGCTATAGTATGCCGTCCGAAAAAAATTATAACTTTGGCATGCTACTAGTCCTACATACTTACACCTAGAATCCCCATTGAAACCTATTTAGGTTCATCTTACGGTGGACATGTTTGCCTGAAAAGGAATCTTTGAAATGTTTCATAGTTTTAGAAATATAGTGCTTTAAATTTGAGAAATGTATAATGGCAGATAGTGGCACGTCAAAATCACTTTCACCTAGAAACTCCATTCACACGTTTTATAATTCAGCTTACTGTGGAGACACATGCTGGAACTTTTTACTTTGAAATGTTTTGTAGTTTCTGAGTTATTTAAGTTAAACGCCCAATGCATTCCCAATGGCAATAGCACAAACTTTGGCATGTTACTAGTCCTACATACTTACACCTAGAAACCCCATTCAAACCTATTTAGGTTCATCTTACGGTGGACATGTTTGCCTGAAAAGGAATCTTTGAAATGTTTCATCGTTTTAGAAATATAGTGCTTTCAAATTTGAGACTTTTACAATGGGGCTCAATGGCAGATATTGGCACGTCAAGAAAGCACTTTCACCTAGAAACTCCATTCACACTTTTTATAATTCAGCTTACTGTGGAGACACATGCTGGAACTTTTTACTTTGAAATGTTTTGTAGTTTCTGAGTTATTTAACTTAAACGCCCAATGCATTCCCAATGGCAATAGCACAAACGTTGGCATGCTACTAGTCCTACATACTTACACCTAGAAACCCCATTCAAACCTATTTAGGTTCATCTTACGGTGGACATGTTTGCCTGAAAAGGAATCTTTGAAATGTTTCATCGTTTTAGAAATATAGTGCTTTCAAATTTGAGACTTTTACAATGGGGCTCAATGGCAGATATTGGCACGTCAAAAAAGCACTTTCACCTAGAAACTCCATTCACACTTTTTATAATTCAGCTTTCTGTGGAGACACATGCTGGAACTTTTTACTTTGAAATGTTTTGTAGTTTCTGAGTTATTTAAGTTAAACGCCCAATGCATTCCCAATGGCAATAGCACAAACTTTGACATGCTACTAGTCCTACATACTTACACCTAGAAACCCCATTCAAACCTATTTAGGTTCATCTTACGGTGGACATGTTTGCCTGAAAAGGAATCTTTGAAATGTTTCATCGTATTAGAAATATAGTGCTTTCAAATTTGAGACTTTTACAATGGGGCTCAATGGCAGATATTGGCACGTCAAAAAAGCACTTTCACCTAGAAACTCCATTCACAATTTTTATAATTCAGCTTTCTGTGGAGACACATGCTGGAACTTTTTACTTTGAAATGTTTTGTAGTTTCTGAGTTATTTAAGTTAAACGCCCAATGCATTCCCAATGGCAATAGCACAAACTTTGACATGCTACTAGTCCTACATACTTACACCTAGAAACCCCATTCAAACCTATTTAGGATCATCTTACGGTGGACATGTTTGCCTGAAAAGGAATCTTTGAAATGTTTCATCGTTTTAGAAATATAGTGCTTTTAAATTTGAGACATTTACAATGGGGATTGTGAAATGGAAAGATTTGAGTGGGGTTTGAACCCACAATCTACAGATCATGCAGCCAGTGTGCTAAGGCACTGATCTACTTGCTACCTGCCACAACACAGTCTGCTGTTCCCTTTGAGTACAACATTGATACAAAAATAAAATACAAAAAATAAAATAACAGGAGATTTGTCTATCGTTTCTTTTGCTGTTGTTTATCTCTAGACGTTTGAATGTTTATGAACCACAATGGAAACAAGACTCTGGCTCTTCTGTCATTATCTATTCGGCCTTTTAAGAACAGCATGCACAGTGGCTCACTGGGTACAGAGCCTACCTGGGAATCAGGAGGCTGCAGGTTCAAGTCCTGGCTCTGACATAGTGTCCCAAAATCATGAAAATATGACAAAATAAATTATGCTGTCCCAAACCATGGACTATAGTATGTCGTATTTTCATGATTTTCATCTTTTTTTCAAATCCTCCAAAATCATGAAAAACGACATACTATGCCGTCCGAAAAAAATAATAACTTTGGCATGCTACTAGTCCTACATACTTACACCTAGAATCCCCATTGAAACCTATTTAGGTTC
This sequence comes from Electrona antarctica, assembly GCF_951216825.1. NCBI lineage: Eukaryota > Metazoa > Chordata > Actinopteri > Myctophiformes > Myctophidae > Electrona > Electrona antarctica. The sequence goes on along the minus strand of NC_136789.1, from coordinate 45,388,902 downwards.
ATCTTACGGTGGACATGTTTGCCTGAAAAGGAATCTTTGAAATGTTTCATAGTTTTAGAAATATAGTGCTTTAAATTTGAGAAATGTATAATGGCAGATAGTGGCACGTCAAAATCACTTTCACCTAGAAACTCCATTCACACGTTTTATAATTCAGCTTACTGTGGAGACACATGCTGGAACTTTTTACTTTGAAATGTTTTGTAGTTTCTGAGTTATTTAAGTTAAACGCCCAATGCATTCCCAATGGCAATAGCACAAACTTTGGCATGTTACTAGTCCTACATACTTACACCTAGAAACCCCATTCAAACCTATTTAGGTTCATCTTACGGTGGACATGTTTGCCTGAAAAGGAATCTTTGAAATGTTTCATCGTTTTAGAAATATAGTGCTTTCAAATTTGAGACTTTTACAATGGGGCTCAATGGCAGATATTGGCACGTCAAAAAAGCACTTTCACCTAGAAACTCCATTCACACTTTTTATAATTCAGCTTACTGTGGAGACACATGCTGGAACTTTCTGAGTTATTTAACTTAAACGCCCAATGCATTCCCAATGGCAATAGCACAAACGTTGGCATGCTACTAGTCCTACATACTTACACCTAGAAACCCCATTCAAACCTATTTAGGTTCATCTTACGGTGGACATGTTTGCCTGAAAAGGAATCTTTGAAATGTTTCATCGTTTTAGAAATATAGTGCTTTTAAATTTGAGACATTTACAATGGGGATTGTGAAATGCAAAGATTTGAGTGGGGTTTGAACCCACAATCTCCAGATCATGCAGCCAGTGTGCTAAGGCACTGATCTACTTGCTACCTGCCACAACACAGTCTGCTGTTCCCTTTGAGTACAACATTGATACAAAAATAAAATACAAAAAATAAAATAACAGGAGATTTGTCTATCGTTTCTTTTGCTGTTGTTTATCTCTAGACGTTTGAATGTTTATGAACCACAATGGAAACAAGACTCTGGCTCTTCTGTCATTATCTATTCGGCCTTTTAAGAACAGCATGCACAGTGGCTCACTGGGTACAGAGCCTACCTGGGAATCAGGAGGCTGCAGGTTCAAGTCCTGGCTCTGACATAGTGTCCCAAAATCATGAAAATATGACAAAATAAATTATGCTGTCCCAAACCATGGACTATAGTATGTCGTATTTTCATGATTTTCATATTTTTTTCAAATCCTCCAAAATCATGAAAAACGACATGCTATAGTATGCCGTCCGAAACCATGAACTATAGTATGTCATTTTTTCATGATTTTCATCTTTTTTTCAAATAGTCCAAAATCACGAAAAACGACATGCTATAGTATACCGTCCGAAAAAAATTATAACTTTGGCATGCTACTAGTCCTACATACTTACACCTAGAATCCCCATTGAAACCTATTTAGGTTCATCTTACGGTGGACATGTTTGCCTGAAAAGGAATCTTTGAAATGTTTCATAGTTTTAGAAATATAGTGCTTTAAATTTGAGAAATGTATAATGGCAGATAGTGGCACGTCAAAATCACTTTCACCTAGAAACTCCATTCACACGTTTTATAATTCAGCTTACTGTGGAGACACATGCTGGAACTTTTTACTTTGAAATGTTTTGTAGTTTCTGAGTTATTTAAGTTAAACGCCCAATGCATTCCCAATGGCAATAGCACAAACTTTGGCAAGTTACTAGTCCTACATACTTACACCTAGAAACCCCATTCAAACCTATTTAGGTTCATCTTACGGTGGACATGTTTGCCTGAAAAGGAATCTTTGAAATGTTTCATCGTTTTAGAAATATAGTGCTTTCAAATTTGAGACTTTTACAATGGGGCTCAATGGCAGATATTGGCACGTCAAAAAAGCACTTTCACCTAGAAACTCCATTCACACTTTTTATAATTCAGCTTACTGTGGAGACACATGCTGGAACTTTTTACTTTGAAATGTTTTGTAGTTTCTGAGTTATTTAACTTAAACGCCCAATGCATTCCCAATGGCAATAGCACAAACGTTGGCATGCTACTAGTCCTACATACTTACACCTAGAAACCCCATTCAAACCTATTTAGGTTCATCTTACGGTGGACATGTTTGCCTGAAAAGGAATCTTTGAAATGTTTCATCGTATTAGAAATATAGTGCTTTCAAATTTGAGACTTTTACAATGGGGCTCAATGGCAGATATTGGCACGTCAAAAAAGCACTTTCACCTAGAAACTCCATTCACACTTTTTATAATTCAGCTTACTGTGGAGACACATGCTGGAACTTTTTACTTTGAAATGTTTTGTAGTTTCTGAGTTATTTAACTTAAACGCCCAATGCATTCCCAATGGCAATAGCACAAACTTTGACATGCTACTAGTCCTACATACTTACACCTAGAAACCCCATTCAAACCTATTTAGGTTCATCTTACGGTGGACATGTTTGCCTGAAAAGGAATCTTTGAAATGTTTCATCGTTTTAGAAATATAGTGCTTTTAAATTTGAGACATTTACAATGGGGATTGTGAAATGGAAAGATTTGAGTGGGGTTTGAATCCACAATCTCCAGATCATGCAGCCAGTGTGCTAAGGCACTGATCTACTTGCTACCTGCCACAACACAGTCTGCTGTTCCCTTTGAGTACAACATTGATACAAAAATAAAATACAAAAAATAAAATAACAGGAGATTTGTCTATCGTTTCTTTTGCTGTTGTTTATCTCTAGACGTTTGAATGTTTATGAACCACAATGGAAACAAGACTCTGGCTCTTCTGTCATTATCTATTCGGCCTTTTAAGAACAGCATGCACAGTGGCTCACTGGGTACAGAGCCTACCTGGGAATCAGGAGGCTGCAGGTTCAAGTCCTGGCTCTGACATAGTGTCCCAAAATCATGAAAATATGACAAAATAAATTATGCTGTCCCAAACCATGGACTATAGTATGTCGTATTTTCATGATTTTCATATTTTTTTCAAATCCTCCAAAATCATGAAAAACGACATGCTATAGTATGCCGTCCGAAACCATGAACTATAGTATGTCATTTTTTCATGATTTTCATCTTTTTTTCAAATAGTCCAAAATCACGAAAAACGACATGCTATAGTATGCCGTCCGAAAAAAATTATAACTTTGGCATGCTACTAGTCCTACATACTTACACCTAGAATCCCCATTGAAACCTATTTAGGTTCATCTTACGGTGGACATGTTTGCCTGAAAAGGAATCTTTGAAATGTTTCATAGTTTTAGAAATATAGTGCTTTAAATTTGAGAAATGTATAATGGCAGATAGTGGCACGTCAAAATCACTTTCACCTAGAAACTCCATTCACACGTTTTATAATTCAGCTTACTGTGGAGACACATGCTGGAACTTTTTACTTTGAAATGTTTTGTAGTTTCTGAGTTATTTAAGTTAAACGCCCAATGCATTCCCAATGGCAATAGCACAAACTTTGGCATGTTACTAGTCCTACATACTTACACCTAGAAACCCCATTCAAACCTATTTAGGTTCATCTTACGGTGGACATGTTTGCCTGAAAAGGAATCTTTGAAATGTTTCATCGTTTTAGAAATATAGTGCTTTCAAATTTGAGACTTTTACAATGGGGCTCAATGGCAGATATTGGCACGTCAAGAAAGCACTTTCACCTAGAAACTCCATTCACACTTTTTATAATTCAGCTTACTGTGGAGACACATGCTGGAACTTTTTACTTTGAAATGTTTTGTAGTTTCTGAGTTATTTAACTTAAACGCCCAATGCATTCCCAATGGCAATAGCACAAACGTTGGCATGCTACTAGTCCTACATACTTACACCTAGAAACCCCATTCAAACCTATTTAGGTTCATCTTACGGTGGACATGTTTGCCTGAAAAGGAATCTTTGAAATGTTTCATCGTATTAGAAATATAGTGCTTTCAAATTTGAGACTTTTACAATGGGGCTCAATGGCAGATATTGGCACGTCAAAAAAGCACTTTCACCTAGAAACTCCATTCACACTTTTTATAATTCAGCTTACTGTGGAGACACATGCTGGAACTTTTTACTTTGAAATGTTTTGTAGTTTCTGAGTTATTTAACTTAAACGCCCAATGCATTCCCAATGGCAATAGCACAAACTTTGGCATGCTACTAGTCCTACATACTTACACCTAGAAACCCCATTCAAACCTATTTAGGTTCATCTTACGGTGGACATGTTTGCCTGAAAAGGAATCTTTGAAATGTTTCATCGTTTTAGAAATATAGTGCTTTTAAATTTGAGACATTTACAATGGGGATTGTGAAATGGAAAGATTTGAGTGGGGTTTGAACCCACAATCTCCAGATCATGCAGCCAGTGTGCTAAGGCACTGATATACTTGCTACCTGCCACAACACAGTCTGCTGTTCCCTTTGAGTACAACATTGATACAAAAATAAAATACAAAAAATAAAATAACAGGAGATTTGTCTATTGTTTCTTTTGCTGTTGTTTATCTCTAGACGTTTGAATGTTTATGAACCACAATGGAAACAAGTCTCTGGCTCTTCTGTCATTATCTATTCGGCCTTTTAAGAACAGCATGCACAGTGGCTCACTGGGTACAGAGCCTGCCTGGGAATCAGGAGGCTGCAGATTCAAGTCCTGGCTCTGACATTGTGTCCCAAAATCATGAAAATATGACAAAATAAATTATGCTGTCCCAAACCATGGACTATAGTATGTCGTATTTTCATGATTTTCATATTTTTTTCAAATCCTCCAAAATCATGAAAAACGACATGCTATAGTATGCCGTCCGAAACCATGAACTATAGTATGTCATTTTTTCATGATTTTCATCTTTTTTTCAAATAGTCCAAAATCACGAAAAACTACATGCTATAGTATGCCGTCCGAAAAAAATTATAACTTTGGCATGCTACTAGTCCTACATACTTACACCTAGAATCCCCATTGAAACCTATTTAGGTTCATCTTACGGTGTACATGTTTGCCTGAAAAGGAATCTTTTAAATGTTTCATAGTTTTAGAAATATAGTGCTTTAAATTTGAGAAATGTATAATGGCAGATAGTGGCACGTCAAAATCACTTTCACCTAGAAACTCCATTCACACGTTTTATAATTCAGCTTACTGTGGAGACACATGCTGGAACTTTTTACTTTGAAATGTTTTGTAGTTTCTGAGTTATTTAAGTTAAACGCCCAATGCATTCCCAATGGCAATAGCACAAACTTTAACATGCTACTAGTCCTACATACTTACACCTAGAAACCCCATTCAAACCTATTTAGGTTCATCTTACGGTGGACATGTTTGCCTGAAAAGGAATCTTTGAAATGTTTCATCGTATTAGAAATATAGTGCTTTCAAATTTGAGACTTTTACAATGGGGCTCAATGGCAGATATTGGCACGTCAAAAAAGCACTTTCACCTAGAAACTCCATTCACACTTTTTATAATTCAGCTTACTGTGGATACACATGCTGGAACTTTTTACTTTGAAATGTTTTGTAGTTTCTGAGTTATTTAACTTAAACGCCCAATGCATTCCCAATGGCAATAGCACAAACTTTGGCATGCTACTAGTCCTACATACTTACACCTAGAAACCCCATTCAAACCTATTTAGGTTCATCTTACGGTGGACATGTTTGCCTGAAAAGGAATCTTTGAAATGTTTCATCGTTTTAGAAATATAGTGCTTTTAAATTTGAGACATTTACAATGGGGATTGTGAAATGGAAAGATTTGAGTGGGGTTTGAACCCACAATCTCCAGATCATGCAGCCAGTGTGCTAAGGCACTGATATACTTGCTACCTGCCACAACACAGTCTGCTGTTCCCTTTGAGTACAACATTGATACAAAAATAAAATACAAAAAATAAAATAACAGGAGATTTGTCTATTGTTTCTTTTGCTGTTGTTTATCTCTAGACGTTTGAATGTTTATGAACCACAATGGAAACAAGTCTCTGGCTCTTCTGTCATTATCTTTTCGGCCTTTTAAGAACAGCATGCACAGTGGCTCACTGGGTACAGAGCCTGCCTGGGAATCAGGAGGCTGCAGATTCAAGTCCTGGCTCTGACATTGTGTCCCAAAATCATGAAAATATGACAAAATAAATTATGCTGTCCCAAACCATGGACTATAGTATGTCGTATTTTCATGATTTTCATATTTTTTTCAAATCCTCCAAAATCATGAAAAACGACATGCTATAGTATGCCGTCCGAAACCATGAACTATAGTATGTCATTTTTTCATGATTTTCATCTTTTTTTCAAATAGTCCAAAATCACGAAAAACGACATGCTATAGTATGCCGTCCGAAAAAATTATAACTTTGGCATGCTACTAGTCCTACATACTTACACCTAGAATCCCCATTGAAACCTATTTAGGTTCATCTTACGGTGTACATGTTTGCCTGAAAAGGAATCTTTTAAATGTTTCATAGTTTTAGAAATATAGTGCTTTAAATTTGAGAAATGTATAATGGCAGATAGTGGCACGTCAAAATCACTTTCACCTAGAAACTCCATTCACACGTTTTATAATTCAGCTTACTGTGGAGACACATGCTGGAACTTTTTACTTTGAAATGTTTTGCAGTTTCTGAGTTATTTAAGTTAAATGCCCAATGCATTCCCAATGGCAATAGCACAAACTTTGGCATGCTACTAGTCCTACATACTTACACCTAGAAACCCCATTCAAACCTATTTAGGTTCATCTTACGGTGGACATGTTTGCCTGAAAAGGTATCTTTGAAATGTTTCATCGTTTTAGAAATATAGTGCTTTCAAATTTGAGACTTTTACAATGGGGCTCAATGGCAGATATTGGCACGTCAAAAAAGCACTTTCACCTAGAAACTCCATTCACACTTTTTATAATTCAGCTTACTGTGGAGACACATGCTGGAACTTTTTACTTTGAAATGTTTTGTAGTTTCTGAGTTATTTAACTTAAACGCCCAATGCATTCCCAATGGCAATAGCACAAACTTTGGCATGCTACTAGTCCTACATACTTACAACTAGAAACCCCATTCAAACCTATTTAGGTTCATCTTACGGTGGACATGTTTGCCTGAAAAGGAATCTTTGAAATGTTTCATCGTTTTAGAAATATAGTGCTTTTAAATTTGAGAAATTCAGAATGGGGTTCAATGGCAGATTTTGGCAAGTAAAGTATTGAGTGGGGTTTGAACCCACAATGGCCAGATCATGCTGCCAGTGTGCTAAGGCACTGATCTACTTGCTACCTGCCACAACACAGTCTGCTGTTACCTTTGAGTACAACATTGATACAAAAATAAAATACAAAGAATAAAATAACAGGAGATTTGTCTATTGTTTCTTTTGCTGTTGTTTATCTCTAGACGTTTGAATGTTTATGAACCACAATGGAAACAAGTCTCTGGCTCTTCTGTCATTATCTATTTGGCCTTTTAAGAACAGCATGCACAGTGGCTCACTGGGTACAGAGCCTTCCTGGGAATCAGGAGGCTGCAGGTTCAAGTCCTGGCTCTGACATAGTGTCCCAAAATCATGAAAATATGACAAAATAAATTATGCTGTCCCAAACCATGGACTATAGTATGTCGTATTTTCATGATTTTCATATTTTTTTCAAAACCTCCAAAATCATGAAAAACGACATGCTATACTATGCCGTCCGAAACCATGAACTATAGTGTCATTTTTTCATGATTTTCATCTTTTTTTCAAATAGTCCAAAATCACGAAAAACGCACGAAAAACGACATGCTATAGTATGCCGTCCGAAAAAAATTATAACTTTGGCATGCTACTAGTCCTACATACTTACACCTAGAATCCCCATTCAAACCTATTTAGGTTCATCTTACGGTGGACATGTTTGCCTGAAAAGGAATCTTTGAAATGTTTCATAGTTTTAGAAATATAGTGCTTTAAATTTGAGAAATGTATAATGGCAGATAGTGTCACGTCAAAATCACTTTCACCTAGAAACTCAATTCACACTTTTTATAATTCAGCTTTCTGTGGAGACACATGCTGGAACTTTTTACTTTGAAATGTTTTGTAGTTTCTGAGTTATTTAAGTTAAACGCCCAATGCATTCCCAATGGCAATAGCACAAACTTTGGCATGCTACTAGTCCTACATACTTACACCTAGAAACCCCATTCAAACCTATTTAGGTTCATCTTACGGTGGACATGTTTGCCTGAAAAGGAATCTTTGAAATGTTTCATCGTTTTAGAAATATAGTGCTTTCAAATTTGAGACTTTTACAATGGGGCTCAATGGCAGATATTGGCACGTCAAAAAAGCACTTTCACCTAGAAACTCCATTCACACTTTTTATAATTCAGCTTACTGTGGAGACACATGCTGGAACTTTTTACTTTGAAATGTTTTGTAGTTTCTGAGTTATTTAAGTTAAACGCCCAATGCATTCCCAATGGCAATAGCACAAACTTTGGCATGCTACTAGTCCTACATACTTACACCTAGAAACCCCATTCAAACCTATTTAGGTTCATCTTACGGTGGACATGTTTGCCTGAAAAGGAATCTTTGAAATGTTTCATCGTTTTAGAAATATAGGCCCTCATTTATCAATCGAGTGTAAAATCTGCCCCAAATTCGAGTGTAGGATTCGTAGTACACCCACGTCGGGTCGGCATTTACAAAGTGATCGCAGACAGCTGTTTCTTCCTTAATTTCGTTCGGACGTTTATAAATGTGACGGCTGAAATCTATCTGGCACGCCCTATGAAATCAAGCCTCGCCCTCGTTTTTGCGACATGAACAACTGCAATACGACCTGGAAACCATGGTTACAGGAAGAAAAAAAGTTTCTTGCTGCCCCTGCCCCCCTCCCATACACACACACAGACGCACGCACGCACACGCAACTTGTTGTATCTTAAATAAATAAACCTGCATGAATTAAATAAAGCTGTAGGACTACCCTGTCTGTTTCTCCTCTCGCTTCGCTTCCCTTGCTGCCCGCAGCCCGCCTCACCCCCCTGCACGCACGCACGCACATATCGCAATTTGCAAGCAACTGTCACTGTGTTGTTAGTTGTAGGCCTATATTCAATTATTAAAGTCTTTATTCATTTAATATACAACAAGATATATTAGTGAACGAAAACCTGAACCTGTGAACCATGAATTATATAACAAATATGCGCGCACACACGCTGCTGTTTTGCAAGGTGCATCTCCTGTCCTGTCTGTCTCTCTATCACTGTGGTCCGTCCGTGACACCGTGACCAATTGACCATGCAGTTTGCACGTTCAGTCTATTTAAATTGCCTCGCTGTCAACTGTCAATTATATGAATATTTCAGCCAAAACCGTAGCCTTATGTGACACTGGACAGTGGTGGTGGTGGTGGTAGGCTGCAGGCTGGCTTAGCCTATAGCCTACTATCTCCGATGCGTTCCCACTTGCGCTGGCACGGCACATTTGGCATTCGAGCGACGCGTCGGGTTTATTAAACGAGGAGGAGATTGCACATACTGTAACTCCAGAAAGACATCGGCCTGCTGTAGATTAGGCTACCCATGTTGGGACTCTCCGCGCTGCAGCACTGCACTATAGCCTACTCTCCAACGTCCCGTCATGGAAATATTTCAGAACAGACAGGCCAAATCCTCGCATGTATGCGCTCATCATGCAAAACACTGTTTAAATGGCTTACGCATCTAACTTGCAACATTGTTTTTAAATGCGCGATTTTAATTGCTTGCTTGTAAAGTTGGAAATCTCCTACTAATTTCATATGACACAAAGACACATCGTTGATGTATTCCTTTCCTTTTTTTTTTTTTTTACATTTAGCCCATATACATACCTATACAGTTTTATATAAACATTTTAGGAGTGAATACATATGTTTCGATGCCTGTGACAGCCTCTCAGCTGGTCAAACAATGCTGCTCCGCTGTTCTACGACAAAAAACAGGTGAGGACAAAGCGTACGACAGCTCCCGACCAGACGTGAGTTTTGTCTTGGCACAAGATAATTTTCAATCTTTGGCGCAAATGGTAAATGCCGAAAATTGCGGTAATTTCGGCGTACACCCATATTTTGGCGTACGCACGGTTGATAAATGAGGGCCATAGTGCTTTCAAATTTGAGACATTTACAATGGGGATTGTGAAATGGAAAGATTTGAGTGGGGTTTGAACGCACAATCTCCAGATCATGCAGCCAGTGTGCTAAGGCACTGATATACTTGCTACCTGCCACAACACAGTCTGCTGTTCCCTTTGAGTACAACATTGATACAAAAATAAAATACAAAAAATAAAATAACAGGAGATTTGTCTATTGTTTCTTTTGCTGTTGTTTATCTCTAGACGTTTGAATGTTTATGAACCACAATGGAAACAAGTCTCTGGCTCTTCTGTCATTATCTATTCGGCCTTTTAAGAACAGCATGCACAGTGGCTCACTGGGTACAGAGCCTGCCTGGGAATCAGGAGGCTGCAGATTCAAGTCCTGGCTCTGACATTGTGTCCCAAAATCATGAAAATATGACAAAATAAATTATGCTGTCCCAAACCATGGACTATAGTATGTCGTATTTTCATGATTTTCATATTTTTTTCAAATCCTCCAAAATCATGAAAAACGACATGCTATAGTATGCCGTCCGAAACCATGAACTATAGTATGTCATTTTTTCATGATTTTCATCTTTTTTTCAAATAGTCCAAAATCACGAAAAACTACATGCTATAGTATGCCGTCCGAAAAAAATTATAACTTTGGCATGCTACTAGTCCTACATACTTACACCTAGAATCCCCATTGAAACCTATTTAGGTTCATCTTACGGTGTACATGTTTGCCTGAAAAGGAATCTTTTAAATGTTTCATAGTTTTAGAAATATAGTGCTTTAAATTTGAGAAATGTATAATGGCAGATAGTGGCACGTCAAAATCACTTTCACCTAGAAACTCCATTCACACGTTTTATAATTCAGCTTACTGTGGAGACACATGCTGGAACTTTTTACTTTGAAATGTTTTGTAGTTTCTGAGTTATTTAAGTTAAACGCCCAATGCATTCCCAATGGCAATAGCACAAACTTTAACATGCTACTAGTCCTACATACTTACACCTAGAAACCCCATTCAAACCTATTTAGGTTCATCTTACGGTGGACATGTTTGCCTGAAAAGGAATCTTTGAAATGTTTCATCGTATTAGAAATATAGTGCTTTCAAATTTGAGACTTTTACAATGGGGCTCAATGGCAGATATTGGCACGTCAAAAAAGCACTTTCACCTAGAAACTCCATTCACACTTTTTATAATTCAGCTTACTGTGGATACACATGCTGGAACTTTTTACTTTGAAATGTTTTGTAGTTTCTGAGTTATTTAACTTAAACGCCCAATGCATTCCCAATGGCAATAGCACAAACTTTGGCATGCTACTAGTCCTACATACTTACACCTAGAAACCCCATTCAAACCTATTTAGGTTCATCTTACGGTGGACATGTTTGCCTGAAAAGGAATCTTTGAAATGTTTCATCGTTTTAGAAATATAGTGCTTTTAAATTTGAGACATTTACAATGGGGATTGTGAAATGGAAAGATTTGAGTGGGGTTTGAACCCACAATCTCCAGATCATGCAGCCAGTGTGCTAAGGCACTGATATACTTGCTACCTGCCACAACACAGTCTGCTGTTCCCTTTGAGTACAACATTGATACAAAAATAAAATACAAAAAATAAAATAACAGGAGATTTGTCTATTGTTTCTTTTGCTGTTGTTTATCTCTAGACGTTTGAATGTTTATGAACCACAATGGAAACAAGTCTCTGGCTCTTCTGTCATTATCTTTTCGGCCTTTTAAGAACAGCATGCACAGTGGCTCACTGGGTACAGAGCCTGCCTGGGAATCAGGAGGCTGCAGATTCAAGTCCTGGCTCTGACATTGTGTCCCAAAATCATGAAAATATGACAAAATAAATTATGCTGTCCCAAACCATGGACTATAGTATGTCGTATTTTCATGATTTTCATATTTTTTTCAAATCCTCCAAAATCATGAAAAACGACATGCTATAGTATGCCGTCCGAAACCATGAACTATAGTATGTCATTTTTTCATGATTTTCATCTTTTTTTCAAATAGTCCAAAATCACGAAAAACGACATGCTATAGTATGCCGTCCGAAAAAAATTATAACTTTGGCATGCTACTAGTCCTACATACTTACACCTAGAATCCCCATTGAAACCTATTTAGGTTCATCTTACGGTGTACATGTTTGCCTGAAAAGGAATCTTTTAAATGTTTCATAGTTTTAGAAATATAGTGCTTTAAATTTGAGAAATGTATAATGGCAGATAGTGGCACGTCAAAATCACTTTCACCTAGAAACTCCATTCACACGTTTTATAATTCAGCTTACTGTGGAGACACATGCTGGAACTTTTTACTTTGAAATGTTTTGCAGTTTCTGAGTTATTTAAGTTAAATGCCCAATGCATTCCCAATGGCAATAGCACAAACTTTGGCATGCTACTAGTCCTACATACTTACACCTAGAAACCCCATTCAAACCTATTTAGGTTCATCTTACGGTGGACATGTTTGCCTGAAAAGGTATCTTTGAAATGTTTCATCGTTTTAGAAATATAGTGCTTTCAAATTTGAGACTTTTACAATGGGGCTCAATGGCAGATATTGGCACGTCAAAAAAGCACTTTCACCTAGAAACTCCATTCACACTTTTTATAATTCAGCTTACTGTGGAGACACATGCTGGAACTTTTTACTTTGAAATGTTTTGTAGTTTCTGAGTTATTTAACTTAAACGCCCAATGCATTCCCAATGGCAATAGCACAAACTTTGGCATGCTACTAGTCCTACATACTTACAACTAGAAACCCCATTCAAACCTACTTAGGTTCATCTTACGGTGGACATGTTTGCCTGAAAAGGAATCTTTGAAATGTTTCATCGTTTTAGAAATATAGTGCTTTTAAATTTGAGAAATTCAGAATGGGGTTCAATGGCAGATTTTGGCAAGTAAAGTATTGAGTGGGGTTTGAACACACAATGGCCAGATCATGCTGCCAGTGTGCTAAGGCACTGATCTACTTGCTACCTGCCACAACACAGTCTGCTGTTACCTTTGAGTACAACATTGATACAAAAATAAAATACAAAGAATAAAATAACAGGAGATTTGTCTATTGTTTCTTTTGCTGTTGTTTATCTCTAGACGTTTGAATGTTTATGAACCACAATGGAAACAAGTCTCTGGCTCTTCTGTCATTATCTATTTGGCCTTTTAAGAACAGCATGCACAGTGGCTCACTGGGTACAGAGCCTTCCTGGGAATCAGGAGGCTGCAGGTTCAAGTCCTGGCTCTGACATAGTGTCCCAAAATCATGAAAATATGACAAAATAAATTATGCTGTCCCAAACCATGGACTATAGTATGTCGTATTTTCATGATTTTCATATTTTTTTCAAAACCTCCAAAATCATGAAAAACGACATGCTATACTATGCCGTCCGAAACCATGAACTATAGTGTCATTTTTTCATGATTTTCATCTGTTTTTTCAAATAGTCCAAAATCACGAAAAACGCACGAAAAACGACATGCTATAGTATGCCGTCCGAAAAAAATTATAACTTTGGCATGCTACTAGTCCTACATACTTACACCTAGAATCCCCATTCAAACCTATTTAGGTTCATCTTACGGTGGACATGTTTGCCTGAAAAGGAATCTTTGAAATGTTTCATAGTTTTAGAAATATAGTGCTTTAAATTTGAGAAATGTATAATGGCAGATAGTGTCACGTCAAAATCACTTTCACCTAGAAACTCAATTCACACTTTTTATAATTCAGCTTTCTGTGGAGACACATGCTGGAACTTTTTACTTTGAAATGTTTTGTAGTTTCTGAGTTATTTAAGTTAAACGCCCAATGCATTCCCAATGGCAATAGCACAAACTTTGACATGCTACTAGTCCTACATACTTACACCTAGAAACCCCATTCAAACCTATTTAGGTTCATCTTACGGTGGACATGTTTGCCTGAAAAGGAATCTTTGAAATGTTTCATCGTTTTAGAAATATAGTGCTTTTAAATTTGAGACATTTACAATGGGGATTGTGAAATGGAAAGATTTGAGTGGGGTTTGAATCCACAATCTCCAGATCATGCAGCCAGTGTGCTAAGGCACTGATCTACTTGCTACCTGCCACAACACAGTCTGCTGTTCCCTTTGAGTACAACATTGATACAAAAATAAAATACAAAAAATAAAATAACAGGAGATTTGTCTATCGTTTCTTTTGCTGTTGTTTATCTCTAGACGTTTGAATGTTTATGAACCACAATGGAAACAAGACTCTGGCTCTTCTGTCATTATCTATTCGGCCTTTTAAGAACAGCATGCACAGTGGCTCACTGGGTACAGAGCCTACCTGGGAATCAGGAGGCTGCAGGTTCAAGTCCTGGCTCTGACATAGTGTCCCAAAATCATGAAAATATGACAAAATAAATTATGCTGTCCCAAACCATGGACTATAGTATGTCGTATTTTCATGATTTTCATATTTTTTTCAAATCCTCCAAAATCATGAAAAACGACATGCTATAGTATGCCGTCCGAAACCATGAACTATAGTATGTCATTTTTTCATGATTTTCATCTTTTTTTCAAATAGTCCAAAATCACGAAAAACGACATGCTATAGTATGCCGTCCGAAAAAAATTATAACTTTGGCATGCTACTAGTCCTACATACTTACACCTAGAATCCCCATTGAAACCTATTTAGGTTCATCTTACGGTGGACATGTTTGCCTGAAAAGGAATCTTTGAAATGTTTCATAGTTTTAGAAATATAGTGCTTTAAATTTGAGAAATGTATAATGGCAGATAGTGGCACGTCAAAATCACTTTCACCTAGAAACTCCATTCACACGTTTTATAATTCAGCTTACTGTGGAGACACATGCTGGAACTTTTTACTTTGAAATGTTTTGTAGTTTCTGAGTTATTTAAGTTAAACGCCCAATGCATTCCCAATGGCAATAGCACAAACTTTGGCATGTTACTAGTCCTACATACTTACACCTAGAAACCCCATTCAAACCTATTTAGGTTCATCTTACGGTGGACATGTTTGCCTGAAAAGGAATCTTTGAAATGTTTCATCGTTTTAGAAATATAGTGCTTTCAAATTTGAGACTTTTACAATGGGGCTCAATGGCAGATATTGGCACGTCAAGAAAGCACTTTCACCTAGAAACTCCATTCACACTTTTTATAATTCAGCTTACTGTGGAGACACATGCTGGAACTTTTTACTTTGAAATGTTTTGTAGTTTCTGAGTTATTTAACTTAAACGCCCAATGCATTCCCAATGGCAATAGCACAAACGTTGGCATGCTACTAGTCCTACATACTTACACCTAGAAACCCCATTCAAACCTATTTAGGTTCATCTTACGGTGGACATGTTTGCCTGAAAAGGAATCTTTGAAATGTTTCATCGTATTAGAAATATAGTGCTTTCAAATTTGAGACTTTTACAATGGGGCTCAATGGCAGATATTGGCACGTCAAAAAAGCACTTTCACCTAGAAACTCCATTCACACTTTTTATAATTCAGCTTACTGTGGAGACACATGCTGGAACTTTTTACTTTGAAATGTTTTGTAGTTTCTGAGTTATTTAACTTAAACGCCCAATGCATTCCCAATGGCAATAGCACAAACTTTGGCATGCTACTAGTCCTACATACTTACACCTAGAAACCCCATTCAAAACTATTTAGGTTCATCTTACGGTGGACATGTTTGCCTGAAAAGGAATCTTTGAAATGTTTCATCGTTTTAGAAATATAGTGCTTTTAAATTTGAGACATTTACAATGGGGATTGTGAAATGGAAAGATTTGAGTGGGGTTTGAACCCACAATCTCCAGATCATGCAGCCAGTGTGCTAAGGCACTGATATACTTGCTACCTGCCACAACACAGTCTGCTGTTCCCTTTGAGTACAACATTGATACAAAAATAAAATACAAAAAATAAAATAACAGGAGATTTGTCTATTGTTTCTTTTGCTGTTGTTTATCTCTAGACGTTTGAATGTTTATGAACCACAATGGAAACAAGTCTCTGGCTCTTCTGTCATTATCTATTCGGCCTTTTAAGAACAGCATGCACAGTGGCTCACTGGGTACAGAGCCTGCCTGGGAATCAGGAGGCTGCAGATTCAAGTCCTGGCTCTGACATTGTGTCCCAAAATCATGAAAATATGACAAAATAAATTATGCTGTCCCAAACCATGGACTATAGTATGTCGTATTTTCATGATTTTCATATTTTTTTCAAATCCTCCAAAATCATGAAAAACGACATGCTATAGTATGCCGTCCGAAACCATGAACTATAGTATGTCATTTTTTCATGATTTTCATCTTTTTTTCAAATAGTCCAAAATCACGAAAAACGACATGCTATAGTATGCCGTCCGAAAAAAATTATAACTTTGGCATGCTACTAGTCCTACATACTTACACCTAGAATCCCCATTGAAACCTATTTAGGTTCATCTTACGGTGTACATGTTTGCCTGAAAAGGAATCTTTTAAATGTTTCATAGTTTTAGAAATATAGTGCTTTAAATTTGAGAAATGTATAATGGCAGATAGTGGCACGTCAAAATCACTTTCACCTAGAAACTCCATTCACACGTTTTATAATTCAGCTTACTGTGGAGACACATGCTGGAACTTTTTACTTTGAAATGTTTTGTAGTTTCTGAGTTATTTAAGTTAAACGCCCAATGCATTCCCAATGGCAATAGCACAAACTTTAACATGCTACTAGTCCTACATACTTACACCTAGAAACCCCATTCAAACCTATTTAGGTTCATCTTACGGTGGACATGTTTGCCTGAAAAGGAATCTTTGAAATGTTTCATCGTATTAGAAATATAGTGCTTTCAAATTTGAGACTTTTACAATGGGGCTCAATGGCAGATATTGGCACGTCAAAAAAGCACTTTCACCTAGAAACTCCATTCACACTTTTTATAATTCAGCTTACTGTGGATACACATGCTGGAACTTTTTACTTTGAAATGTTTTGTAGTTTCTGAGTTATTTAACTTAAACGCCCAATGCATTCCCAATGGCAATAGCACAAACTTTGGCATGCTACTAGTCCTACATACTTACACCTAGAAACCCCATTCAAACCTATTTAGGTTCATCTTACGGTGGACATGTTTGCCTGAAAAGGAATCTTTGAAATGTTTCATCGTTTTAGAAATATAGTGCTTTTAAATTTGAGACATTTACAATGGGGATTGTGAAATGGAAAGATTTGAGTGGGGTTTGAACCCACAATCTCCAGATCATGCAGCCAGTGTGCTAAGGCACTGATATACTTGCTACCTGCCACAACACAGTCTGCTGTTCCCTTTGAGTACAACATTGATACAAAAATAAAATACAAAAAATAAAATAACAGGAGATTTGTCTATTGTTTCTTTTGCTGTTGTTTATCTCTAGACGTTTGAATGTTTATGAACCACAATGGAAACAAGTCTCTGGCTCTTCTGTCATTATCTTTTCGGCCTTTTAAGAACAGCATGCACAGTGGCTCACTGGGTACAGAGCCTGCCTGGGAATCAGGAGGCTGCAGATTCAAGTCCTGGCTCTGACATTGTGTCCCAAAATCATGAAAATATGACAAAATAAATTATGCTGTCCCAAACCATGGACTATAGTATGTCGTATTTTCATGATTTTCATATTTTTTTCAAATCCTCCAAAATCATGAAAAACGACATGCTATAGTATGCCGTCCGAAACCATGAACTATAGTATGTCATTTTTTCATGATTTTCATCTTTTTTTCAAATAGTCCAAAATCACGAAAAACGACATGCTATAGTATGCCGTCCGAAAAAAATTATAACTTTGGCATGCTACTAGTCCTACATACTTACACCTAGAATCCCCATTGAAACCTATTTAGGTTCATCTTACGGTGTACATGTTTGCCTGAAAAGGAATCTTTTAAATGTTTCATAGTTTTAGAAATATAGTGCTTTAAATTTGAGAAATGTATAATGGCAGATAGTGGCACGTCAAAATCACTTTCACCTAGAAACTCCATTCACACGTTTTATAATTCAGCTTACTGTGGAGACACATGCTGGAACTTTTTACTTTGAAATGTTTTGCAGTTTCTGAGTTATTTAACTTAAATGCCCAATGCATTCCCAATGGCAATAGCACAAACTTTGGCATGCTACTAGTCCTACATACTTACACCTAGAAACCCCATTCAAACCTATTTAGGTTCATCTTACGGTGGACATGTTTGCCTGAAAAGGTATCTTTGAAATGTTTCATCGTTTTAGAAATATAGTGCTTTCAAATTTGAGACTTTTACAATGGGGCTCAATGGCAGATATTGGCACGTCAAAAAAGCACTTTCACCTAGAAACTCCATTCACACTTTTTATAATTCAGCTTACTGTGGAGACACATGCTGGAACTTTTTACTTTGAAATGTTTTGTAGTTTCTGAGTTATTTAACTTAAACGCCCAATGCATTCCCAATGGCAATAGCACAAACTTTGGCATGCTACTAGTCCTACATACTTACAACTAGAAACCCCATTCAAACCTATTTAGGTTCATCTTACGGTGGACATGTTTGCCTGAAAAGGAATCTTTGAAATGTTTCATCGTTTTAGAAATATAGTGCTTTTAAATTTGAGAAATTCAGAATGGGGTTCAATGGCAGATTTTGGCAAGTAAAGTATTGAGTGGGGTTTGAACCCACAATGGCCAGATCATGCTGCCAGTGTGCTAAGGCACTGATCTACTTGCTACCTGCCACAACACAGTCTGCTGTTACCTTTGAGTACAACATTGATACAAAAATAAAATACAAAGAATAAAATAACAGGAGATTTGTCTATTGTTTCTTTTGCTGTTGTTTATCTCTAGACGTTTGAATGTTTATGAACCACAATGGAAACAAGTCTCTGGCTCTTCTGTCATTATCTATTTGGCCTTTTAAGAACAGCATGCACAGTGGCTCACTGGGTACAGAGCCTTCCTGGGAATCAGGAGGCTGCAGGTTCAAGTCCTGGCTCTGACATAGTGTCCCAAAATCATGAAAATATGACAAAATAAATTATGCTGTCCCAAACCATGGACTATAGTATGTCGTATTTTCATGATTTTCATATTTTTTTCAAAACCTCCAAAATCATGAAAAACGACATGCTATACTATGCCGTCCGAAACCATGAACTATAGTGTCATTTTTTCATGATTTTCATCTTTTTTTCAAATAGTCCAAAATCACGAAAAACGCACGAAAAACGACATGCTATAGTATGCCGTCCGAAAAAAATTATAACTTTGGCATGCTACTAGTCCTACATACTTACACCTAGAATCCCCATTCAAACCTATTTAGGTTCATCTTACGGTGGACATGTTTGCCTGAAAAGGAATCTTTGAAATGTTTCATAGTTTTAGAAATATAGTGCTTTAAATTTGAGAAATGTATAATGGCAGATAGTGTCACGTCAAAATCACTTTCACCTAGAAACTCAATTCACACTTTTTATAATTCAGCTTTCTGTGGAGACACATGCTGGAACTTTTTACTTTGAAATGTTTTGTAGTTTCTGAGTTATTTAAGTTAAACGCCCAATGCATTCCCAATGGCAATAGCACAAACTTTGGCATGCTACTAGTCCTACATACTTACACCTAGAAACCCCATTCAAACCTATTTAGGTTCATCTTACGGTGGACATGTTTGCCTGAAAAGGAATCTTTGAAATGTTTCATCGTTTTAGAAATATAGTGCTTTCAAATTTGAGACTTTTACAATGGGGCTCAATGGCAGATATTGGCACGTCAAAAAAGCACTTTCACCTAGAAACTCCATTCACACTTTTTATAATTCAGCTTACTGTGGAGACACATGCTGGAACTTTTTACTTTGAAATGTTTTGTAGTTTCTGAGTTATTTAAGTTAAACGCCCAATGCATTCCCAATGGCAATAGCACAAACTTTGGCATGCTACTAGTCCTACATACTTACACCTAGAAACCCCATTCAAACCTATTTAGGTTCATCTTACGGTGGACATGTTTGCCTGAAAAGGAATCTTTGAAATGTTTCATCGTTTTAGAAATATAGGCCCTCATTTATCAATCGAGTGTAAAATCTGCCCCAAATTCGAGTGTAGGATTCGTAGTACACCCACGTCGGGTCGGCATTTACAAAGTGATCGCAGACAGCTGTTTCTTCCTTAATTTCGTTCGGACGTTTATAAATGTGACGGCTGAAATCTATCTGGCACGCCCTATGAAATCAAGCCTCGCCCTCGTTTTTGCGACATGAACAACTGCAATACGACCTGGAAACCATGGTTACAGGAAGAAAAAAAGTTTCTTGCTGCCCCTGCCCCCCTCCCATACACACACACAGACGCACGCACGCACACGCAACTTGTTGTATCTTAAATAAATAAACCTGCATGAATTAAATAAAGCTGTAGGACTACCCTGTCTGTTTCTCCTCTCGCTTCGCTTCCCTTGCTGCCCGCAGCCCGCCTCACCCCCCTGCACGCACGCACGCACATATCGCAATTTGCAAGCAACTGTCACTGTGTTGTTAGTTGTAGGTCTATATTCAATTATTAACGTCTTTATTCATTTAATATACAACAAGATATATTAGTGAACGAAAACCTGAACCTGTGAACCATCCTATATTACAATTGAAAACATGTGCCCAAAAGCACGCACAGGAACAAAAGGCACCAGCTACTACGTCACTGACACGCTGCAACACGCTGCAACACACACTGCAACAACACACTAACACGACACAGCCTTACCCTCCGCGTCGATCCACGGCTATCTCCTCATGTCGCGCCGCACGGCCACACTCGACACCAGCCGCGTAAAAATTGTCATCGCACTGCCACTAAAGCCGGCTCCTGTCCACACTCGCAAACAATATCAATATCAATAATAAACACAAACACGCCACAAGCACCGACACCCCCGCCTAATTTGTTGCCACGTCTATGAAAACAAGCCCAGAAAAAATGCCATTCAACACGCTACTTACAACTCGCTTACAATTCGCGGACCTGGCAACACTGCATCCTGTTTTCCCATTGGCTACGGTTGCTTACAACACGCATTTGCACTGCATCTTGGGAGCAACACAGCTTAATGTAGGGGTCACCGATTGCTGTGCTACATCCCCCTCATGTTCTCACCACCCCGTTCGGCTGCACCACACACACTAACCTACAGAATTCTCCACATGCAACACAGGGCCCTTATTGGCTAGCCCCCTCACATGGCGATCCCCACGCTGCAAAACACAGGGCAGCCAGACACACACACACACACACACACACACACACACACACACACACACACACACACACATTCTAACTTGGATGGACAGCGCCGCGATTACATACACAGTTTACCATACGTCCTCTTCTGGGGGCCTGTCCGGCCAGTCCGGGTGGTTTTATACATTCCTTCAAATGTCCGGGGTTTCACACGTATCGCCTGTAGTGTATCGCTACGCTCACAGACCATTCACACCAATGTGTATTACAATGCACGCTCAATGGTTCGTAGTGGCAAAACACTGTGAGAGGTGGACTTTCAGCCCGAACCCCGGAATGTGTATTCTTCATAACTCTGCATGCGCTGCACGCTCACACCACTACCACTGGTCCCGACCGCAGATCAGAGAAAGGCTCGCTGGCTGCTCCGCTGTCTGCAGATAGACAGACAGCGGAGAACTATCTCATCATTGACATGCAGAAAAAGTAGGCTGCTGTTTTCTTAGCTTTGTGACTGACCAATGACAAGCACATTGTATTGTCTGCAAAGGAACTATGTGTCTGTCACAAATACAAGTTCTGTCCTGCAAGCCCATGTCATGTCAACACAGACAAGGCAGCTGTGCGCGCGGTGAGTCCTGCAAATTATAATGACCCAATATTATTTCGTACAACCTAGCAAAGCATAACATATGATGGTTTGGAGAATAGGCTGGTCTCTCTTTTTACAACAGATAAGCCATTGCATACAGGTTCTCAAACTTCTTAATTTCAAGGACCCCCATAACTCTGAGAGTCAAACCAAATGGACCCATAACAGTCCCATTTCATTCCATTTCTACAGTATCACAGTTAACAGTTATACAACACTCCATTTGGTTACATTTGTACACTCTCACAGTTACAGACCTGTAAGGGTCCATTTGGGTCCATGTGTTACACTCTCACAGTTACAGACCTATAATGGGTCCATTTGGAACCCCCTCAAGGAACCATGAGGGTCCCTGGATCACACCTTTCACAGCCACTGCTTTAAATAAATACATAACTAATACAGAGCATATTTGATCCATTTATTGTTAGGCTATAGATTCTTTTGACATCTCAATTTAACAGAACCGCCCACGCACGGCACATGCACGACGTGCACGACGTGCACGCGCATGAGCACATCCACATCCACATGCACGCGCGCATGTGTCCTTTTTGGTAATTCAGAATATGGTATGCCTACAGTTACAATAATGCAAACACGCCAATCGCACAAACGACTGCGTCGACACCTGGCGTGGAACAAACGGGACGAACCGAGGCGCATATATGGATAACAACAACACTACACGCGCGCGCGCGCACGCGCTGCAACACAAAACAGCTGCATACAACGCGTGTCACTGTGGACTTCTGTATCTGTGGACTTCTGTATCGCAACGCGGGGCAACGCAACTCTGGGATGAGCGGGCCGAAGGCCCGCGAAATTCTAGTGAATTATATAACAAATATGCGCGCACACACGCTGCTGTTTTGCAAGGTGCATCTCCTGTCCTGTCTGTCTCTCTATCACTGTGGTCCGTCCGTGACACCGTGACCAATTGACCATGCAGTTTGCACGTTCAGTCTATTTAAATTGCCTCGCTGTCAACTGTCAATTATATGAATATTTCAGCCAAAACCGTAGCCTTATGTGACACTGGACAGTGGTGGTGGTGGTGGTAGGCTGCAGGCTGGCTTAGCCTATAGCCTACTATCTCCGATGCGTTCCCACTTGCGCTGGCACGGCACATTTGGCATTCGAGCGACGCGTCGGGTTTATTAAACGAGGAGGAGATTGCACATACTGTAACTCCAGAAAGACATCGGCCTGCTGTAGATTAGGCTACCCATGTTGGGACTCTCCGCGCTGCAGCACTGCACTATAGCCTACTCTCCAACGTCCCGTCATGGAAATATTTCAGAACAGACAGGCCAAATCCTCGCATGTATGCGCTCATCATGCAAAACACTGTTTAAATGGCTTACGCATCTAACTTGCAACATTGTTTTTAAATGCGTGATTTTAATTGCTTGCTTGTAAAGTTGGAAATCTCCTACTAATTTCATATGACACAAAGACACATCGTTGATGTATTCCTTTCCTTTTTTTTTTTTTTTACATTTAGCCCATATACATACCTATACAGTTTTATATAAACATTTTAGGAGTGAATACATATGTTTCGATGCCTGTGACAGCCTCTCAGCTGGTCAAACAATGCTGCTCCGCTGTTCTACGACAAAAAACAGGTGAGGACAAAGCGTACGACAGCTCCCGACCAGACGTGAGTTTTGTCTTGGCACAAGATAATTTTCAATCTTTGGCGCAAATGGTAAATGCCGAAAATTGCGGTAATTTCGGCGTACACCCATATTTTGGCGTACGCACGGTTGATAAATGAGGGCCATAGTGCTTTCAAATTTGAGACATTTACAATGGGGATTGTGAAATGGAAAGATTTGAGTGGGGTTTGAACCCACAATCTCCAGATCATGCAGCCAGTGTGCTAAGGCACTGATATACTTGCTACCTGCCACAACACAGTCTGCTGTTCCCTTTGAGTACAACATTGATACAAAAATAAAATACAAAAAATAAAATAACAGGAGATTTGTCTATTGTTTCTTTTGCTGTTGTTTATCTCTAGACGTTTGAATGTTTATGAACCACAATGGAAACAAGTCTCTGGCTCTTCTGTCATTATCTATTCGGCCTTTTAAGAACAGCATGCACAGTGGCTCACTGGGTACAGAGCCTGCCTGGGAATCAGGAGGCTGCAGATTCAAGTCCTGGCTCTGACATTGTGTCCCAAAATCATGAAAATATGACAAAATAAATTATGCTGTCCCAAACCATGGACTATAGTATGTCGTATTTTCATGATTTTCATATTTTTTTCAAATCCTCCAAAATCATGAAAAACGACATGCTATAGTATGCCGTCCGAAACCATGAACTATAGTATGTCATTTTTTCATGATTTTCATCTTTTTTTCAAATAGTCCAAAATCACGAAAAACGACATGCTATAGTATGCCGTCCGAAAAAAATTATAACTTTGGCATGCTACTAGTCCTACATACTTACACCTAGAATCCCCATTGAAACCTATTTAGGTTCATCTTACGGTGTACATGTTTGCCTGAAAAGGAATCTTTTAAATGTTTCATAGTTTTAGAAATATAGTGCTTTAAATTTGAGAAATGTATAATGGCAGATAGTGGCACGTCAAAATCACTTTCAACTAGAAACTCCATTCACACGTTTTATAATTCAGCTTACTGTGGAGACACATGCTGGAACTTTTTACTTTGAAATGTTTTGTAGTTTCTGAGTTATTTAAGTTAAACGCCCAATGCATTCCCAATGGCAATAGCACAAACTTTAACATGCTACTAGTCCTACATACTTACACCTAGAAACCCCATTCAAACCTATTTAGGTTCATCTTACGGTGGACATGTTTGCCTGAAAAGGAATCTTTGAAATGTTTCATCGTATTAGAAATATAGTGCTTTCAAATTTGAGACTTTTACAATGGGGCTCAATGGCAGATATTGGCACGTCAAAAAAGCACTTTCACCTAGAAACTCCATTCACACTTTTTATAATTCAGCTTACTGTGGAGACACATGCTGGAACTTTTTACTTTGAAATGTTTTGTAGTTTCTGAGTTATTTAACTTAAATGCCCAATGCATTCCCAATGGCAATAGCACAAACTTTGGCATGCTACTAGTCCTACATACTTACACCTAGAAACCCCATTCAAACCTATTTAGGTTCATCTTACGGTGGACATGTTTGCCTGAAAAGGAATCTTTGAAATGTTTCATCGTTTTAGAAATATAGTGCTTTCAAATTTGAGACTTTTACAATGGGGCTCAATGGCAGATATTGGCACGTCAAAAAAGCACTTTCACCTAGAAACTCCATTCACACTTTTTATAATTCAGCTTACTGTGGAGACACATGCTGGAACTTTTTACTTTGAAATGTTTTGTAGTTTCTGAGTTATTTAACTTAAACGCCCAATGCATTCCCAATGGCAATAGCACAAACTTTGGCATGCTACTAGTCCTACATACTTACAACTAGAAACCCCATTCAAACCTATTTAGGTTCATCTTACGGTGGACATGTTTGCCTGAAAAGGAATCTTTGAAATGTTTCATCGTTTTAGAAATATAGTGCTTTTAAATTTGAGAAATTCAGAATGGGGTTCAATGGCAGATTTTGGCAAGTAAAGTATTGAGTGGGGTTTGAACCCACAATCTCCAGATCATGCTGCCAGTGTGCTAAGGCACTGATCTACTTGCTACCTGCCACAACACAGTCTGCTGTTACCTTTGAGTACAACATTGATACAAAAATAAAATACAAAGAATAAAATAACAGGAGATTTGTCTATTGTTTCTTTTGCTGTTGTTTATCTCTAGACGTTTGAATGTTTATGAACCACAATGGAAACAAGTCTCTGGCTCTTCTGTCATTATCTATTTGGCCTTTTAAGAACAGCATGCACAGTGGCTCACTGGGTACAGAGCCTTCCTGGGAATCAGGAGGCTGCAGGTTCAAGTCCTGGCTCTGACATAGTGTCCCAAAATCATGAAAATATGACAAAATAAATTATGCTGTCCCAAACCATGGACTATAGTATGTCGTATTTTCATGATTTTCATATTTTTTTCAAAACCTCCAAAATCATGAAAAACAACATGCTATACTATGCCGTCCGAAACCATGAACTATAGTGTCATTTTTTTCATGATTTTCATCTTTTTTTCAAATAGTCCAAAATCACGAAAAACGCACGAAAAACGTATGCCGTCCGAAAAAAATTATAACTTTGGCATGCTACTAGTCCTACATACTTACACCTAGAATCCCCATTCAAACCTATTTAGGTTCATCTTACGGTGGACATGTTTGCCTGAAAAGGAATCTTTGAAATGTTTCATAGTTTTAGAAATATAGTGCTTTAAATTTGAGAAATGTATAATGGCAGATAGTGTCACGTCAAAATCACTTTCACCTAGAAACTCAATTCACACTTTTTATAATTCAGCTTTCTGTGGAGACACATGCTGGAACTTTTTACTTTGAAATGTTTTGTAGTTTCTGAGTTATTTAAGTTAAACGCCCAATGCATTCCCAATGGCAATAGCACAAACTTTGGCATGCTACTAGTCCTACATACTTACACCTAGAAACCCCATTCAAACCTATTTAGGTTCATCTTACGGTGGACATGTTTGCCTGAAAAGGAATCTTTGAAATGTTTCATCGTTTTAGAAATATAGTGCTTTCAAATTTGAGACTTTTACAATGGGGCTCAATGGCAGATATTGGCACGTCAAAAAAGCACTTTCACCTAGAAACTCCATTCACACTTTTTATAATTCAGCTTACTGTGGAGACACATGCTGGAACTTTTTACTTTGAAATGTTTTGTAGTTTCTGAGTTATTTAAGTTAAACGCCCAATGCATTCCCAATGGCAATAGCACAAACTTTGGCATGCTACTAGTCCTACATACTTACACCTAGAAACCCCATTCAAACCTATTTAGGTTCATCTTACGGTGGACATGTTTGCCTGAAAAGGAATCTTTGAAATGTTTCATCGTTTTAGAAATATAGTGCTTTCAAATTTGAGACTTTTACAATGGGGCTCAATGGCAGATATTGGCACGTCAAAAAAGCACTTTCACCTAGAAACTCCATTCACACTTTTTATAATTCAGCTTACTGTGGAGACACATGCTGGAACTTTTTACTTTGAAATGTTTTGTAGTTTCTGAGTTATTTAAGTTAAACGCCCAATGCATTCCCAATGGCAATAGCACAAACTTTGGCATGCTACTAGTCCTACATACTTACACCTAGAAACCCCATTCAAACCTATTTAGGTTCATCTTACGGTGGACATGTTTGCCTGAAAAGGAATCTTTGAAATGTTTCATCGTTTTAGAAATATAGTGCTTTCAAATTTGAGACTTTTACAATGGGGCTCAATGGCAGATATTGGCACGTCAAAAAAGCACTTTCACCTAGAAACTCCATTCACACTTTTTATAATTCAGCTTACTGTGGAGACACATGCTGGAACTTTTTACTTTGAAATGTTTTGTAGTTTCTGAGTTATTTAAGTTAAACGCCCAATGCATTCCCAATGGCAATAGCACAAACTTTGGCATGCTACTAGTCCTACATACTTACACCTAGAAACCCCATTCAAACCTATTTAGGTTCATCTTACGGTGGACATGTTTGCCTGAAAAGGAATCTTTGAAATGTTTCATCGTTTTAGAAATATAGTGCTTTCAAATTTGAGACTTTTACAATGGGGCTCAATGGCAGATATTGGCACGTCAAAAAAGCACTTTCACCTAGAAACTCCATTCACACTTTTTATAATTCAGCTTACTGTGGAGACACATGCTGGAACTTTTTACTTTGAAATGTTTTGTAGTTTCTGAGTTATTTAAGTTAAACGCCCAATGCATTCCCAATGGCAATAGCACAAACTTTGGCATGTTACTAGTCCTACATACTTACACCTAGAAACCCCATTCAAACCTATTTAGGTTCATCTTACGGTGGACATGTTTGCCTGAAAAGGAATCTTTGAAATGTTTCATCGTTTTAGAAATATAGTGCTTTCAAATTTGAGACATTTACAATGGGGCTCAATGGCAGATATTGGCACGTCAAAAAAGCACTTTCACCTAGAAACTCAATTCACACTTTTTATAATTCAGCTTTCTGTGGAGACACATGTTGGAACTTTTTACTTTGAAATGTTTTGTAGTTATTTAAGTTAAACGCCCAATGCATTCCCAATGGCAATAGCACAAACTTTGGCATGCTAATAGTCCTACATACTTACACCTAGAAACCCCATTCAAACCTATTTAGGTTCATCTTACGGTGGACATGTTTGCCTGAAAAGGAATCTTTGAAATGTTTCATCGTTTTAGAAATATAGTGCTTTCAAATTTGAGACTTTTACAATGGGGCTCAATGGCAGATATTGGCACGTCAAAAAAGCACTTTCACCTAGAAACTCCATTCACACTTTTTATAATTCAGCTTACTGTGGAGACACATGCTGGAACTTTTTACTTTGAAATGTTTTGTAGTTTCTGAGTTATTTAAGTTAAACGCCCAATGCATTCCCAATGGCAATAGCACAAACTTTGGCATGTTACTAGTCCTACATACTTACACCTAGAAACCCCATTCAAACCTATTTAGGTTCATCTTACGGTGGACATGTTTGCCTGAAAAGGAATCTTTGAAATGTTTCATCGTTTTAGAAATATAGTGCTTTCAAATTTGAGACATTTACAATGGGGCTCAATGGCAGATATTGGCATGTCAAAAAAGCACTTTCACCTAGAAACTCCATTCACACTTTTTATAATTCATCTTTCTGTGGAGACACATGCTGGAACTTTTTACTTTGAAATGTTTTGTAGTTTCTGAGTTATTTAACTTAAACGCCCAATGCATTCCCAATGGCAATAGCACAAACTTTGGCATGCTACTAGTCCTACATACTTACACCTAGAAACCCCATTCAAACCTATTTAGGTTCATCTTACGGTGGACATGTTTGCCTGAAAAGGAATCTTTGAAATGTTTCATAGTTTTAGAAATATAGTGCTTTTAAATTTGAGAAATTCTGAATGGGGGTCAATGGCAGATATTGGCACGTCAAAACATCATACTAGTCCTACATACTTACACCTAGAAACCCCATTCAAACCTATTTAGGTTCATCTTACGGTGTATGTTTTAATTAAACTGCTCCATTTCTCCATGGGGAAAAAGGTCAACATTTGTACACTTCATTTGTAATAAAAAATAAAATTTTGGTAGAACCCTGGCAGGCTGACATCAGCTGGCCTAGCCAGCATCGGGCAGCCAGATCTAGCCCCTGGCGTCAACAATGACAATGCACTGCCGACGCCTAGGGACTGGGAGCCACAATCTGTCCCACTCAATGCCAGCTCAACCAGCAGAATCGACCCGCCACGGCTCTGCCATCCCTGCCTTGAATAAAAGTGCTCACTCAGAACTTCGAACATCATAAACATTTTACGAACACAATATTTGGGCAGCAGCCCCGCAAAATCAAATCGAAAGATTTGTAACTAGAAAAAGTGCCCTTCTGGGCACAGGTCTCCACCAGGAGGATAGGACTGTGTGAGATGTTTGGCAAAATGTTTAGGATTAATATAAACATGTTTTTGAGGCATTTTGTTCCAAAAATGTGTTTTGCAAAAATCAACCTGTTGGTGGCGCTATAACAGGCCAATGTGAAAAGGGTGGGATATATTCCTCAGCCTAGTAAGAAAATGTGTGAAAGATTTCACGTAAATTGCATGCTGCGTTCATGATTTGAGGCTTTTGTTCAAAACGGGGCAATCTTGCAAACTGTGAAAGCTAATTATAGCCAATTAGGATGGAATATGAAATATCGGACAGATCCGACTTGAGCACATGACCATAGAGATAGTGTGTAACGATTTGTGAGATTTTTGGACAGAATCTGGAGGAGTAATATCAAAAAATGTGTTTTACAAAAGTCGGCCTCCTGGTGGCGCTATAAAAGGAAGATGCGGAAAATGCAGGTCAACGGTTTGTCCTTGGCCTCTAGGGAGTGTGCATGCAACGTTTCACGCAGATCGGTGCAGTTTTAGGTAAGAAATGTGAAAAGCTGCCTCATGGTGGCGCTATAACAGGCCGTTCTGGAAAATGTGGGGCAGAGGTTCATCGTTGGCATCCAGGGAGTGTGTGTGCAAAGTTTGGCATCGACCGGGTTAACGGTGCCGGAGATTAGCTGGTAACAGACGGACGGACGGACACACACACGGAGTGCAAAACATACTCTCTCCCCATGCCTTTCGGCCTGGTGGAGACAATAAATTAAATTTGGGCAGACCCGGTGGGCTCACACCAGCTAGACGCAGACAATGTCGCCAACGTCTAGGGACTGACACCCACAATCTGGCCTTGATGCCAGCACGACTGGCAGAATCGACCCACCACCTGCCTTGAATGAAAGTGCCGAGGATAAAGTAGGCTATGTACATACACCACTAGAGGGCCACATCCATCAACTTAACTGTTATTGTCAGGTCCTGGAGGGGCAAATGTCCTCTGATTACTAGAAGAACCAAGGTCACCATGTCATGTAAATAAAATGTATCAATATTTTTGTCGAAGTGTCTTTATTATTTGTAGCAACCATAAAGGGCACAAGTTTGTGAAAGTACAAAATGAACAAAGCATTTCATAAACATGTCATGAAACACAAATTGTTCTTTGTGATTCTGAATAAACCAATACAGAAGATAGATGAAGATTGATTTTCTGAGTCCTGAGAGTCACAAAGGTATTGAGCATAGACATTAGATTTGTAAGAGTCAAATCTAACCATGCCAATGCCATAGATAGAGAAATTAATGGACAATAAAGAAAAATATTTTGTAGCTGCTCATGTTTTGTTTTCTTTAAATGGTGTGTAAGTGATATTTCTTATTCTTAAAATAAGCATTAAATAGCTATATATTTTCATTGTAATCATTGCTGTTTATTAATGGTCTCCCACTCTATCCAGCTGTTTAGTAAACAGAAAATACACTTCAGGTCAGGATAACAATAGCACGTGACTATTCGCCACTGCTGGCACCACTGCTATGCCCTATGCTGTGGTTTGGTTAATACTATCCTTAGGAGGTATTGTGTGTTACATCAGTGTCTTTTATACACAGTGAAGCACTAGAGAATTGACCATCCATCAGTATATTAAATAGTTTTTATCAGCAAGACAACTGGTGACACTTTTCTTTGCACAGGTCCAATAAATGAACTCATTGCATTTGTTGTACACACCTTTGCAAGTACATGTAAGGGTTATTTTCATATAACATCGAGTCCGACTGTTCACTTAAAATATAAAGTGAATCAACAAGAACTTACACATTATACATTACACATACTATTTACCAGGCACTGAAGGTTTGCGCTCACTCACTCACCAGACCTTGACCAATGGTTCCTGCTTCAGCCCTGGATTCAACCTGCCCTCCAGTATTGCAATGTTCAAACATTTGGCTGTACTTTAAATTATGTACTCAGGCTATTATTAGCTTTCTCATCTGTCTAAAAAAAATAAAAAAAATTAAAGAGGAATGGCCAGCTCACTCTCTTTAGGCAAGTGGTGGTGGTGTTTAATGGGAGAGTGAATGGAAGGGCATTTCACACCAGCCGCTCAGTCTGCAGAAAAGGTAGCATGAAGTCATTCAAAAGTGTAACAAGTTATAAAAAATCTTTGATTACATAATTATAAATGTACAGTACAATTATATATTGATCAGATCACAGGTGTCGGCGTACACTGTGGTTGTGTTGCATTGTGGTCCCCAGTCATCATTATGCAGTCAGAAGTAGCGGCACCCTTATTTTGTTAACAGCATCATACATGACATGACATTCAGTACATACTGTAATAGCTAGGGGCCGCTCTCCTGTGGTTGAGAGTTTACCTTCTTACCCTGTGACCGTGTGACCGTGTCCCTGGAGGCCCTGATTCAAGTAAGTCATCAAAGATACCTTAAAGGGCAGAGGAAGAGGAGGCTGAGGATGAATCCAGTGTCAGGAGTGGCACTTTGGTACCAGTGAGGAGTGAGTCGATATGAGGAATGAAGGAGGAGAGTGGGCAGTCCTGGGTGGTGTATTTGGCAAGAACCTGGAGTTGCTCTGGTTGCAGGTTGGCCTCACTGCAGACCCTCTGGCACAGGGCAGAGACTCTGCGGCATGTTTTCAACTTCGTCTGGCTGAGCTGGCTCCGTTCCGACATGAGTTTCTCCCTCTCTGCTCTCTGGGACATGAACACACCACACAAATTAATAGACCATACACTCCTTTTGTACTGACATTTAGGACGTTTAACTTATTTTGATTTATTTATTCACTAGACATATTTAAGCAATTTGATTTTGAAATCCATTTTCTTCCTCCTTTGTACATTTAGCCATTCCTCATACAGTATGTACATCTTTATAAAGTGCTTTGTAAACAATTTGACTAAATAAGTAGAAAAAGATCACAACAAAGACACAGACTTCAGCAGTCCTCACCAGCTTACTGATCTCACACTCCAGGTTGTATATGCATTCCAGTTTCCTTTTGCGGCAGCGCTGGGCTGCGATACGGTTTTTGCTTCGTCGTCGCATGTCGTGGACAAACTCCAGCTGCTCGCGGGTCAAGTTCTCCTGCTTCAGTAGCTTCTGGAAGTCGTTTCTGTTCAGATCCACAATCCAGTCCAAGGAGAACGGCAGTTGCACCTGAAAGTCCACAACCCACAGAGGAGACAAAGTGTCACACAGGTGATACGGTGCATGGAATGATGGGCAAATCTGGAATAGCTGTTCTCACGCTGGGATGTAAAGATTTCAATGTTGGTAAAACTGATTGATTGATTGATTGATTGATTGATTGATTTATTGATTGATTGATTGATTGATTGATTGAAATTTGTATTAACAGTTTGTAGAGAGGGTACAGTTCAATGAAAGTACAGGTCAATACAAAATCTGCTAAGAGGATAAAAAAGCCTTGTCCATTTTCAATTCATCAGAACATTTAAACTTAAAGACATACAGATATACACTTCTATGAAAAAAAAGAAAATAACTAAGATATTTGAGGGGAAATAAATATTTTATATCCACAAATAAAACTCATTTTCGATGTGACATCAAAACATTAGCTAATTAAATAGCCAGTCACTTGTTTTATTGTTTAATAGTTGTTTCTAAACGCTAATCATGACTTTGCACCGCAAGTAGTAAATGCAACCAGAGGGCTACAATCAGTCAGTCAGTCAGTCAGTCAGTCAGTCAGTCGTACATACATACATACATACATACATACATACATACATACATACATACATACATTAGACAGACTATTACATTCGTTCACTAGTTTGGCTGTGATTGGGCGGTCACAGCACTAAGTTCAGAGTGAACGAAGAACGATAAAAATACTCGGTCATTCACTTCGTTCTATCACGCGTTTTGGTCAGACAGTCAGCCTGTTTGGAACAGTCTCACGGTCACCGCCTCGCATTTGTAGAAGTGAACGGGTGCATTTCGTTCACCAAAAAGAACTGGTTCATTTGATTTGTTCGTTCATGACCGACATTGCACTAAGAGGAACGGACGGAGCGAGAGTGGCAACAGAAGCTAATGTTATGAGCCATCTGGAGCTAAAGGAAAGCCATAACTAAACAGTGATTTAACTAACAAAAGAACGTCGGAAACAAACAAAAACAACAGCCGGGAGGTTGTGACAGAGAAACAAAAACGTTTTTGAAAGAAAAAAAGGGGGGAAACGGAGACGGCCAGCACTTGCTGCACCTGGCAGTTATGACTCGAGTGTCATTCTTGTTTTTACTTCAATTCTTGTACAATACAAGCGATTGACTATTCTAACCTGACCCCAGGGTTCAGCAAAAATGTCAGATACAATATCTGTCCATGTTTTTTTGATGTATAGTATGACATACATTTGTGCATAATAGTAGGCCTATTATAGTACAGTAGGAGTAGGGCATATTTTGGGTATATACTAGTATCTATAGTGATTCTCTGACTTCAAAATATAGTATGATGTTTTTGCTGGAACCTGGGGCCAGGTTAGAATACTGACTAAATGACTTAGTTAGTCAGTTAGGGACTATTGCTGAAACATGCATGCACAATGATCATGCCCTCTTACTGTGTATATACATGGCCATCAATTCTGCTTTAAACAAAAAATTACAATTTCCTGACACCAGAACAGGTCAGTACAGTAGGTTTCAGTTTCTGACAGACAGCCAATGTTCACAGCCAGCCAGTATTATCCATGGTCTGGCTGAACTAGACTAGTATATAGTGTCATAAATAACCCATACATATACCTACTGTATATTAATCACACACACTACTATGTCATTAGAAATAAGTCTTATCTCATTGTGTGTTTTGTTAATTGTTTGGAATGTTTTGCTAATTTGTTTTGGGATTTTGATTTGTTTATTAATTTAGTTATATTTTAATTTTCTTTATTTTGTTGTGTTTTCTGGTTTGAAATTAAGTGCTTTTGCAGGCCACTGTAACCCTGATTACATGTTTTTTAACAAAATTACCATAAGGAGTGGGCTCATCCATCAAATTTCATTCCATTATCTCATGAAAGCAGGTTATTATTTTTAGTGAGTAGAGTGGCAAGGTGTGGATCTTGTAATGTTTTATCTAGCTTAATAGCACGATAAGTGTGCACGCATCCGCCTGGGTGACAGCAGACTGCTGGGCGAGCGCTGGCGCTTTGGCATGGGGGGTCAGATCAACATATGGAATTCATTCTGTACTGGCCATATATGGAGCATGTCTTGAGTGTACAGGGTTTGATGAGGTCAGATCAACATATGGAATGTCAGAACAGGTCAGCTCCATGTATGGAGATCTAAGGGTGGCAGCAGGGACAGTGTCTTGAGTGTACAGGGTTTTGAAGCACTACGTTTTCAATATGTTTTACCCTCTGCCCAGTTCAGTGATCTATGAACCTGAAAGATTTCCTTGCAATCTGTTTGTTTAACCAAACAACAGTCACTGCTCTGCTGACTCAAGTAAAATAGGCCAGCAGGGCCATCTAGCTGGACCATGGACACACACACACACACACACACACACACACACACACACACACACACACACACACACACACACACACACACACACACACACACACACACACACACACACACACACACACACACACACACACACACACACACACACACACACACACACACACACAGGTCAATGATTAACACCATAGTACTTCTGGTTCCTGTTGAATGAGTACAAGGCTTATTTGATTCATGCACTACATTATAGAAAACTCTTATCTAGAGCAAACAACAAAGTATTGCTGCAGTTAGGGTGTTTTTACTACAACCGTCCTGGCACAAGATAACATCAAGCCAACGTCACAGACATGACCGCTGACCGGAGGTCATATCTCGTAGTTTCATAAGTCAGAAAGTCACGTGACTTAAAAGTATAACTGACAGCTTTTTGACTGCTCACCTGTCTGGCTCTTTCGCTGGCATATGACTCGCTGTCTCCCTCTGTTTCAAAGTCTTCAGAGTCTCCATCCTCCCCTGAGTGGATTGATAACGCACAGGGACTCTTGCCCGACTGAGAGCCCCCCTCGCATGAAGGCACCACGGCCTCACCAGGCCCCTTCCACGACACCCCGCTTGGGTCCAGGTCCCGGAGGAACGGACAGCCAGAGGTTCGAGATTTGAGGTTAAGCTGGACCTTGAGCCAGTCAAACGTTGCATTCTGGTCCTGGCTTTGACCAGCATCAGAAGCAGAATTTGTGTCAGGCTCCTCCGAGAGGGGAGGAGGGGAAGAGAATTGCCCCGACCACAGCCCTTTAGCCAGGTGCTCGGCCACCTCCCTTTCCACACTGCTCCTTCCTCTGACTCCTGTCTCCTTTTGGCTACCTGGCACCACATTCTCCCAACTATCCATTCGTCCTCTTTTCTGCCGCTCAGTGTCCATATCAGTTTCTGTCTTGCTCCTCTCACCTACCTGTTCCTCTGTTTTTAGAACAGATATAGTCTCTAGAACACCAGAGTTGCCCGATTTATTTTCTCCTTTATTCTCCATAACAAGCTTCTCTTGCCCCACTGACCTTGCACTGACCTCTATTGAGGCCTCTGGAGGGCACTGGTACAACATTAACCCCAAAGGCCCCTCACACAGCAATGACCTTGGCCCCGAAGAGACTCCTCCGAAACTGGATCTGCCTGTGAGTGGAGAGACGTCACAACAAGAGCTTCTTCCAGTGGCACCATTCACATTATTCCCCATACTTCCTCCCTTCCCACACCGTTCTCCTTCTGTTACTTCTGCATGTCTCTCATGCGTGTCACCCTCTCCTGCCCCCTCACCCTGCTCTACCTTCTTGCCATGAGCACCAGTGTTCACAAATTGGTTCACTCCACCCGTTTGCTGTGTGTATGGGAAGCTTTCTCCAGGGGTCTCAATCACAGGTTTGTCTCTACTGTAATGGCTTCTACAGCTACAATCGCCACTGCAGCGGCAGGATAGGCGGCAAGGGAAAGGGAACTTAGGGAAGCCGTCCTCGGTTGTAACCACATGCTGGTCCACACTTCTCTCCGCAGCTGAGGCCTCCTTCCCACAAGCCAGCTGGAACTTGCGGTATTTTGGACACTGCAGAGAATAGTCAGTCACGCTCAGAGACTGTGCATCACCCACAGATGGAGGGGCAGGGTTGCTGCTCTTACTTCTTGTTTCACTGTTGACTGGTTGACTACCAAGCAAGGCCACTTCCTGTTCAGACAGTAAGTCACAAACTGGTTTGGCTTCTTTCTCAGGAACTGATATGTCATCACTGTGCGTGGCAGCATTTCCCACGGGCAGCTCGACGTTGTGGCAATCCTTACAGCAGGTCTTCCTCTGAAAAGGAGCTGAAAAGAACTTGGGGAGGAGGAAATCGAAGCAAGCTTTATCCAAGTCCCTGAAACCCAAAAGGGCAGCTGAATTGCGCACTGCAATGACATTTTCTTTGCTGAAGAGGAGTTTGGACGTGTAGGCGAACTTCAGCAAGGGTTCAAAGCCAGCAACGGTCACCTGCAAGAATGACATAACAAACAAGACTTCATTAAATGAGACTGAATCATATCTGTGGATTCCAGAAACTAATAATCCTACTGTCTGAAAACTGTTATTTTCCCATTTTTTCCAATTTAGAATGTACTGTCAGTTTGTATAAGGAGTGCATATACAGTATGTATACAAAAAGTGGGAGTATAAAAATGTCATTGAAGATTAGTTTCTAATCTCCAAGCAGCACTCTGAGCGGTTATGCCAATACTGCCAGATGTCTTGTCATACTCATGCATGAATATCGGACAAGATAAAAAAAATTATAATAAAACAAATAAATACTAAATAATAATAATAATAATAATAATTGTCAATCAATCATGGTCATGTTGACTTTATTAAATTTGGATTCCAACTTACAGTACATAGAAAGCAGTACTAGCTCCCTCGTAAATAAGAGACTTGGGCCCTCTGCCTTTGGAACCACTCAGCCTGTCATTGTAGCCTACTATCTCGATCTAAGATTTCTTGCTGTTTGTCCAATGTGAGTGGACTGTGTGTATTTCTCTTTTATAAAGTGGTAGAATCAGACCCCATGTTAATCCAAGTCAAAATCTAGGAATGACCATAAGTATATTGTCCTATCTGTGTTCTTCCTAATGTAACCTACTATTGTAGGGCTACCTTTGTTCTATATCTGCCCAATTGCTTAGACAATAACATTTTATTTTTTGGCCATTGGAATTAAAAATGATGTCAATGCGGTTGTTAAGAGATGGTGGAATTTACAAATGATTATTCTAGTTAACAAGCAAAATGTTGCTTCTTTCGATGAATTGAGTACAACGGACCCCAATGGAAATAAATGCTTCTTGGATTTAAATCCTCTTATAGCAGACCTTAATTGAACTGTACTTTCCTGTGCTCTATTTTTGCAAACGGTCAATAAAATGAGCGTTGTGCCTGTCACAGACATGCGCTGAGCAAGTTCAGTCAGGAAACTCAGTGCAGTTGCTGGCGGCCGTCCATTGGGCCGCCTCAACTCCATGTCCACATCCACTCATCCAATCACACACTCATCAGACAGCTCTATTTAATCTGGATGTTTGCACTGCTCATTCCTGCTTGATTTCTGCTGTTGACAATATGTTATATTTTCAATGCGACCCTGTTGACCCAGAGTATAAATTATTGTGCATTATTTATTATTAATAATTAAAAAAGTGTGACTTTAGATTGGATGTAGACCGTACAGTAGCATATGCACTGGTTCTCGGTGTGGGGTCCTTGAGGGGACCCCTTAGCCTATTTCGGAACCCTGTATAGGCTACCTTTTTACCTTTATATGCTACTCTCTCGCATGAATGAACTTCTCCCCCTAGCTAGTTCAGTCATGCAAGAGAGACTCGGGGTAGAGTCGCTGCTTCTTCGCCTGGAAAGGAGCCAGCCTCTCGAGCGTCTCCCTAGGGAGGTCCTCGATGCACGTCCCACTGGGAGGAGACCCCCAGGCAGACCAAGGATGAGATGGAGGGATTACATTGACTCACTGGCCTTGGAACGCCTCGTGATCCCACAGGAGGAAGTTACTAATGTTGCTCTGGAGAGGGAAGTCTACTCTGGAGCTCTCTGGTGGAGCTGTTGTCCCTGTGACCCGACTACGGATAAGCGTTGAAGATGGATGGATAGAATACAAAAAAGGTATACAGGGTTCCTTAAGGGGTTAATGGGGCCCCTATGTAAAATGACTGAGAGTCTGAGACTGTTTGGAAGGAACCTCTGAGAGCTAAATGAGTGATATAAATCATATCAATGTGGCCTAATAATTGATTATAATTGATTAATTAAAAAGTTTCAGAACTTTGTCTTATTATACCTGTTCTGGCAGAGTGATGACCGTCCCCTGTGGTGCATGGGGTGAGATCTTGTGTGAGAAGTATTCGCTGCAGGACGCCAGGAGGGAGAGGTGGGCCCTGTAGCTGCGCTGCTCCACCTCCTCACCAGCCCCGACCACCACGGTGACGTCACACAGCATGTCACGACGTCTCTGGTCGTCGAGGCGTTGCAAGACATGACGGGAGTGCGCCGCAGACTCAAATGTAAACACAGACGACCGCGGGCTGTCCGCAGACATGGTCAAAAGTGACATCTGTGGCTGTGGGAACACACACACACACACACACACACGCAAATTCATACAAGCAGCAGGTGCAGAAAGTGCACATGCACAAAATCAGCCATTCGCCGAAACACACAAGGCCACGTGCGCAAATTAAGACAGACGAGACAGACACAAACACAAAAGCTTTAGTTTAATATATTTTCCCTCTGGAGTCTGTCCTACTACTACTACTAGCCTACTACTAACAACCTTAATCAACAAGTTAAGACACATGTACATGATCACAAAATGTTGTCTTAATGTTAATTATGACATAAATAATAGCTACTACCTTCGGAATAAAACTATATTTAATTCGCATTTACCTTAGCCTACAGTTCATTTGTCCAGACTGAGGTAGAAAATGATTCGAAAATCCCAAAAGGTAAACCCGACGAGTAAATTCCTAAATGGAATGCTGTTCGAGTTCGACTACGTGTCCCTATGGGAGCCTTATCTGAAGGCTGAGGCTCCAAACCAAACTGAACGGAGGTTGATGGTTGGTAAACTTGGTTCAGTCAAATCATAGCGCGCGTACGTGCGTGTGTGTGTAATGTGGAGAGAGAGAGAGAGTTTGAGTGTTGCAACGCTGGGCGTAACAGAGCGCTGACTCATGCTGATAAAGAATGAGCAAGCATTTTCCCGTCAGCTTGTCTGTCCCGATTTCCCTGGACTGTCTGCTAGAATGCCTTTTCCATGAACACATCCTAGTCCTTACAGACGTCACGTGCGTGGATATAGTGGATACAATTTACAAATTATATATTCACAATGAATTACTCTTATAGCCTACAGTAGTAGGCTGTTTATAATAATCACTTTTTGCTAACTGTGGTCCTATATTATAACTTATCCTATCATGTAGTCTATTCAATTCATCATTCATTTATAGACAAGACTGACAGTCGACAGATTTATTTATTTATTTTCTGTGTAAGCCTGTGTCCTAAAATATGCCAAGCATCTCTGTGTGTGTGTGTGTGTGTGTGTGTGTGTTTTGTGCGCTATGCATTTTCTGAAAATGGTATGACCGTTTACATTGAAATCCATGTGAGGCTAACAATCCCAATACCCCCCCTTCCCCACACAAGCTCATACAAAAGAATGTCCACAGCTATAACTATCACATTGTCAAGTTTGATGAAAGGATGAAGAAGAGGGGACACTGACCTGTCACAGAGAGGTGCTCATCTGTGTTATGTGGTAACTTGTGCAGTGATGTTCCCTCAAGGTTTCCAGCTTCTCAAAGTGTTGATTAGTAGTTGTTGGTATTGTAAGAAGTATAGTGATCTGCCTTTATGGTGCCATCTCTCAGATTATGACAGTCTACTTCTGCTTTCTCTCTGTGTGTGTGTGTGTGTGTGTGTGTGTGTGTGTGTGTGTGTTTGTGTGTGTGTGTGTGTGTGTGTGTGTTCATGCGTACGTGTATGCGTACGTGCGTGTGGGTCTCAATAGTTCGTCCATGGTCCAGCTCAGATGGTCCTGCTGGCCTATTTACTTGAGTCAGCAGAACAATAAAGGTTGTAAAATTGTCTATAATTCACATCACATTCTTACTGAAGGAATACAGTCCAAGGTCTTATCAACTTCAATATCAATATCAATAATTGGCAAAACTTTTTTTTTTTTTTTTGGGGCATAACATAAACAAAACGCCTGCTGTCTCCGAGGCTATGGATCACAATCACATAACTATGAGAGCATTGCAGTCTGCACAATAAAATCCTTGGTGTTAATTTAACCATGGGATCAATTTTCACAATCCGATTTTTGTGTGTGAGGGAATGGAGGCAACATTTATAATAGAATAATAAACCCTTTACCCAAATAATTAAGCAATTGTCTTAGTTGTAATTTAGTGGAATTTAATTAGCATGACAACAGCTGTTTTGGCCATATTTACTCTGGTAAACATAGCCTTACACAATATTGTGTGAAGAGTATAATTACTGATGACAGACACCACTGTCAAACAGGTACAGCAAAATGTATAGGATGGGTCATTCAAGTCAAGTTAGCACAGAAAACCAAACATGAAATGTGAATGAGTCACCACATTCATAGCACTTAAATCACATGATTCTCACATCTGCCTGCTCAAGGAAGAGGAATAACTAATCTGCCTAAAGTTCCTTTTTCCATGCAAGGGGCCCGTGGTACATCACACAGCTCCACCAACCTATCAGTGACCGCTCACAATGGAAATGAGGGAACAAAGCTTATCTTAAAATAAAACATGTTTTTATTTATAGTTTCGAATGAGATGCCACCGTTTGGCTATTATGTGGTACTTCCCTAAAATGGTGGAACAGGTTGCATGGACACAAAACATATTTTACACCTGTTATGAGTGTGGTGTACAGTACATGCTTCTTTAAAAAGATAATTAGGTGGAGGGCTCATGAACCGGTAAAATGTAATAGCTGTCTTCTTCCCTGATGTCACAAGTGAATTCTTAGTATCTCATAAATCAACTTGCTTCCTTGATGCCAAGTGCCACCCTAACGGCATTCCAAATGAAGTGTAGGCGACTAGGCGTTGCAGAGAGATCAGGAAGGAAGATTGGGGTGAGGGATGGGGGGAGACTCACTGGTTCAAAGAAGGTTCCATGTGTTCATGGGTCTCCAGACAATCAGAGAAGACATCAGAAAATCTAGTCAGAAGCAGAGTAACTGACAATGTACAAACAAAAATAAACAAACATAAAAGCATTTCAATGCTTTCAATGTTGGCCTGGTTTCCAACCTTGGGCCAGGGTGCATTTTGCATTTATTACCTGGCCTCTGAGGACTAACTAGTACCTGACTGAATGACAAAGATGTCAGGAAAACTAGCTATATTATGAATCCATGAGGACCAGGGCT
This sequence comes from Electrona antarctica, assembly GCF_951216825.1. Lineage (NCBI taxonomy): Eukaryota > Metazoa > Chordata > Actinopteri > Myctophiformes > Myctophidae > Electrona > Electrona antarctica. Next base: position 45,346,700 of record NC_136789.1, on the reverse strand, counting down.
GAAACATATCTACACTCCATACAAACATGGCCATTATGTATCAACCACATGTGAGCTACATAAATGTTCTCATGTCAGAACCCTTTAGTTAAACAGAATTACAACAACAATGTTATAGTCATGTGAAACCATGTCTGTGGTTCAACGATAGGCAATACAAGACTTATATGGAATAAAAACATGGCGCGCTTCTCTGCAATTAGCCGATTCATAAACTGCAGCTACAAAATGGCTGCCGAGGTGAGGTTTCTTTCTCCCCCTACCCCCTATTTCCTGGATTTCTGGAGGTCTTGGGCTGGTTCCATGGAAGTCGAAGGTCATGAGGGGTCCTCCTGCCCCGTCTGATTGGTCAGGCAGAGCATCTCCAGCTGCTGAGCACGCTCAGAGTGGACGTTCACCAGCGTGCGGTTCTCCTCCGTTAGGAGTCTGAACTCCTCCTCCAGGCGAGCAATCTCCATGGCGACCTGCTCATCCTCCACCAGCTCCACCAATAGCTGTCGTCTGTGTGTGTGTGTGTGTGTGTGTGTGTGTGTGTGTGTGTGTGTGTGTGTGTGTGTGTGTGTGTGTGTGTGTGTGTGTGTGTGTGTGTGTACACGCGCGGGTGCATGTGGGGGAGATGGGGAGAGAGAGAAAGAGAAACAAACAATCTTATCAGCAGTACTGTTGATGAATCTCACAATGAGACACTTTCAACACACGTATTACATGGCAGAAGGCCAAGCTATCCACGCCATTGGGTGAATGACATCACGAAACAGAGCAACCGCTGGCCATAGTTATTTTTTATTCCTTTTTCAACCTCAATTCTGAGACTCTCAGAATTGTCTTTGATTGATTTAAATATGTATTAACACTTTGCAGAATTACAGTACATTTCAAGCACAACTCAATACAAAGACTGTTAACTGTGAGTGGACGACCCAATACAGCATTACACTTGTTTACAAGAGGGTCCACCTTGTTCAATTCATCAAACAGTATCATGCTGAACGTGACTGTTGTGTTGAATTCAGATAGATTTTATTGCAAGCAGTGTGCTCATATTGTGAACCTGCCTATAGAGGGTATGCGCATGCATAAAGTGAGTTACGAGTGGCAAAGTGGGTTTAACGCAATCAGATAGGACTTTTCTGTTTGGATGTATGGGCTGTCAAGGCCAGAAAGTAGGGTTTTTTTTGCCACTCAGTAAGTGTTCCCGCACAACTTCCGGGTATGATAATGATGTCACACGCATACCCTCTATACATAAGACACACATTTTAACCACGTATACCCTCGATTCCCGAGTCGGCTCTGTGCTCTACAAGCTCACAACCGAACGTGTCGCACTGCAATGCATTGTGAGCTTGTAGCTCAGCCATTTCTGGCAAATATTCCCCACAGAATGGACCAGATCAGAATGTTAAAATGCTTGTCTAATAAAGTGTCCAGAACATACTGTAAGCTACAGTATGTCAACCTGTGGATATTCATAACAAAATCATATTTATATGATCTACCAGGAAATACATTTTTGGTCATGGTGATTCGTTCTATAGGGTGCGTTGTGGTTCAAGAGGTCAATAATGTGCCATCGTAAGCAATCAACCTTTTAGACTTTTCTCACTGTACCTAAGATAGCGCCAGAAGTTAACACACCACATTTTAAGACCAACAACGCCCATCAGCACACAGATGAGCCAAGTACATTTGGGAACTAGAAAAAGTGCCCTTCTGGGCACAGGTCTCCACCAGGAGGATAGGACTGTGTGAGATGTTTGGCAAAATGTTTAGGATTAATATAAACATGTTTTGGAGGAATTTTGTTCCAAAAATGTGTTTTGCAAAAATCAACCTGTTGGTGGCGCTATAACAGGCCAATGTGAAAAGGGTGGGATATATTCCTCAGCCTAGTAAGAAAATGTGTGAAAGATTTCACGTAAATTGCATGCTGCGTTCATGATTTGAGGCTTTTGTTCAAAACGGGGCAATCTTGCAAACTGAAAGCCAATTATAGCCAATTAGGATGGAATATGAAATATCGGACAGATCCGACTTGAGCACATGACCATAGAGATACTGTGTAACGATTTGTGAGATTTTTGGACAGAATCTGGAGGAGTAATATCAAAAAATGTGTTTTACAAAAGTCGGCCTCCTGGTGGCGCTATAAAAGGCAGATGCGGAAAATGCAGGTCAAAGGTTTGTCCTTGGCCTCTAGGGAGTGTGCATGCAACGTTTCACGCAGATCGGTGCAGTTTTAGGTAAAAAATGTGAAAAGCTGCCTCATGGTGGCGCTATAACAGGCCGTTCTGGAAAATGTGGGGCAGAGGTTCATCGTTGGCATCCAGGGAGTGTGTGTGCAAAGTTTGGCATGGATCGGGCCAACGGTGCCGGAGATTAGCTGATAACGGACGGACGGACGGACGGACTGAAGGAAGGACACACGGACGAAGTGCAAAACATACTCTCTCCCCATGCCTTCGGCCTGGTGGAGACAATTATACAATGTGGGTGCTGGGCGTCTAAATAACAATTGTGTCGGTTGTAAACTAGCAATGATACTAGCACTGCACTTCGCTGCTTGTAGAATAGGGCCCATTACATACAGTAGCCTATGTCTTTCTGAGAAACATAATAAGCTCGCTGTCAGTTTATTTAAAATATTATGAATATAGTAGATTTACAAGTTGACAGTGTTCCAGTGTGGTGTGAGTGTATAGACCTGCTAATTTCGCTATATTTTTGAAAAATCTCACCTAATGACATGCCTGAATAGGGATGCAAGGTTGAAAGTGGTTAACCGTTTAAAACCATGATAGCATTAAAAAAGAGAGTTCAATATATTATACAGTAGCACATATTTGCACAATGATACATTTAAGACTCAAAATTACCATTAAATGTGTAATGTGTAATGAGTAATAACTGTAATGAGTGTAATGAATGTCAAGTTTATTTTTCTGGTAGCTGAAATGTCACCACTGTAAAAGAAAAACACTTCCTGATTTACTGTAGATAGAAAGAGTTGACCTATAGTCTGGCATAGCGCCAACTCACACTCTTTGGACTTTGAATGGTGGGTTACAGTAGGTGTGGTAACTGTGTGTGTGTGTGTGTGTGTGTGTGTGTGTGTGTGTGTGTGTGTGTGTGTGTGTGTGTGTGTGTGTGTGTGTGTGTGTGTGTGTGTGTGTGTGTGTGTGTGTGTGTGTGATATTTCTCCTCATAAGCCATATCGCAACAATGTAAACAAATTGTTAATCAGTCTTCCTCCATCCCGGTGGGAAAGTGTAGCTTTTAAGAGAGAAGTTTAGCTACGTTGAGAATGACTGTTCTTTTTTATGTGGTTTGACAATCTTTAGCCCGGTCATGCTGTTTCACCTCTTTCACAATGGTTCTTGTGAAACTCAGTTGTACTGTAGAGCAGCCACGACACACTAATAGGCTTAAACACAGTTGTTTTGTGCGTGCGTGCGTGCGTGCGTGCGTGCGTGCGTGCGTGCGTGCGTGCGTGCATGCATGTTGTCATAGGGATTTGATATGATTTACTAATTCCCTGTCTGTTCAGTGTAGGGGTGGTCAGGCACTCTCATAAAGAATAGTCTGCGTTACCGTTTGATAGTACTCAATGCATGCATTCACCACTGCAAGTATGAAAGTGTACAGTACGTGTGTGTGTGTGTGTGTGTGTGTGTGTGTGTGTGTGTGTGTGTGTGTGTGTGTGTGTGTGTGTGTGTGTGTGTGTGTGTGTGTGTGTGTGTGTGTGTGTGTGAGTGTGTCTGACTCATCATCAAGGCTAATCTTCTCTGTGTGGGAACCTGTTGTCAGTGGAGCAGACCTTGGGTGTTTCTCTATTTAGGAACCGACCGTAAAGAGGAGATGGGTGCAACAGCCACAGCCAGGGCCCCCAAAATCCCTCTGCTAAGACCACCCACAGCTGCTCAGGACACAGGGGACAGACCGTGTACTGTACAGTAAGTATTGTGCACTTGTGTGAGAGTGCACTGTAAACTACCAAGCGTTAATTTAACACTAGGGGCCGTAGTTAGGTCATCTATGGCACATGGTGCAGAACGGAAGGCAAGGGGGTGTTTACGACACATTATCTGGGCGCAAAGCTTGTATGACTTGCTAATTGGTGTGTTTTGGGCGCAACATGAACATACATTCGACTAATCAGTGGTCCCATTCCTTTTAAGAGCTTTGTGCCTTTGTCATAGCGCATTGTTATTTAAATGATAGAGTTGGAGGTGAACCAATTGCAATGGACCATCTATGGGAGCAGTATTTATACAGTAACATAAAGTGTCCAACTGAAATATCGGCCACCGTTATGTCTCTGATATCGGGTTCTCTGATAACCAAATCCTCTAGTAGAACTTAGTTTTAATTTAGCATTTAGCTGCTGCTACAGTATTTATTTACTCTTGGAGTGAAAAGTAAAAATATATTATCTGTACTACTGTCACTGTGACTGTACCTTCATATCGGTGCACAATCCACACAGAAAGTCTATTTTCATTCCAGCTAAAAACAATCACTATATTGTTTGTATATCGATTAGTGATTGACCCCTCTCTAAAATCGGACATGACAAGAGGTAAGATATTTGATCATAATCAACAATAAAGTTTGACCGTCTTACTGAAATAAATCTCTTTGTGAGCAAGAAATCATTGCGCCCTTAATGCGCCACACCAGACCTCATTTTAAGACCAACACACCCATAGAAAATTACAACTGCATAGATTTGAAAACAGCAATGATAAATGCTCTGCCACTTAGCAACGTATTTTGTTCTTTTAAATAAAAGCTGAAGACTCTGTTTGCTGATGCCTATAGAGGCTTTTGATTAATATCTTGCACTGCACTGTAACTTTATTCTTTAATTTGATCTCTTAATAACTGTTTTTACTGTATTTAACTGTATGTACTATAATGTGTTTCTTTTACATCTATCTATAAATGCACCATGTCTCTGTACGTCTGTCTATACGAATGTGTGACCGTTCGCCCCACCGACTTCAAATTCAACACCCCCACAGGTAGTGCAGTGCCCGGTGTGGAGTCGGTCAGACCTGTGGTTGTCCAGAACCGCCACAAAAGGCCTCTGCCCGGGCTCTGGACAGGGCCCCTGCCCACTGCCCAGGGTCTATATATGGTCTATATATAGTACATGTATACTGTAGGAATAAAGGGACACAGAGAGACATACAGAAATCTCCATATATGGGCATAAAAGGGACACGGGTACTCTGGCACGGATACAATGGGTGTTGCATAGCCGGGTGGGGAATGGATCTCCGACTTCCATCATTACCGACTCGGTGCTCTACAGCCGGGCACCAGTCTAGTTTTGTCTTAATGCTTGTAATGTTTTGTGTAAAGAATTTTGAATTGCCTTGAAATGTGCTATACAGAACAAAGAAACTTGAATTGCCTTGTTCTCTAAAACACTCTAGCACTAGCCACAGTGGGCTGACCTAGTATTTTGTACAGTAGCCAGTATGTACAAATGTTTGTGGACTCACCATGTTGAGTCCCTTTGCCACTTTAACCCTGGCATTATAGGTGTTTTTTGAGACTGCGAGATTTCTTGCAGTGCCAGTTCAGCATGTAGTGGCACGTTATCTGTGCTGATTGTTCAGCTACTCCATAGGGAAGTTATGGCATTACTGTATTGATTGGGTAGCTGCAGGGAAGATACGGCAGCTAATCTCTGTCCTTTTACAACAACCCTCACCTAGGGCAAATGAAGGCTGGGTATGTGATAACAATGTGTGTGTCCTAATGGGTATGTTATACATTGTGTCTTCATCGCCACTGGACTAGACATCAAAGACATACTCAATAGTACAGATGCTAGTACAGACATACGTCAGTTACTGTGGGACTTACTTGCGGTCCTCCAGCACGGCAAGCTCATGTTTGACCTGAAGGTAGTCTCGTGCCATCCTGCAGTGTTCCCTGTACACCTGCACACTCTCCCTCAGAGAGCCAGACGGAGGCACTGGCTGAAAGGAAGAAGAAAGTGGTGAACTGGACTCTGAGAGTAATATTTACTAAGCTATTGTGAGTAATTTTGGACAAGAGACTGTCAAATGTTACTGTGCACCCAGTGTGCAAAAAGTCATGAATGTTAGATAAGTTCAAGCCTTCCCTGGCATAGTTTCCCTGGCAATGCAAGTGGTCCAAAAGCTCAAAAAACATTGAGGACCGCTGATCTAGTATATGATCAAACAGGTGCCCCCACCTACAACTGTGGCGTTTTGTGTGTCAGCACAAGGTGCACCTCCCCTTTGCACATATCAAAGGAAGCTTGTGATGGAGATGACAGCAAATGGAACAAGGAGACAGATTGCCGATAGGTCTTGCCAGAATCAAGAGTTTTATTTGTTATAATATCTTGTTTACGGGTACAGTACATGAAGAGTAAAGGTATTTTGTCCTGGTTCCTCAGACCTGGAATTTGCATGCATGTCCACCACACTGTGTGTGTTGTCTGTCTGTGTTTATCAGTGCCGTCGCTACGTATACACGCAATATTCCCTGCGCGTAGGGCAACACGTCGAGGGGGGCAACAAAATGTGCCAAAAAGTACCAAGCCGAACCTCATAATAACAATTTTCTCTGCGGCTCCGCCACGTAATAACGAGCGGCCGTGTGTGCGTCCTCACAAACGCCGAAAATAGCCGATCTGAATGAGGAAACGCAGCGCTCTCATCGGGACGGGGGGCAGCACAAATATCCTACGAGTAGGGCAACCAAATGGTCAGCTACGTCCCTGGTGTTTATGTCCATGACTACTCTCACAAACTAGTACATAAGTTAGGGGGTTAATTAGGGAAGCATTCAGTTGTATCACTTTAGTTTAACCACGTATACACTATCTGTAAGAGGGACCACCTGACCAAACGTCCTCGCCAAAAATAGACAATCTACAAGCTCACAGCGTGAATGTACCCCCAGAATATGGATTCAAATGGTTAAAAGTCAAATGTAAAAAAAAAATACAATATTGTATTAATGTCTTAATGGAAACTACTGTTCTGTCGAGTAGTTCTTGTGACACACATCTTATGGGGAAAGAACAAACAAAAACAATGTAATTCAGGGGTGCCTTGGATTTAGAAGGGGTGACCTGAGAAAAAAGGTTTGGAAATTATGGTGGTACAACTAGCAGTGGTATGGGATGTCGTGCCATCACAGAGCCAAACCGGCGCTGAACTTTCCAAAGCACAACGTTCTAACTCTTCACAGTCATGCCTCTGTGAAGACTGAGACATTCACCTGCTGCTCTGTATGCTGCTTTGCTCTCTTTGGTACTTTATGTCCTTAGAAAAATATTAAATATAAAGAGCATGGTGCTGCTGGGTGTGAATATTTTTCACATTGTGAATTCATCATCTTAGATTCACCGTGACATTGGCACTGGTGTGCTGGTCTACTAAGCTCAGCCTCCTGCCTTGTGCCTACAACTGCAACACACCAGTGACAACATCGTGCGTAATAGCACTCCCTCTGGTGTGTTAGTTTCATGTTACACTATTCGTATGTAAACTACTGCTCTTCACTAATTTAGTCAATGCAGTGTAGAGATAATAGAGACAGATGAGATGACACTCAAGACCAGACAGAATCCAACATGGGACTTTGACATAATTATTATTGGCATAATTTGTATGCTATTAAATATAGTTACTGTGGATCCCCATTTGTCCTCACCACAGTGAAGACTACTCTTCCTGGTGTCCAACTAAACATAAAACTAAAAATAACTTATTTACTAATCACTGCTTCCTTCAATTTGCTTGATTTATTCTTTATTTATGTTTATTATATGTGGCGGGCGCCCATTCCAATGTATTCCTGCTCTATACATTACCATTCTCTTAGGTACATTGGTTCTCATGGTAGCTTTTGTGCCCAAGACGTCCACAGACATCCTGGGAATTACCGCTATGTGGTGCCCAAGACGTCTGTGGGCGTCTTTTTAGTTTTGTATTTAAAAGAAAGTCAAAAGAAATGAATGTAAAAAGTGGGCACCCTGTTTTTTTTTTTTTAAGTGTTGTGTGGGCACACAATGTGTTACAGGCAGAGTAAAGTGACCATCCATAGCCTGTCTGGTGGCATAGCCATGTCTAGTATTGGTGGGTTGTATCTGTAACAACAAATGTGCAGGTTTACCAGTATGACGTGTCACAACTACAAGGCTACAAGCCAACCTTTGATCCACTCTCATATCCAAGACTATGTCCCCATTAAGACAGAAAATATGCTCTCTAAAAGGATGAAAGTTAATTTCAGCTAGTCTTTTAAGTGGTTATGGCTAATGTATACTGTGTATTATCAACTGAAGAAAGTGTCAACGTTTGTTTGACAAAACATAAATCAGCCTTTACTCTTATTTCTTTTTAAACTAAAAACTGTTCATTGTTCTCCCGCACGTCCCTGGCTTGTGGCTTTTAGGATTGGGTTTGAGGTCTATTCACTGAAGATCCTGATCGCTATTATCAAAAGGTCTTGCTCTCCCTTGCTCATTTACAACAGATCAATTGAAATTGCAAACATGTCAACTATTGGGAGTCACAGAATTTGATAGGTCACTCATTTAAAGCGCACGCACAGGGACACACACACACACACACACACACACACACACACACACTCTCATACGTTTACTCATACCTGTAGTCGCTGCTCCAGGTCTGGTATCGTCTGAGAGAGTTCCCCCACATCTTTTATGTCTATTAGAGCAAAAACTCAAGTAAGGTAGGTGCTATATTTTAATTGTGTTATTTAGTATTAAAGAAGATCTGTATTATCCTTTTCTTTACTTTTGATTTTTTTCTTGTTTGTGTCTAAAAGTAAAAATGGATGAATGAATGTACTTTGTACACTAGTCTATATATATATATACACTGTATATATATATATATATATATATATATAGATAGAGCGAGAGCGAGATTATTATTTTTTTTACCTTAGTATAGAAATGCATTTAGTATTTTGTTTCTTTTGCTGCTGTTGTTGTGGGCTACGGTGAATGTCTTACTTTGAACATGGTGTGTTTATTTGGTCATTAATATTGTTTGTTTCATGCCTACCATACCCTCACCCAAGAAACAATGCCTTCCAATGCATAGGCCAACTGGCAGTAGCTCAATGTCTTTCTCTGTCTCATAAAAGGGCTCTGAGCGAAACTTTATAGGGGCTTCTTGTGTGACACCACAACATAGCAACACAGTGCTGCACTTATAAATGAGCCATGTCCTCTAACTGAACAACAGTAATGAGCTGTCCGACTGAAAGACACACAGGATAAGAATATAGTTATGGGTAGACGGACAGCATAACAGGGAACAAGCAGCCAGTCACGTAGACCGGCAGAATCAGGCAGTCAGACGGAGAGACAGGCAGCCAGACAGACAGAAACAGACAGGTTATCTGCACCGGCCCTCGTCTCGCCAGCTATGTCCCCCTAGAGTTGTGGAAACACATGTGGAGAATCCTGGTATGACGCAACCTTCTAAAAGCAGGCCGTATTAGTGGGCTAGCCAGCAGCCATGGGGCCAATTATGATGCAGAATAAATACAGTACTCATGCTGGGGATTGACACGGAGCATGGTTAGAGGTACGCCTGGCATGGAGTCATGGAGGGTCTGGATGATGATCCCTGGACAGAACACAGGTCTCAGCTCTCCTGCTGAGAAACATGAGTCTGGAGGGACTAGGACATGATCCAGGGAATATGCAAACCTTTATTTAGGAAGACAGGGACTTAATGCTCCAGACTGTCACTTCTGGCTCTTGAAAAATGAAACTAAAACTAGGACTACATTTTAACTACTAGAAAAAGGAAAAGGAACAAACAAAAAGGAACAAAGACTGTCTTCAAATGCAGTGAACCAACTTAAATAGGGAAACCGCAACGTTTCGGCCAATGCGGCCATCATCAGGCTATAATTTTTTTAGCCTGAAAAAAAGACAGCCCCTATTAAAGTTGGTTCACTGAATTTGAAGACAGTGTGCGGGTGTTTGTTCCTTTTTCATTGTCGGGCACCGTACCCTCTCCTACGCACCTGTCGCCTGTAGGTGTGCAAAAGCTTTGCGTTTTAACTACTAGAAAGAACAAACGTCCCCTCGGGGATTAATCAAGTTTTATCTCGTTTTGTCGTTATCGTAGGAGGGAAGAAAATAAGAAAGGAAGGCGGGAGGGATGAAGGAAGGAAAACAAATTAGATAAGAGGGGAAAAAAAGGCACCAATTAAGTAACGTAGAAAGATGTGCGCTGGTCTGTGCAGTGAATGGGTCCCTCGGCCTCGACTCAAAGTTCCTCATGAGAACTTATACATCAAGATATATTGTTATCTTCACAGCTTTCCCTCTCTCTCCTTGTGAGCCTGTGTCTGTGTGTATGTGTGTGTGCGCTTGCGCGCACGTGCATGCATGTGTGTCGGAAAGACAACGAGGATGGGTGGGGTAGTCGAGTAAGTGTTAACTGCTTATAAATATAGGCCAGTGTTCTAAAAGCTGAACAGTGAATCAGGCAGCGGGCAGAGCGACAGCGTTAGTATTAGAGGGAGAAACCTGACTCTGCCATTGCAAAGCTGCAGCTGCCATCCCATTGCTTGGCCCCTCTGCAGTAAAACACTGTGACTGACAGCATCTAGTACCATGCCCGTGCCGGGCCACTGTGTGTGTGTGTGTGTGTGTGTGTGTGTGTGTGTGTGTGTGTGTGTGTCTGTCCACAGGCCTGTGTAGTCTGAATGTGCACAGTTGCATACAATACACACTTGCCAATGCACAACATGCAAAATCCTCATGTGTTAATTTAAATGTGTGAGGGTGAAAATGGACCCAAATGGGTTCAATGTAAAAATAACAGAGGGTTTTATGTGAATTTGTTTTCAATATGTTTATAGTTTTCATTAACAGAAATAGAGACGGAGTAGCCTGGCATGGCCAGACTAATATATATATATATATATATTTGTTTAGCTCTGGCAGATTCGTCATGTTTCCAGGCTAGAGACGAAGCACCTGTCTCTTAGCCCCCCGGACGGGAAGAACAAACTCATTTAAAAGTGAGATGATGTAAGCTGCTCAGTGCTTACAGTCAAATCCTCAGTAGCCTCGGAAACCCAGACGTTCAGTGTCACAGCCTGGTCCATTTGGTTGCATTTTGTACACTCTCTGTTAAAGAGGCAATACACTAGACACCCACTAGATGTCACCTCTGTCACATTTTTGTATGTATTTATTTGTTATTTTCTTTATCACTTGTTGAGGGGCTAGCCCCTCCTATATAGTGTAGTGTAGATTTTCATCTTACACAAACATTAAATTCCCATTGACAATGAATGGAGAATTTACATCATACAGTATGTGGAGTGTGGACGAGCAAATCAGCTATTTTTGTCCTACAAACATTAAATTCCCATTTAAGACCGCCCCTCACTTCACACGGGTGTGATTTTTTGTTTATGTTTTGTTTTTAACTGTTTGACTGTGGATCACGCTAAACCCCGTCTTTTTCCCCCATTGTCTTTCCCTGCGGAACACACTAAACCTGCAGAACACACTAAACCTGCCTTTTGTTTTTAATTCGCCGTTTTTTTAATAACTTTTAAGACATACAGGGTTTCCGTCGGACTTCCGTGACACGTCACACGTTTGGATCACGTGATCGGGAAAAGAACCCAACTGACGCTCGATTCCTAAGGCTTCTGGGAAACCGAGGCTCAATGGGCACACTTGGACTTCCATGCGCGACCAAAAGCCGCTCGTAGCGTCTCTTCTGGGTTTTTAGACAGCTGGTGGATGGAAATGAAGCTCCACCCACGCGGCAGAATGCCGCGTCGGCCAGATTCCCAGAAAAGCTTGCCGCGTGAGTGGAGCTTCATTGCACAGGAAGAGACGTCGGCCACGAGTGGCTTTTGGCATCTTCGTGATGCTCAAGTGGGCCTGCGCTGACAGCATTACCATCGCAGTGGTTCATTCCCCGACTCAAACACAAACGATGGGACTATTTTCAGGTGGATTTTCATGAAATGAAGTTACAATTGCGACGCTGTTATTCTTCAAAGGTTTGTAAACACCGGCAGGGAACAGGAGTTAAGATATTGATTTATAACGCAGTAAATGTGTTAATGATAATTATTGTATCTATGTAATGAAAAACAGTGAGGTTCTCACATACTGTAAGCCCCCCTAGGGTTTCTTAATTCACTGGCACAACAACTAGTCTGTCAACTTTACCACCGAAAGAACTAACACATTATGCATGTACAGTACATATAAACTGTTGCGCAGATCAAATAAATCTAATCAAATCATCTCAACACCTATATTACATAACATTTGAGTGAATGATGCTTTTATTGTTTTTATTGTATTATTATCTATTCTGTAATTACTTTCCATTTATTTTCATAAAAATTTAATCTATATAGCCTTTAAAATCTGTCTCCCCGCACAGTGAAATACTGTGTTCATTTAAAGTTTAAATTAACACAGTATGTCACGGTGCGAGGAGCCAGACTTGTGCCAGGTCTGTTTTGGTGGGAAGAATTCAGTGCATGTGATCCACACACACTGGGAATGCCGTAAGAGAACTGTAGGCCCCACAACTACAGGTGGAGAATGTTCCACTGTGGAATTGAGGTGGGGGTGAGCCGTCAACCTCTTAATAAAAATAAGTAAACCACTTACTGTAAACCACATTTTCAGTGTGTGTGTGTGTGTGTGTGTGTGTGTGTGTGTGTGTGTGTGTGTGTGTGTGTGTGTGTGTGTGTGTGTGTGTGTGTGTGTGGCATGCATGTGCCTGGGTTTGTGTGCGTGCGTGTGTACTGTGTACGGCTGTACGCACACAGTACTGCTACGTACAGTACTAGCTATTACTGTGTGTGTGTGTCTGTGTGTGTTGTGTGTGTGTGTGTGCAAGTGGCATGCATGTGCCTGTGTGTGCGTGTGGCATGCATGCGCCTGCCCTGTGTGTGTGTGTGTGTGGGGGGGGGGGGCATGCATGTGTGTGTGTGTGTGTGGGGGGGGGGGGGGGGGGGGCATGCATGTGTGTGTGTGTGTGTGTGTGTGTGTGTGTGTGTGTGTGTGTGTGTGTGTGTGTGTGTGTGTGTGTGTACATTTACCTGATGTGTCGTCAAGGCTGAAGGCGATTCTAACTTCAGATTTATCAGGAGACACTCTTCTGGTTGAGGTGATCATTTATCCTCTTCACAGGACCACAGGTCACAGCCAAGACATCAGTGAGTTAGTACAGTCACAATGCTACAGTGCAAACATAGTACTGTAGGCCTACATCACACAAAGAAAGAAACATAGAAACAAAAGCAGAGGCTTCACAGTCACACCATGAGGCCCATTTGGTGTACAGAAATCATTGGCACTGCACAAAAGAAATGAGCATGTACGTCTGTGTGTGTGTGTGTGTGTGTGTGTGTGTGTGTGTGTGTGTGTGTGTGTGTGTGTGTGTGTGTGTGTGTGATTGTGAGAGAAATACGCTGTTCACTTGTAAAAACTTTGTATAGGCATCATATTGCTATGATACAGTGTAACATTTGGAGACTTGATTTTTTTTTTGTACTTAATTCCATGCCCCCTACCTGAACCATTGTCCCCAATCAACTGGTTTGATGTCTAAAACGATGTCTCCACACACACACACACACACACACACACACACACACACACACACCAGTATGGTTTCGTCATGCATTTCTTGTTGAAGGGGGATTAAATAATTAGACGGCTTTGACAGACTGCCTCTGAGGGCTAGATTTGGCATGTCCCTTCAGGGTGAAGGTACAGGCTTTTTATATCAGGGCATCTGCCCCGACAAGGCCCCCAGCCTGTCTTATCAGTAAAGTGGTCTATCTACAGCACACAATGAGCACATTGTCCACTTGTTAGGCTCGTCATATTGATCTTGCTATCTGTGATTAACAACTAGTTTTATGGAAGTATAAGTAAGTGCAGACAGGCACTATATGATAAGACAGAGTCTAGCCTACATGACATGTTGGCCATACATATTCAGTCAGACCAATCCCATCATGCGGGTTAGTTAGCAGCACTAGCAGCAGACCCAACGTTACCTGACAGGAGGAACTTGACCTAGGAAACTCCAATTCATAAAAGATCAATTCAATGTTCGGGAGTTATTCCTTGTTATTGCTTCTTCGTTGAGTCCTGTTTCACCAGGAGAGCATTTCCAACACAGGCAGCTGAGCTGAGGCAGCACAGGTGCACCGTGCGCGTGTTCAGCCAACTAGCCAAGGCTTCCTGATCCTGAGTGATCCGAAAAGATGAGGCAAACTTTCACTGTTTCGCGGCTTCGCCTACTGTGACCAATGGGCCTTCTTTTCTATTCAGTTCTAGCCGACAGCGTTACCGCTGAGAGGCCGATCGCGTGGTGACAGAGTACTCAAGTTTGTGTGGACATGTTATTCGCTGCCACGCTGTCTGAGAGGCGTCCAGAGCAACACAACAGGGCGCAGGCTGTGGTGGAATGCCGTCCGTTCGTTATCCGTCACCCCAGAATCCAATTAAATGTCTCAGATGACGTTGACATTAGCACGCAAAAATGTCCATTGCTCCGGCACTGTTTGGAGTGTCACGGTCATCTCCTATGGGTTGGTCATTCTACTGGCAGCAGAGCAATAGCTGTGCAATGATGCAGTTGCTCAGAATGACCCTCTGCTATAATTGCTTGTGAGGGAAAAAATAGAGCATCCATGTGTTTCTCTTTCGCGGGATGGCTTGCATACTTGCGATATATCCCATGCCTTGGAGTGAGGCAACACGGTGTCAACTTGCACATTATGATACACACAGTACACACCCATGATGACTGCATGACATCTGCATTTGTGTTGTTGAACATGAACATGGGCAACGGGATATCCTGATGACATGCTTTGATGATTTGAATTAAAACTGCAGTTTAATTCGTGCAATGGCCTTGTTTTGTGTTTTTATTTTTATCCCCAAGAGACAGTCACAGTAAGGTTGTGCTACACTTAGTTGAAACCAATGAGCAAAACATTGTGAAGATCCACAAAACATTGTAATTAAATTAATGTCTATGATTAAAAAGACACAGGCTTAATAATTAACCTGTCATCTAAAAAAAACTTTTCTTCTTTTTGTTCTACCTTCTGCTTCCCAGCAGATGGCAGCATTTCCTTCATTCAAAGTTGATTCAAAGGAAACTCAGCCAGTCTTTATTATGGTTTATTATGGTGGTATCAAAATGGATAATAACATATTTAGCATTTTAATTATTTGCAAAGCAAAACAGTGAGTAGAGTACATCATGACAAAGAGAAAAAAAGGAAGAAAAATGGAACAATATGCACACGTGCACGTGCACACACACTCAGACACACACACACACACACACACACACACACACACACACACACACACACAGATATGATGGATGTTTTGCACCTCCTGGAAGCCTGCTCATCTGTCTTCATTGGCAGATCATTGACATACAGTAGACCTGTCCTATAGGCCCATTTCACTGTCACATGACACTTCTCTTATGAAGTCATATGATAGCTTTCATGGTCCCTGACCTTCTAAGTAACAAATATACACGCAGAGCCATGGCCAGTGATACAGCATGTGATCCTTATTGAGCATGGAGGACACAAACCATCTACCATTGTGAAGGCAAGGGCAAATTCTATTATCCACTCTGGTGCATTTATCTTATACTAAATAATGACATGTAATGCTCCTTTACCATACTTTAGGAACCCCCTTTTAAGTTAAGTTCATTGCATTGACTTTATAGTCCAGGGCATTACACACACACACACACACACGTGCACGCACGCACACACACACGCGCGCGCGCGCACACACACACACACACACACACACACACACACACACACACACACACACACACACACACACACACACACACACACACACACTTGGGAACACAGCATGGGGGTGATCTTGAACGTTCTTATGGTGTGAGTCACCCACCACAAAGAGAGAGGTCTATCCCCTTCTCCCTGACTTCAATCCCAAAGCCAAGGTCACAAATCAGGTGAAGGCAATTGTGTTCTCTTGGTTTCTGCCAACAACACCCCTCCCACCACCACCACCACCACACACACACACACACACACACACACACACACACACACACACACACACACACACACACACACACACACACACACACACACACACTTCAACAGTAGAGGATGTAAGTAGGTGACAATAGAACTTATGTGAGATCATCACAGGACAGTTAGAGCAGATCTCAGCTCAGCTGTGCAGAATGCCAAGGTCATGACAGGACTTGTAATCCATGACCTCATTCATTCACCACGGATTAGATAACTGACAATATAGACTATATATATATATATATATATATATATATATATATATATATATATATATATATATATAGAGAGAGAGAGAGAGAGAGAGAGAGAGAGTGAGAGAGTGAGAGAGAGAGAGAGAGAGAAAGAGAGAAAGAGAGGAGACAGCCAGACAGACAGACAGACAGACAGACAGACAGACAGACAGTCAGACAGACAGACAGACAGACAGACAGACAGACAGAGAGAGAGAGAGAGAGGTCTTTGGTTTTGATTAAGAATTATGGGTGGATTATGGGGGGATTATAGAAGCAACAAGATGCTATTGCATTGGCCTGAGTCCAATCCCAGAATTAATCTCAATACCAAATAAAATTGAAAACTCATTACATGGACAGATTAAGAAAAGCCTAGTCCAGTTCTCACAGGATGCACACAGGTTGCAACACAAAACAATGATTTGATTTGATTTTCAATTAAGATGATCAATTGAAGCAGAATTGAAGCAGAATTGATTAATTGAAGCAGACATTAAACTGTATTCATTGTTGTGTCTTGGTTGAAATACCACAGATATTAACTGGTGAAGTGTGAACATATCTCTATAGTGGTCTCGTCTCATCCAACCTTGACATTTGTCTCAGTGAAGCAAATGAAAAAGCAGGTGAAATCCTAATGTGACTTGGCTCCATGGCAGCTGCTGTATTTATCTCATAGGTGTACAGTATCTCAATATATGGTATGTTTCTCCATACGCGTGTACACACACACACACACACACACACACACACACACACACACACACACACACACACACACACACACACACACACACACACACACACACACACACACACACACACACACACACACACACACACACACACACACACACACACACACACTAGGGTGGAACCCCTTGGGTTCAGCATTCACATCACTGTCTCACACAAGTAACTGTGAGAATATGAAGCGGTTATATATTTTCCCAAATATTGTACCATACACAAATGAAACAATTTCATTTTACTCTCTCAAGAGTTACATTATTGTTAACATCTGCATTACTTAATTTACAAGAAGTCTACACAATTAGAGAATGTAGAAGAAATTCTATTTTGATCAACGTTTGCCAGCATGGAATTGTGCGTCAACAATAACACAATATTCTTTTGTTTTTGGGTCTGAGAAGCTAAATCTCATCAAATGGTGCATGGTCTGTGGATCAAATGCCGAATAAATAATGGGCCTTGATATGAAAAAGGTTGAAAACCACTGCTGTAAGAGGCCACAAGAGAGGAGAGAAGTGAGGCCAGGTGGGTGAGGACGGAGGGGTTGAATGTATAAGCATTATTTTACAGGAACCATGTTTTGTCCTGTTTATTCCTTTGTCCTCTTCCTTCCTCCTTTGTCCTATACTGTAGTCATTCAACCGATGCCCTTCGCTACCCAGAGAGACTTAACCTTGAGTGAGCAAACATATACTGTAGCTGCCCTTACCGTTTTGCTCAAGGTCACTTTTATATTATTTTTCCACTTTTGTTTTGTAGTCGAGTAAAATAATTATCAGGAGCAATTATTTATTATCGTTTAATTACGCTGCCCTCTTCCTGTCTGTGTCTTCCAATTTCTGACATATGCCAGACGCTCCATGCTGTTGCCTCACTGAGAGACCACAGGGGCTGCCTACAGATGGGAGCCCAGCGGAGGCCAGATGAGGGAAAGGGTGAAAGAAGGATAATGTACTGTTGAGAGTGGGTGGCAAGGAGGAGAACTGATTAAAGGACTGATTAAAGGACTAGAGGGTGTGTGTGAGAGTGAGAGAGAGAGAGGAAATGAGTGAAAACCTTGTATGTCCAAAACTGTTACTTCTCAACAAAAAAGAAAAGAAATGTAGGCCTACTATGTTTTTGTATGCTGTCCTCTCATGTATTGTGTCAGTTTTGTTTAGTGTTCAATGTCCGGAGACTACGGATGGACTACTGCTAAATCCAGTGTATTTATGCTACATCTGTAGTAATGTTCATTAATATACCAAATAAACCAATAATGTAAAGTAGGTAAAGTGTTCCAATGGATACAACAAATGTAGTTGGTTCAATGGTTATAACACCCACAGACACACATAACCACTAACCTTTTTTCAAAAATAGCTGATCTACAGTACCTACAAGAGTTGAAATATGGAAATACAAGATTTATGCCCATCAGTGACGATGGGTGAATGTTTACATTCCTGTCGTTTGTTTAAATTATTTTCACTCGTGGGTCAGGCTCTGTGACCAGAGGACAGAAATAGACCCAAGGACCCAGAACAGCCTCTTCTTTAATGACCGATAAATTCAGACACATACGGTACAGAGTGGATATCAGAAGAGGGGAAAACTCATCATTGCAAAGCATTTATCTCTGCAGGGTTTTGAAGAGAGTGTGCCCGCCTGCGATTGTTGCTGACAGTTACTTAGATTCTGCAAAGTGTCACACTCCATGGAGTCGAATTTCAATTTCCAAACAGGGTTTAAAGTGATTCAGTGATAGTTCTCAGTAGAGCTCTGCATTCATACGTGTATATTCATCACTCACTGCCATGGCTGCCTGCAATGCTTGGCAAATACATAATCATCATCCGTTGTGGTTACCTGTGGTCGGTCCAGGGATTGTGATGGTGGTGTACTGAAGGAAGGTTAGCTGGTGTCTAATAGTGTGCCGTTTCTGTTCCTCAGCACAGTAACAAAGGGAAGGGAATACGCTCGCTGTTGTAAGTCACCATCTTCCCTATAGAGGTTATATGGCAGCTGACCAATTAGCAACCACCTCAGAGATTAAACCAGAGAGGTGAGCTGAGTTGAGTTTAAGATTCCCTATTCCAGAGTGATACCATAGTGGCTGCTGTCTTACCCGAGTCCTGATCTGAACTTGCTATAATTGGAACTTATGTTGAAAGATGCTCATGTCATCTTTTTTTTAAATTATTATAATAATTATTGTATTTTTCTGCTATTAGTATAGTATCTGGTATCTGAATGAACAAATTTAGTTTTTGATCAACTATAAATAATACATCTGATTAATATAATTATGTGATATACAGCACATCAGTCATGTTACAGACAATCCTGAGGTTGTCATGTTCTCTGTTCTGGGCTGGATCAGCAATCCCCTCTGATGTTACAAGACACACATCATGCACGTATACTAGAGATACACAATATTGAAATGATACGACCGATATCCGATATCCGATTATTTGCACGGTCATATCGGCCAATACCGATTCCGATATATTACATTATTATATTTATATTGAACTCATCGGTGAATTAAAAAATAATAATAACTAGATAAAGTGACCCTCGGGGCACAGGTCACCACCAGGGCAGGTCAGGTTGTGGCCTCCTGTTGGCCAATGTGAAAAGGTCCTATTTCTGCACGCCTTGGATGGCAATGGGATGATTTGAGGCATTTAGTTCCAAAAATGGGTTTTGCAAAAAATCCACCTGTTGGTGGCGCTATATGAAATGTGAAAAGGGTGGGATATATTCCTCAGCCTATAGTAGTAAAGTCTGTGAAAGATTTCACGTAAATTGCACGCTGCATTCATGATTTGAGGCTTTTTGTTCAAAATGGGCCAATCCTGCAAACTTTGAAAGCCAATGTTAGCCAATTCGGATGGAATATGAAATATCGGACAGATCCGTCTTGAACATATGACTATAGAGATAGTGTGTAACAATTTGCGGGATTTTTCAAGTCTCGTGGTGACGCTATAACAGGCCGTTCTGGAGAATTTGGGGCTCATCGTTGGCATCTAGGGAGTGTGTGTGCAAAATCTGGCATCGACCGGGTTAACGGTGCCAGAGATGTACACAGATGGACGGACACACGGACGTGCAAAACATCTCTCTCTCCCCATGCCTTCGGCCTTACCTGGTGGAGACAATAAATTGCTGGTGAAATTAGATGGAAAGCAAGCCCCCCCAACTCTTAAAGAGACAGAGACAGGCAGACTGGCTGATCTTGCTATGCGAGTACAAAGCCATTGATGGTCACATTATTATTGCTCCATCAATATTGGTGAAAATAATCAGATTATTTCGTGACCAATTCGATAACGATGGTATTTTTATGGCCGATATGGCCCACACACACACGCTGTCCCCGAACATTCGGGGTTCGAACCTCCGCTCGTTAGGGTTGGCACTCGAATCTTAATTAATGGGCTTTAACCATTCATTTTTCTTATTATTATTATTTGTTTTAAAGTTTTTTTTCCCCCTTTTTTTAACTCGAAAATATTTCTCGGCGAGAATGCGATATGCATAATAAGAGTACTATGTTCATGTTGTGTTTACATGTTACATATTTAGATGTTATTAATAATCAGGGGGCACACAACCGATGCGCCAGTGCGCATATGTCGTCAAAATGTTTTCTGCGCGTAGATCAAAGGCATTTGCGCACCAGCAGCTGAGACAGTTATATGTAGAGAAATCTGACAGGCATTCAAAAGGAACTCAAATGTGATGTTAATGTCCTGTAAGTAAAACTAGTGTTGACTAATCATTGCATGCTCTTATTTTGAAGAGGAAGTTATGCACAGGAAGTCCGTTTCAGTTGTAAACAAGCTACTATGACACTGTCCCAAAGTTACGTGCTCATTCCTGCCGAAGGTTCGAGTCCTAAAAACAGGGCTAGGGTACAGCCCCCCCCCCACACACACACACACACACACACACACACACACACACACACACACACTCTACCTCTGCCATCACCACGAACAACACAACTACAGCAGTAAAATCACAGTATGACAAATGCAAAAGAACATTTTTACTGAAAATTGTTATAGTGGTAATAAAGCCATACCATACAGTAGGAGCATCTACAAAGTATGTAGATCCTATTCAGGACAAACATACTGTAAGGGAATATGAGCAGTTCATCTGAATAAGCATTAATTCATGTTTAATTCATAAGCTGAATAAGCTTTCATTCAGACACAACCTGGACACAACATTTACATTTCAGAATTGATGTTGATACAAGGCCAGGACATTGTAAACCACATCTGCAATGCTTATGCTTAATGTATTTTCCACACAAATACATTCAGGAAAGGGTCATTTAGCGGAAATGACAAAACTTAGATGAAGTAGCTCACAAGCAGCATCTGCAAAATAGCAAGTTCTCCATTAAGAGTCTTTGATTGCATTCCCAAGAGTCTATTTCTTTAAGCACACAAGGATTGGACTCGAACTCGAACCATTCTCCCGAGGACTACGCCACAGTCTCTTTCTTTGCAGTAGGTTTGGGTTGACAGAAGACACACACCGATGCTGCCCTGCTGGCAGGTCGCGACCTTTTCCTGGTGGTTTTGTGACACTGCAGGGAGATACCCAAGTCCTCCATGATGGTGCTAAAAGACACACACTACCAAAGAGAATAACAATGAAGGCATGCTGCTTATCCACTACTAATGCAACTGTCCATTGAGTCCCTATAGCCTGTGTACTGGCCTTATATTAATATTTTATTTGTATGTATTACAGTCCAGTAATATATGTATTATTTTGTTGATGTATATTGTACTGCTGACATTAGCACAGAATTGTGGAACATGTTTGTTGAGTGACAAAGAAACACCTTGATTCTTGACTGGTGCCATGAATGTTGAGCCATAGCGACACTTTGGCCTGGGTGAGTTTTATAAGGATTAAATCCCTTTCAATATGGGATTATAAAATATTTAAAGCGCAGGAGCTATTATGCTCCAGACCTACATTAAGGTCAGTTAACATATTTCTGCTATAAAACAGTGGCTTCGAAGAGCTCTTCTGCTGCTTGATGCCAGGGGACGTCTGTCCACTTTACTGGTCTTGGCACTTGGCAGACACCATGAATGCAAATAAGGTGTTGAAATTTAAATCATGCATGTTCATGTAAAATAGTTGTATACTGTGTCTTGTGCTTTCAAATCCAATTACACAGACAGGAGACAATGGAAAATATCTGCAGCCCAATGTCCAAATGTCAAATATGATGAAGTCATACATTACTTACGATAAATTTGATTTACCAGAATAATGCAGAATAGTTTTCAAATACATATTTACAATTTTCATTTACAATTTAGGCATATGGAGATGCTCTTAATCTAGAGCGATTTATAGTAAGCAAGGTATTCGATTCACATCACCATGTTTGTTTAATATTTTACCTTTCTGGAGGGAATTACACAAAGTGAAAAAAGAAACATATATCAACATTTATTAGATTATCGCAATTGCAAAATTGTGCATGTAAATGGTAAAACATACAGTAGGTTGATCCAAAGAGAACAGACATTACTTTGGCACCAGGCCAATAGAAATGCACATTATTATCCATAGCACAAATTCTTATTGTCATCCGATAAGTCCAGAAGCCTAAATACTTCATTGACCGGGGTCCCACAGGGGTCTGTACTTGGCCTCCTCCTTTTTTCACCTCTATACCAAGTGGAGAAAAATCCCAATAGAAGGGCAGGCAGACCACGATTGTTAGTTATATTGTATTAACATACTCTACCATACAGATTGGTCTAAAATGATGTTTTGTTCACTAAAAACGTTATGGATTGCAGCTTTAAATATTCAAAGACACAAAACAATGTTGGATTGCTCATTGATGGACTGGGCAGAAACTATCGTTTTGTGTTACAATAATGCTAATGCTGAGCAGTATGGGTTAGCGCCCCAGCCTGTGTCCTCCGTGAGGAGGAAGCCCAACAAACCTTGGTGAGGCCTTTAGGAGGGTCATTATAGTCCACCACTCATTATAGTCCACCACCACCCACTGGTACTGGGAGTACCAGTGGTACTCCCAGTACCACTGGTACTGGGAGTCTGGTGCAACGCACAGGTCCTGGGCCTGGTGAGAGCAGGAGTGGACCTGGTGAGACGTAGGAGGGGCCCGGTCAGGAGTCAACCCACAGAGCCTAGTCCTTCCACGCGCCAGATTTTGGTTCTCCCAGTACCGGCAGAGTAGTTCCGGAGCAACGGATTGTGTGGCCTTGCTCATTCCCTGATGGACTGATCAAGGGTAGCTACTGGGACGTAAGTCGGGATTTGATCAACCCCGGCTGGGTCACCTGAGTGAGGGGTATGATGTTGAAAGACCTGAAACCCCGTTGACCTCAGGAAACATCACTGAAGATACGTCCCAGGTGCATCCATGCGATGTATTTTTTAGTTTTTTAGCTAATAGTGTACCACATCTATGAAATTATTATAATTCTGCAATACTACTAATGCAAGATAGGTGCAGAGTAAAAGCATGAAGGGGGGCTTTCACAGTGGCTACCACTTAAGATGTGTTTCATTGCCTGATGACAAGTTCAAGCCCTGGGGCGGCCACTGATGACCCTGAGAGTCTGTATCGCTCACTGATCCCATCCATCATGTTGTCTGTTAACGTTGCCTTTGCCCAGTGCTGCCAAAAAGGGGTGAAAAATTATCGAGATTCCAAGGCCCTTGTGTTGACAGGGGGACAGAAGATTAGGATGGTTTTATTTCATAAACATTGGGTGTTCAATCAATGTGACATGTCATTGATCCCGGAATTCCAGCAACTCTGGAGTTTAAAAAATGTGATCAAGTTAGATAAAAGTTTGACAAAAGTTCTAAATCGTTCTAAATCTGCAAGCTTAGCTTGTACAGTAGATGTTTGATTTTCCTTTCTCGCTATTCATCCTATGACAAGGTATATAGGGGCCAAGTGGTTAAGTCCTCTTTGCCAGGCAAAATTAGTGAAAATAAGTGCAAATTAAGTGAATGGATGAAAGAGTTGTCTGTTATGAAGCATGACGGTTTTCAATCTAGAGTTGCAAATGTTCAATGTATGGATTCATAAACTGAGAAAGTTGCAGTTCACAATGAGCACCATTCAAATGAAAAATGTTTGACCCATGAGAAGAAGTACATGAAAAGAACATTTTAATCCTGTCCAAAGCTTTAGCCAAATATTAAATCAATGACTGTAATTAAAATTGAGCGTTGAATGTAAAATAGGCTTTCAAAGACGGTCTGAAGACTCCCAATCTGGTTTAACAGATTACTAGAAAAGTAATCTGCAAAGTGATTGAATGCAGCCACATAACAGGATGTTTTGCAGGGGGAGCAGCACAGGTATGATGGTCAGATTATTACAGGATACAGATGAAATAAAAAGGAGTTTATCCACGTTCAACCTGTCAGATCTATAAGCTCACAACCCACCGTGATGTGAGCTTGTAGGTCGGCTGTTACTGTACAAAGGAATGTATATAGGCCTAGGGCTGAAGGGGTTAAGGTGATACGTATCTGGGATTGGCTCAAGGGAAATGCCGCTGTGGATGTATTTTTACTTGTAACAGCAGGGGTGAAGAAAGGAGAGAGAGGAAGGGAGAGAGAGATCTGGTTACAGGTGTTGGACTTGTCTTACAAACCTATGTTCTAGCATGTCTGCCTGTGTATGTTGCCATGGCTACTCTATGTCGTCTAGTAGCCTGCCATTCTCCAGATCAGTGGATAAGGAGGTGCCTGAGGAGGATGTGGAGCCACGACGCCGGAACTGACGGGACTGCACCCCGTAAAAGAAACAAAAGGCCTGAAGCCAGCATGCACAACACAAACATCAAGACAACAGAGGGGGGGGGGGAAACAATGCACGTCAAATCAGATATATGTAAGCAAAGCCACGTGCCACGAGCCACACTCATCTCTAAACGACTATCAATCCACTATCACTAACACAAATATCAATCCAGCTAGATAACCACAAAGAAGAAGTTATTGAACAGCAGGCAATCAGAAACAATGTCAGGTGTGTGCATGCAGGCATGATGCAATGAGCATGAACTACAATAATTGGTGTCACCTTGTGAATGATCAAATACTAAAGCGTAATGAATTTTTGGTAGAAAAGAAATATGGAAAGAAGAAGCATATTGATGAGGAAATGCAACAGATGTCTGTCATATTGAATGTCAAATATCTTGTTCACAAACTTTATTACGCTATTGACTGTCTGTTATAGTAGTTTATTATCTTTTTATTGTGTTGAATAAAGGTTAATAAAGGATTGAAGGATAATAAAGATATCTCAAAATGAACCCCATCCTGTTTTAAAACAACCACACATGTGATACAGAAGCAAACCTAATGAAACCCAACACAGTTGCAGTGTGCCCCGTCTCCACAGCTTCATCACTTCATCTTCCTCTGGTGTTTCATCATAAAAAGCGAGTGTGTACTGTACGCGTGCAGGTGTATGCTTGCACAATCAAACCACTTACGTCTTCTGGGTGGTGGGGTGGTAAACCTGCTACTCAGTAGTAGACCCTCAGTCTCACTCACCTCCTCAATGTCAGCATTCCTGCGAGCCTTGTAGATGAACTCCCCGATGGCCACGAAGACCGAGAGAACCAAGCCAGCTGCGAGGACGATGAATATGCCGCCGATGTTCTCAACGCCCAGGGCGTTGGCCTCCTTGTTGTCCTCCTCCGGACAGCCGTTCCCCCTCCACCATTTCTCTTTCATCATGTGCAGCTTTCCCTCCTCCTGCAGCTGAAGGATGGCAATGGTTATCTTATCCCTGTATGGGGAACCTGAGGAGAGGTGGAAATTAAATAGTGTCATTTGGTGCTTGACAAGATCAGTTAACCACATGAACCCTCATGTCCCTATTCTGGGCATGGCATAATAGGTGAAAATTATGTGAACATTTGGTGAATGAACAAAAGGAAGGGACCAAGTAGGCCTATAGACCCCTGGGGGACCCCATCAAAACTTAAGTCTAAGTGTTTAAGGGTGTGAGCACCGTGATGAAGGCTCATGCTGAAACACTTATGTAGGTGTCAGCCTAAAGGTTTTTAAAACTTTACGTAGATGTCAGCCTAAAGGTTTTTAAAACTTTACGTAGATGTCAGCCAGTTTGTTCAGTTTACCTATCTTTACCTTTCTCTTCTAGAACATAGTGTAAAATGTACCTAAATTGTAATGATATAGAATATGACCATTTTGAGTCAAAATCAGATTTTCACAGAATTCAACAGGCCCTCACTAATCTTAAACTGTTATTAAATCCTGGAAAAACAAAATTCATGGTCTTTTCTAGAAAACCAAATGCCACCCAAACCATCTATAACATAACAACTAGAGAGGGGACTCCTATTGAAAGAGTCTCAATCTATAAATATCTGGGCATATGGATAGACGACAAACTATCATTTAAAACCCACATTTCACAACTCATAACTAAATTGAAACCAAAACTAGCATTCCTCTATAGAAACAAAGCTTGCTTCAATTCAAACAATAGGAAGCAGTTGCTTCAAAGCACAATTTTATCCGTTGATGGCGATATTATCTACATCAGGGGTTCTCAACGTTTTTGGCCGGGGACCCCCGGAAATGCTTTGGCAATGTCTCGGGACCCCCGCCCGCCCCCTCCCGACCCCCAATATAAATTGACTGCTACAATAACCTTAAACCATTTTGGGCGGGAACCCCTTTTGGTGTTTTAAGCATCGTTAAAATTTAGCTATTGAAAAATAGCAGATCTACAAGCTCATAGCGCGCCACCGAGTGGCGCGCTACGAGCTTGTAGGTCTGCTATTTTTGAAAAATCGTGAAAAAGAAATTTAAAAAAAAATCTTTTTTTTTTCTTCTTTTTTTTTAATAATTTGGGGACCCCCTAAAATAATTTGGCGACCCCCCCGAGGGGTCGCGACCCACGGGTTGAGAACCCCTGATCTACATGCATGCAGCTCCGTCGTCACTAAAACCATTCAACACAATCTGCCACTCTGCCCTCCGGTTCTGTTATCAACAAAACCAAAACAAACACTATGCTCTTCGGGACTAATCAAAATATTAAAGCACAAACTAACAATCAATCATTCAATATCTCCTGTCTTGATGGTACACAACTGCATAGAGTTGAACAATTCAAATATCTTGGTCTCTGGCTCGACTCAAATCTATCATTCAAATGTCATATAGATAACATAGTCCGTAAAATCAACTTCAGTACTGGTGTTCTATACCGTAACAGAAACTGTTTTACTTTTACAATAAGAAAGAAACTAGTTCAACAACTCATACTACCAATTCTTGATTATGCAGATGTAGTTTATCAGACTGCCACTAAAACAAACCTCCTTCCCTTGAACTCAGTATATAACCGTTTATGCAGATTTGTCCTTGACTGCCCATATTTGACCAATTTACCATCTCCCACCTCAAGAAGACAGCAGCACTGGCTTCATTTCATCTTTAAATGCATTCACTTCAATTATCCACAGTATTTGAAACAGCTTATGATACCATACACTTCTACACATCAACTTAGACATTGCTCACAGATTTACTTTAATATACCCACATCAGCTGGCAAAAAATAATTTATGTTCAAAGCTCCTTGTGACTGGAATAATCTACCTGTCCATATTCGTTCAATAACATCCTTTCATTTGTTTAAAACTGTGCTGTCCTCTCATTTCGAGACTACCTGTTCATGTTTTCACTAATCATCACTGTAACAGATCCATGATGCAACGATCCATGTGTTATGTCTGTTTCTTTGTTTTGTTTTTTTGTTTGTTTTTTGTTTATCTATGAATTGTATTGTTTTGTCTTGTTTTGTCTGGTTGAACTGTCTGTAAAAAAGTGTCTTTATGTATGAAGTGTATTTTGTGAATCGCGGACCCCCTTGAAAATGAGATGGTTCATCTCAAGGGATTGTTCCTAATAAAAAAATGTCAGACATAAGTGGAGATGGGTTCCTCACCCATCACTGTAGGTTGTATGAAAAGGTTGGTTGGCCTTCATTGACGAGAGAGACGAGACGAGAACAGCACTGCACTGTTTTTATCGACAAAGCCTTACTTAAAAAATTGCCCACATATCTTAGCAGCCTATTACATCCCAAAACTGGCCAACATCATACACACTCCCAAAACTACCTTATTTTAGAAATCCCCAATGTGAATTCCGAATTGGGTAAAACATTACTATGCACCTCACATGTGGAACTGTCTACAATCAATCTTAAAACTGAAGAACTTGATTTCACTTGAACGTTTTAAAAGACTTGTAAGGATCCAGCTGAGATCTAGCTGTACTTGTTCACTCAATTGTTTCTTATCCTGTAATGTATTTGTGTTTATATTGTATGTTATGTTTACTGTAATCAGGCTATTATTGGAAAAGAGAGCTTGCTCTCCTGAATAAATAAAGGTTAAAGAAGAAAGAAAAGGAAAGCAGTTTCTTAGGACATGCATTGCACACACAATGATTATAAGGATTGGATGAACGATAACACATTATCTGATCATCTCCATAGGCCAGCGAGAGCGATGGTGAGTCATGCTTAATCTATGCTCAAAGTAAAACAGTTGCAAGTTAACACAAGCTTGTAGATTGGCTATTACCACTTCCAGGATCAGCATTAGCTGAGACACAAAGTGAATGTGTAACTTTTGTAATGAGGCAGTGGATCTGTCTGGTTGGGTATACTATACAGCATGTACCACTCTGTCTGCAAAGGCTCAATACGTATGGGATGCTAACACAACATCTGACGTATATGGTAGATTCAGGTAGAAGGTCAAAGCTTGTCTCAAACCATTGCATCAAAGGACCACTTAACCACTTTTCAACCTATCTTCATATCCTCACTAATGATCATGATGAAAGAGCACCATTTTTTTCTACTTAGTCTGTGTCTCATAGGAGGGCTGTGTGAAGTTCAGCAACGGTGACATCATCGATGGGGAATACAAGCTAATAGAAACTGCAGTTGCAATGCGAAAATGGAAGCCATCGTTCTCACGATAATAAAAATCTCTCTATAGCCTATATATTTGTTATCTTGTTTAAAAAAAATCTGCCTAACAATGATGTTCACTGGTGGACGGGTTTCTGAACTGCCCACAGCCCTCCTATGACACACAGACAAAGTAGAAAACAATTGTGCTATTTTATCATGAACATTAGTGAGGACAAATTATACAAGATTGGTTGAAAAGTGGTGAAGTGGTCCTTTAAGTTTCCCAGATAACTTAAGATAATAATGAAAGCTGATGTCAAAGTTCATTAATTGTGCAGCTCAACTATGCACACCTCTAGGTTGCCCATGATTGTAGAGCACATGTACACGTCTACATGTTCTCAGCTCTCCTCACCTTTGGGGGTTCCCACCCCGTAGCCCTTGGAGTCAATGAGGCCTCCTATCTGTGTGAGATTACAGTTCCTCTGGCTGATGTACTCTATGCTAGTGGACTCCATCAGCATGGCGTAGTCCGTGGTCAGGACGCGTGTTATGCCTTCTCGGTTGTTCTTCACCAGGGCTGTGTTCTTCCTGCTGCTCATGAATGCCCACATCTTCTCATAGGTGGAGATCTTTGATTTCTGGTGGAGAGACACAAGAGAGGCAAAGCATAATTTTCTCTCTGGTGACTTGCATGTATTGCAGCTGCCGGGCCACCAGAGCGCTTGGTGGAGGGGGAGGCTAACGCCATTGGCTATGGTGATGCAGACATGGATAAGTTTAGAAAGTCCCACATCTGAGACCATATAGGTGTGACGGCAAGGACACATACAGAGTCTCACTATCCATCTCAATCCTTTGTACTCAGACGCCCATGAGTCTCTGTCTCTAGACACTAGCTCACAGTTCTCTCACTCTGCCAATTACTGTAGCACTCTACAACACTCTCTCTCTCTCTCTCTCTCTCTCTCTCTCTCTCTCTCTCGCTCTCTCTCTCTCTGAGCAAACTGGTGCAGTCAAGTGTTTGATAAGAGAGCCCAGTAGGTTTGGTAGAAGTGGAGGTAGCTCAGATGCAAGATTTCAATCTGAAGACAACAGTGATGAAAAGCAAACAAACTTAAAATAGCATGTTGCCAAGTCGCTTTTCACACAGATGAACAGGCTGGATTGTGAACTCAAATGTGCACAGAGAGGCAGCCCTGTAATTTGGTAGGGAATTAGTGCTGGGCAAAAAAAGGAAAATGGGGAGGGTGGATAAAAAAAAATATATAGTTTAAACAAAAACTAATTAAGGAAAAAAGGTGCATGGTGAACCCTTGGTTCATCGTTGACTTTCTGATCTCTGATCCCCTTGCAATTCAGTTCATTCTTCAGCTCTGTCCTGCGTGTGCAACAGTTCCGTCAGATCCAGGT
This sequence comes from Electrona antarctica, assembly GCF_951216825.1. Lineage (NCBI taxonomy): Eukaryota > Metazoa > Chordata > Actinopteri > Myctophiformes > Myctophidae > Electrona > Electrona antarctica. The sequence continues at coordinate 45,316,142 of NC_136789.1, read as the reverse complement.
TCTCATTGGTATCTTGTGCTACAGGCTGTCCTTGATGCTGGCCTTCGCTGGCAAATGGAGGGTCTGCGCCCTCATTCTACACCCTTGTTCTGCGCACTTTTCTGCGGCCTCGTTCTGCACCCAAGTCCTCCTTGACATTCTGCATCTCGCCGTGCAACGCCTCCACCTTGCTATCCTAGTGCTCTGCTGTGTCTGCAGCTATACTCTAGTAACCTGATGCACTTTAGCATGTCAACTGCACGCCTGTTTCCAAGTTGTTTGCGCCTCCACCAGTCTTTTCTTGTTTGCACCAAGGAGAATTTAGCAGGTTTAGTAGAAAATGTTTACGAGAAACCATCTGAGGAGATAACTAGAAAAAGTGCCCTTCTGGGCACAGGTCTCCACCAGGAGGATAGGACTGTGTGAGATGTTTGGCAAAATGTTTAGGATTAATATAAACATGTTTTTGAGGCATTTTGTTCCAAAAATGTGTTTTGCAAAAATCAACCTGTTGGTGGCGCTATAACAGGCCAATGTGAAAAGGGTGGGATATATTCCTCAGCCTAGTAAGAAAATGTGTGAAAGATTTCACGTAAATTGCATGCTGCGTTCATGATTTGAGGCTTTTGTTCAAAACGGGGCAATCTTGCAAACTGTGAAAGCCAATTATAGCCAATCCGACTTGAGCACATGACCATAGACATACTGTGTAATTATTTGTGAGATTTTTGGACAGAATCTGGAGGAGTAATATCAAAAAAATTGTTTTACAAAAGTCGGCCTCCTGGTGGCGCTATAAAAGGCAGATGCGGAAAATGCAGGTCAAAGGTTTGTCCTTGGCCTCTAGGGAGTGTGCATGCAACGTATCATGCAGATCGGTGCAGTTTTAGGTAAAAAATGTGAAAAGCTGCCTCATGGTGGCGCTATAACAGGCCGTTCTGGAAAATGTGGGGCAGAGGTTCATCGTTGGCATCCAGGGAGTGTGTGTGCAAAGTTTGGCATTGATCGGGCCAACGGTGCCGGAGATTAGCTGATAACGGACGGACGGAAGGACAGACGGAAGGAAGGACGGACGGACGGAGTGCAAAACATACTCTCTCCCCATGCCTTCGGCCTGGTGGAGACAATAAAGTGCCACTCTCAAGATCAGCTACAAAACATTGCGGAGCATTATGGGGTGAATATTCACTTGAGGCGAAGTCAGAGGTTAAATAATTTTGTTTCAGCTTGTTTAACATTGGTTTGTTGCATCATCCGGGGTAGTTGTGCGGCTTTGAAAATGATAACAGCTGCATCAGAGACCGAGTCTGCTCACTAATCCTACCCGCATATGAGCTCTTATTGTGGGCATAGAATTGACCGATAAAAGTAGATCTATAAACACTCCACATGTAGCGCATGATACATGCTTAACCCTAGAACACTAACATATTTTTTGTTACACCATCACTAAACACGGGTATATTTTACCCAATGTAAAATATTCCATAGAAAATATTTCTCATCAAAATATATTGAAGTACAGGAATACTTGAGGTACTCTTCTTTAATATTTAATCATGACTTTTCATAAAAAAACTAAAATAGATATCATGGGTATCATGGCTTATCATAGGGGGGGGGGGGGGGGGGGGAATCTGTGAAAAACTTGCATATTATTTTAAAAATATTTAAAAACAAAATGGAGCTGGGAACTTCTACTTTGATACACCCATTCCTGGGACATGTCAGAATGGTCCAGTGAAGAAAAAAAGAGAAAAGACTAGAAAAAGTGCCCTTCTGGGCACAGGTCTCCACCAGGAGTGTGTGATGTTTGGAAAAATGTTTAGGAGTAATATAAACATGTTGTTTTGTTTGTTTGTTTGTTTGTTGCAAAAAATTTCTTCATTCTTCATTTTGTTGAGGAAATGCAGAGCCAGATCACTCATAGCATCTCTGAGGATAGAATTCTGGATGAGCAGGACATGTGCAGCATTTTGTACAAAACGGGCTACTCCTGAAAACTTTGGAAGGCAATCTTAGATAATCAGTGTAGAATCTGAGAAATCCAACAGGCTCGTCTTGATCTCATGACTACAGAGATCATGTGTACCGATTTGCGTGAGATTTGGATGAAATCTGTGCGACTAACATAAACAATGTGTTTTGCAGAAATCGGCCTCATGGTGGCGCTATAACCGGCAGATGTGGAGGGATGCAGGGAAACTGTTTTTCCATGGCCTCTAGGGAGTGCGCATACATAAGTTGTATACAGATCGATGCAGTTATAGGTAAAACAGGAATTGGCCTGTTATAGCGCCACCGTGAGGCTGATTTGGGGGAAAAAATAGTGGCATGTCATCCTCGGCCTAGTGGAAATGTGTGTATAATTTCATGGAAATTGGACACCGTGTTTGTGATTTGTGGCATTTTGTTCGAAACGGACCAATCATGTGAGCTTTGGAAGCAAATCTTAGCCAATCAGGATGGAAGATGGGAAATGGTGCAGATCCGTGTTGATCACATGACTATGGAGATAGTGTATACCGAATTGTGTGATGTATGGATAAAATGTGTACGAGTTATCTACAGAAATGTGTTTTGCCTAAATCGGCCTCATGGTGGCGCTATAACAGGCCGTTGAGGAATATGTGGGGCAGAGGTTCGTCGTTGGCATCCAGGGAGTGTGTGTGCACAGTTTGGCATAGATCGGGCCAACGGTGCCGGAGATTAGCTGATAACGGACGGACGGAAGGACGGACGGACGGAAGGAAGGACACACGGACGGACGGACGGAGTGCAAAACATACTCTCTCCCCATGCCTTCGGCCTGGTGGAGACAAAAAATACATTTTTTTGGTGATTTTTCTCTATCACGCTAAACACGGTGGAAATTCACCCGAACACCTGCCTGTAGAAAAAACCAGGGAAGTGGGCAGGGAAACAAACCTACCTTCTATTGTGTCACTGAGCATCATGAAGGTACTGAAAGATACACCCACCTCTGACATCAACATTATGAAAATTACAAAAATATAATCGTCCGGGTGAAAATCACCCGTGCAAGTGTTCTAGGGTTAACTAATGATAGTAGCTAATTAAGCATTACTTAATTAAGGGTACCTTATGAGCAAGTGTTACCGTCATGGGAGTGCAGTATGTCAGAGTCTGATTTACTATCCGATGTACTATCTGAGATAGTAAATGACTTCATAGATTGCGCTGAGCTACACTGTGGACTCAACATTTGGAATCTTATTTTGTTTGGGTTGGGCTCTTAAGTGTGGTATATATTTTATACAAACTGCCTAGTAGTGGGCAAGGAGGACACTGACCTGAGGTCTGGTGTCATAGCTGAAGTTTTGGTGAGGTACCTGTTCTGGCTGTGATACGAGTGTTCGGTTATTCTATATTTTGGCATGGTAGTGTGGTATGGCAGTTGGCCTGTGCTGGTTGTCCCTTTCAGGCTAATAAGAAGAAGTGTTCATTTACCAGTGGGGGTGGGGAATCTAGATCTAGCCTAATCTGCCTTGCATTCAAGTGATGTAAAAAAATCACACCTGTGTGAAGTAAGTGGTGCAACTCCGTGTGGGGGTCCCTGGGGGGGTCCAGACCCACAGGAACGCACCCAGGGTGCCGGCCCGATTCCGGCGAGTCGCCCCGCATCCGAAACGGTTGAGAAATGACAGAGTTACCGTGTGGGGGTCCCTCTACTGTACCCTCTATTGTACTGTACTGTACTGTCACTGTACAATACTGGCACACCCGAAATCACCATATATACAGTTAATATGTGCGTGTGTGTGTTTGTGTGTGCGTTAGGTTGCGCACAGGTGGTGAAAAACAACCATGCTGTTTCCGTGCTCCCACCCAGCCACCCACCCACCCAGCCAGCCACACACATAGTCACGTAAGGAAGTGGTTGCACCACTTAAAAAGAAGTCATGCATGTAAAACCAATCTTTATTCAGTTGAGTGAAACAAAACAAGCGTTCCCACTCCCTCTAGCCCATCCAGTCTAGCACTAATCTAACACTAACTGCCTCAGAGCATTCTGACGGAACACTCTCGGGTGGGTGTCAGTCTGCTTATTCGTTAGTGTTTTTTGACATGCTTCCTGGTTTAGTCACCCTTATGAAGTCTGTAGCTGCACAGACACGTAGCTGCAAAATGTTTTATTCCTCCCTGCAAAGGCTAGCTTTTACATGTTTACACAAGTGTGCACTTTTGAAAATGTATACATAAATATGTTGTATATTGCCCAGCCCTGTAGTGAATTTTGAGTCTAATTTGCATTCAGAAAAACTCAAACTGCTGTTTAATTACACAAGCGTATAACAGAGAACTCGCCACATAGCAGAATGGTCTGAGGTTGAGTTCCTGGCGCATAGATATCTCCTGTCCTTGACAAGTCTTGCTCAAGTCTTTGCAGGTTGTTAGTAATGTAATAGTGAGGGAGCGTGAGCAGCTACTTCTGTAAGTCCCTTTGATTTGAAAGAGGCTTTACAATATGCATAAGACAAGCCTGTTATAGAAACACCTCAAGGTCTCTTGGAGACAATTTAATTAAAAACACATCCTTAGGGGCCTATATTGGACATCTGGCTAATACAGTATGTTGAAACATTTGCCCAAACCAGCACTAAAATAAAATAAATTGTCCTCCTTTTATTGCCGGTGTTCCAAGCAACCCTCAAAAGCATGTGATTGTGATTTCTTTTATTATTTTTAATTTCTTTGTACTACCGTATTAAACAGAACACTTTCCATTAAATGTCCCATACAATTTTTACCTATTAATGAAAAGTGAAAGGCTATGTAATATTTGATCACGATATACTTAGCTTTTTTTTTCCCTCTAATCTTTATCCCACGATTTTGCAACCCATTTTTTCACCCAGTGTCAATTATCTAATCCTGGGCGCTACACTTCCTCTGCCAACCTGGGGAGGGCAACGGACTGACCTCATGCTTCCTTCTATGCATGAGGAGTCCAAGCTGATCTTTTCACCTGACAGGGGGGAGTTTCCCCGGCCGGACATAGCGCGCGGAAGGAACACGTTATTCCGACTAGTTCCTTTCCCCTCCATCAGGCACCCCGGCTGGCCAGGGCAGTTTATCACGATAATTATACTTAGCTTGATCACAAGATACTACAGTAGATCAAAGCAGGGGAGCTACCTTGAAGAAGGTCATAGTGGAGCCATCCCTCACTGCACCATATTCGATCCTGGTCTGCTTGGCCAGGTCGTCGGCAGAGTCGATGGGAGCGTCCATGCGCTCCACGGTCAGGAAGGCGGCCAGGTTGGCCGTGTAGGAAGAGATGATGATTAGTGTGAAGAACCACCAGATCCCACCAAGTATGCGTGTGGACAGAGCCTTAGGCATTAGCTCCGAGCCTGGACAGAGTGGCGGGCACACCATGTTATATCCACACTGAGACTGAGACCTGGAAAACTACAAGAAATACAGGAATGGTGACAGAGCTAGATGAAGATGGGTGGATGGTGCCGCCACAATGCAATGTTGAACTTTGGTTTTGTAGCTACCTACCTGGCTATATATAAATATTGTCAGTCATCATCTGTCTGTGCTCTGTGATCAAGAAAGCTGAAGTAGTGATTCCATTCTGTGTGAATTCATGTAGTTATCCTTGGCTTGACATAAATTCTCTACTAGTGCAACAAAAATCTATAGATCAAGAATTGTGATGTAATGCAAGCATGTATTAGTTTTTAATGATAATAATTAAAAGATGTGAAGGTGTGTGGGGGTCCCCAGGGAACTTCCAGACCCACAGGAATGAGCCCAGGGTGCTGGCCCGGTTCCGGCAAGCCGCCCGTGCCGGAAACGGTTGAGAAATGACAGTTACCGTGTGGGGATCCCTCGGGGGTCCCTGGGGGGTCCCCGGAACATCCAGACCCCCAGGAACACGCCCAGGGGGCCGGCCCGGTTCCGAAATGGTTGAGAAATGACAGACTTCTGGGAACTCAGATTACCGTGTGGCTGTACTGTACTGTACTGTACTGTACCCGAAATCATCATATATACAGTTAATGTGTGTGTGTGTGTGTGTGTGTGTGTGTGTGTGTGTGTGTGTGTGTGTGTGTGTGTGTGTGTGTGTGTGTGTGTGTGTGTGTGTGTGTCTGTGTTAGGCTGCGCAACAGCAACAGTGACACTTTGGTTGGCTTTTGGTTGGTGAAAACCAACCAAACGCTACTTTCGTGCTCGGACACAGCCAGCCAGGGACACAAGGGGACCCAGGGACACACATAGCTGTCTATAGGAGTGGTCGCACCACTCAAACAATTCATGTACTGCTTTCTATCGTATTCGGACAATTGGTAAATGTGTTTTGTTTGTTTTTGAGGGGCACTAGCCCCTCAGCTTTTTGTCCTTAACTCGTGTCACATTTGCCATTGACAATGAAAGGAGAATTTATGTCATATGTGTCTTTAAAAATTGTATCATGGTTAAAAGATAATAACATACCGGTAAGTTGACAAATTAATTCATGAAGAAGTATATTATTTTTTTATTGGATGATGTACGACGACAAGCACACCCCTAACTTCACACGGGTGGGATTTTTTACACAATAAGCAGGCTATTTTTGTCTCTGCAAGCCTGATGGCATGGAGATCAGGGAAAAACTCTGACCCAAATGTTTCACATTGACCTGTTATAGCGCCACCAGGAGGCCGATATTTGCAAAACATTTTTTTTTTACATTACTCTTACAGATTCCTTGGCCTAGTGGGGATGTTTTTTTGCACAAAAAAAACATCCCCATGCATTTTGCACAAAACTGGCCATGGCCACTCCTGCAAACCTTCGAATACACTCTTAGCCAATCAGGATGGAATATGAGTTTTGCAAAAATCGGCCTCCTGGTGGCAACATTTGGAGCAGAGGTTCTTCCCTGATCTTCATGCCTTTGGGCTTGCAAAGACAAAAATATTGTGTAATTATTATTATTTTACCAATTGCCTGAATGCCCACGCCCCTTATTTAAGAATTGCTAGAACGATAGAAAGCAATACATGATTTTTTTTGTTGAACACTCATCTTTTAATTCTCATCATTACAAACTAATTTAAACTAATTTTCTTTTAAAGAATGCAATAAGTTCTTTGGATTCCATGCTGTACCTATACTACCGTCTGTGTGTCTCCATCTCTGTGCAGCAGTGGTTTTGAACTAGAGTGGTCTGTCTGAGTGAGAATGGTGCAGCTAGAATGGTAATGAGCGAAGTATCTCAGTCAGTAGTAGAGCAAGAGTAAGAGAGAGAGAGAGTGAGCGTGCCTGTGTGTGTGTGTGTGTGTGTGTGTGTGTGTGTGTGTGTGTGTGTGTGTGTGTGTGCACGCGCGCATATGTGTGTGGGAGGGCACGCGCGTGTATGCATGTGGGTGTGTGTGGGTTTGTTAAAAAAACATTGTGTGAGTCAGGCACTTCAGCTCAAATAGGTTCATCTTAATAGCATAGATTCACAATGCTGCACCTCTCTTCTCAATGAGATGTTCCACCCAGATCCTCCCTGGATGATAAATTGCACATCTCTTTTTACATTTATTTTCTCTGTACTCCTTTGTGTGACTGTCCAAAATGATGAGAGGGAATGGCAATGCAAAATATTATATTTGATTTGAACATGACATAGCTATTTCCCATTCTTCAAACAGACACAAAAGAGGATACATAGAGAAACAAGAATACCGATGGCACAGGAAAACAGTGGAAACACCACATGCCTGTTAAGTCAAAAGTAAAATTGCAAAACACACACAGTGAGCATCCTTTACCTTGTCTTCTCTGGGACAGAGATAAGTTTGAAACATGAAAGTATAATGAAAAGGATACGTACCACACGTAACTACATTTAGGGTTACTGTTTCTGGAACATTTGTACCCACTTGTAAACATTTGCCATTTTGGGGGTAGGAGACAAATGCTTCATGCTTAATTCATACTTCATCGCACAACAATGTTGCTTGACAAACATTATATATTAACTGAAACAAATGTTGATGCACATCATTTGTTTTTGTGTAATTTGTTTTTGGCTACCATCGTTTTGGCCAGCATAATGTTTTGGCTAGCATTGTAGCTTATTTTGGCAAGCATGTTTTTGTCCTGCACAGTTTTGTCTCTGCACAAGGTGTTTGTTGGGAGACGCAGAGATGGGACATGGAGGCTGACATCAAGACCCTGAAGATGACCTGGAGCCAGCTGGCTAGCAAGAGATTGCTTGTTGACAGCCTATGCCCCACAAGGTGTAGTAGGCGTAATGGCCCCTACACACTGTAGGAGTTTTAAAGTTGTCGGCGAGCGCCAAAAATGGTCCCCGACAGCATAATCGGAGCAAATATCGTGCAGTGTGTACTGTGTACGAGCCATAAGTATTGTTTTTTTGTTGTGCGGCAAAGCATGAATTGGACTTAACTGTGCTTTTAGTTGTAAAGGTTGGTAGGCTAGGTTGGTATAGCTGCCATGTATCCAAAGCGGTTACCGTCGGACATGGCATCCCACAGAACGCTCAAGGCCACTCTACTCATAAATGCACAGAGAGCTAGGTGTGCATGCACATTTCCATACATACACATATCAGACACAGACATGCACAAGCTATAGACATACAGTACTATACACACCCACCCACCCACGCACGCACGCACACATGCACGCCAGTGCACACACACCAGGCATACACCCAGCCCATACATAAAGGCTACCATAAAACCTGTTAGAGCCTGTTAATAGAAAGATAAATGTGATGTGAAATGTGGTGTGAAAGACATATAATAAAGACACAGACGAAAATATGTGGAGTTCAAGAATGGGCGGCTGACTGTAGTCAAAACATGGAAAATGGGGGCTGAATATTGATGACACATGGCTCTCTCCAGGTTTTAGAGTATGGGTAATGCCTACTGCTGTGCAGGGAGTTCAATACATGGTCCCCTACAGGAGGGGCCCAGTGGCCTTTGCAGCCTGTGGGATGAGTGGCCCATGACCTGTGACCTATATACCTTGTTGCATGAGAGCTCCAACGCCAAACCAGAAACTATTGAGTAAGGTGAAATTGTTCTGTACGAGAGTTGAAGACGGGTTGCACGGGTGTGGGTTATACCACTCGTATGGAGTGAACCTGAAGGAAGACAAAAACAATGACAGAAGAAAAGGAGAGAGAGAGAGAAAGGGAGAGACAGAGAGAAAAGAAGACTGGGGTGAGTACAATGCCTGGATGAATGAAAATGACAATACATGGTGCACTGCTTTGCTAATCTTCAGAAAGGGGCCTTAATGCATATACATACATAGAGAGAGACAGGTTGGACAGGAACCTGCAGGAGCTGGATTTAGCCATGTTTCAACCATTTCAAATTAAACAAGTCCTGAGCTCCTCGTGGAGCCCTGTTCTATGTATGTCTACATGCTATTCTCCCTTCAGCTTACTCCTGACAGAAAGCCACTTCGTACACAGAGCAGTTTCAGGCGTGTAGGCCTACATTGAACAGAAAATGAAAATGCGTTTGCTTTGAGTCATTACATATGCATAACCAGACAGTCTTACACACCAAATTTACGCTTAACTGCTGTCAGTTTGTAATCACAGTGTCAAAGGGAAAAGAAAAAAAAACTAAATCCGCCCCTGGAACCTTAATTTGCATTTTAATATCTCATGTAATGTGCCCTACCAGCTGGCAGGGATATGGCCCCTACCTGAGATGACCACCACAATCAAAGCCATTCTAACTGGCACCATAAACAGTGATATTCTTTTGTTCCCATATGATTATAATCAGGATGCATCAGAATGCAATATACACGGTTCAGCTATTCTCTGCCTGTTACTGTTCAGGTGACAGGTACCTGCCAGTTGTTCTCTATTTAGTCAATTCTCATTCACATGCTGCGTTTGACTCGGCCACTCAGATTTGTTTTGTTTTGTGATTCTCTGTACCCTATCATATGGAAGCCTTCTACAAACACTGAATACAAATACAAAGGCCTGATTGAGAGTACCCCCCCCCCTCCCCCCCCCCCCCCACTCGAGAACCATTCGCCCCACCGACATCAAATTTGACACACGCGTTCCACACCGCCGCCGGGAGTGCAGTGCCCGGTCTCAAGTCCGTCGGATAGCCAGATGTCCGGAACCAGCACAAAAGCCTCTGCCTGGGCTCCGGACAGGGCCTAAATCCAGGGTTTGATGTCAGTGTTGTGATCTTCATATATGGAGATCCTAAATGAGGTCAGGCACTGTTCTAGTAGGTTTAATGTGATATTTGCAGAATATGAAACTATGAGATACATCAGAATTGCACAATATTTCCTCACTGGCGGAAATGGGCTTCCATACTATTGTCCTGGTGACAAGGCTGACCAGAAGCACATTTTCATATCCCATAACCCTCGACTGCCATCCTTCACATCACACACACACAGTCTTTCATCTGTACAGATGCCCCCCACCATTAATCCATCCTATATCCTCTTACCTGGCAATGACAAACAGCACACAGCTGACCCCAGTGCAGGCCAGGAGCACATACATCCAGATGTCAGGAGACAGGGGATTAAGGAAGGAGAAGACGCCCGGATTAGTGCCGTTGGGTTTACGGTACAAGATACTGATGCCGAGGGTCATAAAGGGCTTGGAGAAGTCGATCGATTTCTCCCTGACGTAGGTGATGGTCAAAGGAGCCACGGCGAGGTCTGCGATCTGGAGGGAGAGAGTGAGGGGAGGTAGGTAGGAATCATGTAGGAATCACCATCCTGAGTTTGGTTCTTTTCTGTGGCTTCATTGGGTGTATGCTTTGTTGTTAGTTTGTTGTGGGTTGTTAGTGCAGAGCTGTGGGGTGCAGCACAACTTTAGGCAATCATCCTGACTGCTGCTGAGCCTTTAAGACGTGCCAACACTTTTTGTCTTTTCACGTCTTACACAGTGAGACCGGGCACTGTCGGAATGCTCCCTGAAAAATAAGACTGTTTTGGGATTATCTGCCATCGTTTATTTTAGTTTCTGTCATCCAACCTACACAAATTAACCTTTAGTCACATTTTATTTACTTCCAGTAGCTATGTCTTTTCTCTTTTTCTCAGACAATATTTTGGTGTGAGTTCGAATTCAGTCCCAGGTCTATGAAAACATATGGGCAGTATTATGCGTGTCTTAAGTACCAGGTCTTATGACTTAACTTAAGACATGGAGGCGTGGTCAATGCTGTTTGGCCACTCAGAATAGCCAAATGGCATTGATCACTCCTCCAGGTCTTAAGTTAAGTAATAAGACCTGGTACTTAAGACACGCATAATACTGCCCTAGAGTCTCTAAGTCAGTCTATTCGTCTCGTCTGTTATCTTTTGAATTACTCGATAATGAAAAGCCAGTCAAAGTTGGCCCGACATTCGAAGACACTGCAGTAAATACACATTCTTCCTATATTCTCCTTGCTGCTGCCAACTGTAGTATATACTGTAGATTGTAGAATCAACATTAAACATACAGTAAGAGAACCACCCCACACACATCAGAAATCAAGAATGTGTTTAATAGAGAAAAAAAGGGGGTTCCCGCCCAAAATGGGTTAAGTGTCGTATGTTGTGTCCATGTGCTATAAGTTCATGTATTGTCCATGTCTTTTTCTGTTTAATAAAAATATTGAAACACAGAAATCAAGAATATGTGCGACTGCTTTTTCTATTTCACCAAGTCATGTGGTGTTGCAGTACAGTATGTACAGTTTCATGTCTAGAGCAGCAATACTTAGGTTGACTTGCTGCTGTTAGAACAAGATATAAACTAAGCAAATCTTGACCACATTACCCAATGCCCCAAATTGCCTGATGAGTTTATCCTAATGAGAGCTGGGATGCTTATTTCTTTACTCCCAGTCATTTCAGAACACCTGTAGCTTTCAGAGAGAAATAGAGAAAAGAGGTTCTAGTCTAGTCTAGATCATTGACTTTCCACTCAGGTCCTGCATGGGGACCCAGACAATTGCTACCTTTCTATTCCATCAGGTAGGCAATTATATTTACTCAGTGTCCAAGGAGTTCCTGATAGCTGCTGTTAATAATAACAAACAGCACTGCTGTGTGTGTGTGTGTGTGTGTGTGTGTATATATGTGTGTGTGTGTGTGTGTGTGTGTGTGTGTGTGTGTGTGTGTGTGTGTGTGTGTGTGTGTGTGTGTGTGTGTGTGTGTGTGCGTGTGTGTGTGTGTGTGCGTGCGTGCGTGCGTGCGTGCGTGCGTGCGTGCGGCAAAACATTGCTATGCGTTAGTAGCTTATTCTGGTTCAACTCACATGGTCGATGAGCTCCCGTACCATTCCATTCCACTCTCCCTTGTCATTCTGCGCTCCATATTTTCCATCAGACACCAGTTTGACCTTGTATGTGAAGCCTAAGATGTTGGAGAGCTCTTTCAGCAGGTCGAGGCAGTAGCCCTCAAAGCGGTCATTACCCTCCAGCTCCTTGTCTGACTTCCTATACATCACATACGGGTTTTCCTGTATAGCACAGAAAATAAAACCAAAGGAAGAAACAAACTAAGATTGTATTGTATTTTGGTACATTCATTTGCTATGTATCTTAAAGTATCTTATTTTCCTATGTCTCTCCTTTTCACACACATACTGTATTTAGTATTTACCCTCATTAGATGCAGAGGAGCTGCTTAGAATTCTCCTAGTAACGTTTTAAAGACCTGTTATACTGTACTTCATTGGGTGAAAGTGTCACACCGAAAATAGCAGATCCATTTAATTTTGTGTTGTGATTAACACATTTAAAACCTTGGAAGATTCGAAAACTCAAACCAAAGATTATCCCCAGAGAATAGATTGATTTACAACTTTGACTTATTTTCTGCAAAATTATGTTTAGCCAACATTGACTAAATTATTCAGGTGCGGACTCACCTGAATAAAGTAAAGTTTTAAAACAAAGCCAATTACCGTGAAATGGTCTATAGACTACAAAGCTGTGAATAGGCAATGATGCCGGTATGGTACTTACGGCAAAAAATACCACTTTGTGTGTAAATCCCCAAATATAATAATTCTCTTCTTCCACTCACATAATCTCTGTCTTCTGATTCCATTTCTCCATATCTAGCTGGCTTCTTCACACACCCTTGAGCAGTGGCATTCAATTACTGTATGTGCCAAGATGTTGAATTGGATTCTGTTTTTTTATTCTACCGCATCAGGTGATTTAATTAAAAACCAGAGACAGCAGAACTAATTAGTGAAATCATGTGGTGTAGTGTTGGGTTGCCATGAAAACCTGAATACACTTTAGACTTCCAAAACACACAATTGAGCTACAACTGCCCGCCCTTTTATATCAGGGACCTCTAGTCCTGCTGGTTTTCTAATCTACCAGGAAGTTAATTACATTCACCTGGTGCAGTGCTCTTGTCATTCGTGCTGACTCCTGTCTCTGAAGGTCAGGCTTGGGAACAACTACTGGTGGAAACTAACAAAGTACATTTACTCAAGTACTGTACTTACATTTATATATATATATATAATTTATACTTCTACTCCACTACACTTTTTTTTTTGCTCTGATGAAGGCTCATAGCCGGAATGTGTAAGCGTTCCTTTTTGGTGTGTGCCAATAAAGAAATGGAAATGAGAGTACTTTGTCTGCCATTTATAATTTTTTTGGATGTGCTACTTTTTTTTGATGTGATTTTTTTTAATGCACTTTTTACTCTAATTATGTTACAGCTTTAGTTACTTTATAGCGTTAGATTATTATTACAAAACATACCCACTTAAGCATAGTACAATCTATAAACTCACAACGTGTCGCATCACGTCGTAAATCTCAGTAACTGTGTAGATGACCTCATCTTAACTCTTAAATGGTTTTAACCTTATGTCGTTGGCTTGTTGCATGTGAGAGACATGTGCGAAAATATAGTCGTTTGCACCTGTAGGAATGGTAGGCTCAAAACAGTAAACAACTTGAGCTGGTAACAGTGGATGGGGAAAAAAGGGTTGTATGGATAGTTTTTGTAGACTAGACTGACAGCTATTTCTGATAGTTTACCGGTATGTTGTTTCCCAGGAAAATATAGTTACAAGCCAGAACTTCACAAAGTTTGGAACGCAATGTTCAGGACAGACAGCTGGGTCACGACTTGAGTAAAAATCCCATTTTATTTTTCCTACATTTTCAAAATATATATATAGGCCTATATATATTATTTCAAAAGATTTAAAAAAATAAAAAAAGAATAGTGAAAATAGCTGATCTACAAGCTCACAACACGACGCTTCGCAACCTGCTATTTTCATTAGTTTGGGCTACCAGGCAGTCTAATCTCTCTTTTGAGTCTGAACCTGAAAAGTTTGGGAACCACTGCACTATACTCCATCTCACCAGTATGGTGGTGACAATCAGAGTCCTGTTGGCCAGAGAGTCTGTCACATTGTTGTTCTGGTCACGGGAAAACTGTGTCAGGTTCAGTCCAGTGTAGGAGTTCCACACAGCTATCTGGTGAAGGAAACAAAGATCATAGATCAGTACATGTTTTTTGAAAGAGAAAAAGGCATCTATCTGATGCTCTCAATCAGAAGGATTGCGAAAAGTGAAGTGGTATCTCACACACCCTGGTCCTCAAGAACAGCAAGCACTGCTGCCTTTAACCCATTCAGGCCTGACGTCGAAATTAAAAAAACGATTTTTCAAAAATAGCAGACCTACAAGTTCATAGCGCGCCACTCGGTGGCGCGCTATGAGCTTGTAGATCTGCTATTTTTCAATAGCTAAATTATAACATAATGTATGTAACCACCAAAAGGGATTCCCGCTCAAAATGGGTTAAATCCTACCAGGAAGTTTATTGCATTCATGTGGCGATTCAGATCTAATGCTCCCCGGTTGGACAGCAGGAGGAGCATGGATGCTGTGTGAATGCAATTTACTTCCAGGTAGAAAAGGAACTTGGAAAGGAACAACTGGGCACGCAAGTGTCTGTCTGTGGGGTTTATAAATATTTAAGTATGGTAATTAAAAGTATTAATAAGAGCGTGTGACTAAATAACTACCTTGGATCCATCGGAACACAGTTTGTGTGTCCTGAAAAGTAATGTTTGTGGACAACGTTATAGTGGTGTCTCTTAGAGGAGCTTACAGTAGGGAGTGAACGTGTGACCTTCCTGACTGTTCTTATGACTGGGACATCCACTGTTATCAGCACCAGGGGAGGTGGGGTGGCTGGGCTTTCACTATCAGGACTCCTAGGGCTCCATTTTTGTCTCCGCCGTCACCCGCGACGCGGCCCGCAAGTCAGCCGCTGCCTGAAAAGAGTATAGGAGCTTGCTCTGTCCCTAAATGGTATTTTGGTCCAGTGTCACCCGCTATCTATTATGCCGACACCGGTATTTGCGCCTAGAGGTGTGGTCATAGGCGTGTTGGCACACTTTCCCCTAAATTGTTATTTTGGTCACACACATTTGGGAAGGCGCATAGTGGAGTTTAAAAGCAGTTTAAGCGGCGTAGGCTATGCCAAATTAGTTTGGTATAGAGCCAGGGTCAGGCTTCATCTGATCATCTCTTCTTATTCTCCTATGCATCTCTTTGTAATTTTCCTATACTCAGCAGAAGTGAGTGCCTATCACTTCCTTGTGTCCATTGTGTTTATATATGTCTAGTCAAAGAAGTTATTTGACTTAAGTTGTGCCAGCCATTGTGCGCGATTCCATTTGCTCGTTCAGTTTCATCACCCCATAGCGCAGCAAATAGGGTTTAATCCCATTTCCCGAAATGCACTTTCCCGAGTGCAGCACAAGTGAGACTTCAAGGCAAGCAACGCATCACTCTTCCATGGGAGACCGTAAGGCTATGAAGCAACGCATCACTCTTCCATGGGAGACTAGTGTAAGGCTATGAAGCAACGCATCACTCTTCCATGGGAGACCGTAAGGCTATGAAGCAATAGCACTGGGCATAACGGCAAACAGATAAGGGATCTCTTAAAGGCAATGGAATGTGACACAGTGATTGGTTCAATTATTGTAACGCCCAAACCACACCTATGCATAATGTAACGGGTAACAGAGGTGTTTTAGGGATTTAGACAGGTAACCAAAATACCAACTTTAATGGGGGAACACCCCTTCCCCACTGCTAAATCCCCAAATACTGTATTTAGAAAGCTCGAACTAAAATGGAGCCCCTAGGCTTTGGCTGGATCGTGTTGTTCTATGTCTCAAGGTGAACCACAATGGAAACTTGTTGTGCATAATACACATTGGCGTTCTTCCTAATTAATGACATTGTTGTTGTTTAAGATTTGTTTTTGGGCTATTATGCCTTTAGGACAGTAGACTGACAGGAAATGGTGAGAGAGAGATGGGGAGTGGCACGGAGCAAAGGTCGTCGGGACCGGGATTCGACATTGCAGCCTAGGTGCCCGAATCCTATTCTATCTTGTTAAATTACTTTGTGTGTTCTATATTTGATCCAAATGCTATGGCATTTTATAACTGTATTACTAGTATGATAAAATATTCACCAAGATAAGGCTCTATTTTTATATTGCAAAAGAAAGAATAAGTCTGCACACCGTTTTGAAAGCTCCCCAAAAACTTTATTTACCAAGGCGGGGTATTTTTTATAATGTAAATGATAATTTGGCTTTGATACTATTGAAGAAAGAAAAGCAGCTTGGTGAATATTCTGATCATCGCGTACACTGTCTATCTGATTTTGCATTTAAATGGAATCTGTATTTGTTACAAAAAAATAATCACAAAAAAATAATAAACACACTAGGAAGCTGAAAACGGAACAATTGCTGCAGTACGGTCCACAGGGTAAATCCACAGAGAAAAATGAACAAGGATGAAGGAATATAAGTTTTAAAGAACCATGGCATTTCTTTGAAGATTTGGCTCACTCCAAACACTGCGCATCAATCACTATGCCAGGCTGTTCCCTACTATTTCATTGTTATCGTTTTGAGTGAAGTTTCTCATAACTCTCTTTGCAGTGTATTCCAGACAAAATATCGTTGCTGCTCTATGCATTATTTATTCATTAATTTAATGCATTCTAAATTATGATTTCTTTTATTTTTTGACTACAAATCTGAGCATATTTTCCTACTGTATAAAAACACAAATCTTGGAAGATAATACCAGAGGGCCAGAATGATGGGGGAAGGAAAGGGTTCACAGACAGGATTTGTGGTGTTTTTGTATCCCACTGAGTTACAGTAAATGTGAATGAGATTGCCACGTTCATCTGGCCAGTGAGAATAATCCAGACAGTTATCAGATTAGAAAAGGCATCTGGAGGCTGGATTCTGACCCTTTCAAATCCCCTCATTGATTAACAACCACAGCAGTGATGGCCCAGCAGACAGTTTTACAGTAAGACCATTAGCAGCAGATTAAAGGTTATCATTAATAGCATTAAAGTACACAGTAAAAGTGTAAATGTGCTTTACACTACTACGCAGGCTTTGCCCTGACGAAGGCTGATTGCCGAAACGCGTTGGTCCTCCCTTTTGTGTAATGTTCTTTGCCATGCCTTGAAGCTTACAATAAAGGCTTTTTTCACTGGAACACTAGAGTGCCTTGGATCCTCTTCTTTATTTTCATGATTATACCTCGCCAATGAGCACCTGTATTCAGTCCAACAAACAAAGGACCACGGCAGCGCTCCCTTCCTCTATTCAACTACTCAGGCTTCCTTTACTCTGGTTGAAAAGCTTTCTAGAGCATCCTTGTCACAGGAGTAGATCACGTTTCTGACGAAACGTGGACCCTGGAAGCAGAATCTCCTTACTGAAAAGCTCCAAACGAGTTCTCTGAGAAACATTTGTTATATGCTTGGACCTCATGGTTCACTAACACCCCCATGTCACTAAAAACAAAACGTCACACCTCTCAAAACAAACTAACTAAACTAAACGTCAAACCCAGAAACCCAGGAAGATAGAATACAGCAAGTTGCTATGTATTCTATCTTCCACCTGTACCTGTCTAAGTACTCTAGTCTAGAGTGAGAGATGCCCATGGGCATAGCACCAGAGGGAGCTCCTCTGACCTGGTTCGAGTTGTTCCCCCTAGATTCGTCTCAAACAAAATGCATTCTAATTTGCTGCCACCACAATGTGGAATACCCTCAGCCATTAAAGCCATTGATTCCCTATCCACACACTTAAAACTAACCTAACAACCTGGTTGTCCACAGAGTAGAATTATATCCCCTGCCAGCTTGAGCGTTGAGCTCAGCAAGCTCAATGGAAGGTATTGCTACGTATATCCACAGAACCTACTTAACCACTTCTTAATTCCCTATATACTGTACTGTACGTCATTCACCACTGTCCTCCAGGAGTCTATCCTCAGTCCCTTTGTTTTTTCCCTCTATACACCAAATCTACTGCTATTTTCACAGAATGTGCGTATAGTACTTTTGAACGTTTTTAAATGTTTGAGACATTTTGAACATGACATGCCCAAAATAGGGACGGCAGGTTTTATTTTCGGAGGAGGACTACGAGTGATTTCCCAATCAAAGACATAGTATGATTCACAGCTCTGAAGCTTCTTATCTAATTCAATTCACCCAAAGTCAGTCAGAAAGAAAATGTGCTTACGTACAGTACACACCAGATAAAAGTTATCCATATCTTCTGCCCCATTTACTGGTACATACCTATAGGGCCAGCCCTATACCACACCATAAATCAGCCCTATTTCTTGCAACTGCAGATAAGAGAACAAGGGACTGAGGAAGTGTGGATTTAATTCAAACTCAAAGTTAACATTGAGTTACATTTTTGTTTTGTTTTGTAATAATATATAGCAAAGTGGTAAAAATAAATATACTCTGTTAAAGTTCCTCCATGTACTGAAACATCTAATGCATTTTGCCTTTTGTCATTTTGAAGCTATTCCGATTCTAAACTGGCCCAACAATGCTTATTATAAAACCAGGGTCTCATGCTATAGACGACCACAAAAACAAGCCAAACAGAGTCATTAGATTTTACACTCACTAAGCCATGGATCAATACAGCAGCCGTCAATTTATCGGGCCTGTCAAAGCAGATCCCAAGAGAGAGAAGTAAAAACACTCATATACACGTACACGTATATCTAATTTCAAAACAGTTTCCGTACAAAATGGAAGAAAACAAGAAATGAAATGTCATGTACAGGTGGCTGCCCTAGCAATATAAAGAAAACAAGTGCATTTGTGTCTGATGGTGTAGACCTATTCAAATCCTGGAGTACTTATCAATTCATTGCTGTATTGTAGCAATGGCCAAAAGATCATTGAAAAGAGCATAGTATTAGCGACAAGCTGACGATAATAATAATAATAATAATTCGGCTTGTAGGTTGGCTCTTTTCGCTGTTTTAGTTATAGGCCTACAGTCCATAGGCTATTGGTATTTTAGCTGTTGGGCAGACGCCTGCCCTGGCCCCTGTGTAATCTTGTTTTTGAATAAATATCCTTTTTTGATATGATGAAGTGGCCAAAATAAGGAAGCCAAGTTGCAATTGATGAAGCATGTGGCCGGGTGTATTACACACAGGATAAACAACGGATGACAAATAAATGAGATGAGAAAATGAAACTGGGGTTTGTGCAGGATTTTCAACATTATTTTGTCTCTGCAGTGCTGCACTGTTTGAATTGCACCGTATGCCTGTTCATTTAGCTTCGATGTTATTCCTCTTTTCATGCCATCGAGTACATTAACGCCACTGCATTTTTTTCTGCCATAACTTGAAAATAGAAATGAGCAAAACTGCAAATGCGAAAAGTTGTGTGTATATTAGTATACTGATTCCACCCACCACAGAGGCACGGATGGATGGATATACACGACTGACTGACACTGGAGAGATAAACAAGAAACAACACAACGTTTCCTTTGCAGCTTGGTATAAAAATTCTGCCTGGAAACTCCAGCAGAACTTGTCTACCTTGCCGAACCCAACTATGACTCTCTCAAAAGCATTGTTTGACTGCTGCATGACTATTCTGAACTCAATCGAGACTCAATCGGTGAAGAGACTGAAGACAGCGGCCCTCTAGGTCTAGAGATATATTAGACCGGGTAGTCGGCAGCTTACAAGTGTGACTTGTGTGACTGACCACGGTGACCACCCTGACCCCGCCTCCCGTGCCCGAGGACAGCGGTGGAAACAGGTATACCCCTGGCCACTGCACACTTGTGGACGTTGACATCCGCAGATCTATGTTGTCTTGTCGCTATGACATGAGTCTTTAAACCCCCTCTTTGTATACAATATGTTGCCCGCGCAAAGTTGTTTTGTGAGGGAAGCATTATCTATCATCCATATAAATTGGCCGAATGCTGCAGTGGGGGAGAGAGCATGACACCTCTCACTGTCTGTCACATGTAGTGTACAGGGCATAGTGTCCCATTGGCCGTGGGGATTATAGTGTCCCATTGGCCGTAGGGCTTAGTCTCCCATTGGCTTAGAGGCCAGCCAATCATGCAAATCTAGTCTTCCATTGGCTTAGAGGCTAGCCAATCATGAAAATCTCGCCGCTATATCGCCACTACTGCTCTGGCTGACCATAAACAGGCGGCATTTCAAGCCACTTGTAAATGATGTCTCTATTAGACTCCCAAGATACTACATGTACCATCCAAAAACTAAATTAGATAGATAAAAAACTGCTACAGTGGTGGAGGAATATAACCCAGGAAAGACAAGAAAACCAGCAAGTGCACAATGTGTAATCTCCTCAAATAAAAGGAACAAATCTAAAGTAAACAGGGAAAGATCCTTCATTTTTTCCCAACTACTTTCATTAAGTTGAGCTTCTGCCAGCATCCTCCAGAGTGTATTTAACACACCACTGCCCAAGAACTAACATGGCTGCCACGATTTAATAATTCACTCATCAGGACCATAAAGCCAAGCATTTTATGCATGGCGCATTTCCACGTAGAAGAATTCCCTCTCTGAGGGCTAAGACATATTGAACGGAATTACAATTACTCTATAAATCACTCCTGTGCACGGACAATGGCTGGCTGTCTGTCTGTCTGTCTGTCTGTCTGTCTGTCTGTCTGTCTGTCTCTCTCTGCCTGTTGCTGGGTTGACAGAACTCATAAAAGAAAGGTTCACAGGAAATTGCTTTGGCGAGTGGTACACTGACTGACAAGCCATGATGAAACAGCATAAATGACAAGGAACTAGCAACCAATTATTTGGACATGAACCGTAACATCTCCTAGAACAAAATTAATGAAACTAATCATTTAATTCCTTTGACACACCCCCCCCCCCCCATGCTGGGGGGACTGACAACTTGACAAGTTCCAGAACAACACCTTTTTCAACCCCAGCAAACGCAGGCGGACATCGATGTCAAATACGTGGCACTGCTGTAAACAAAACCAGTGAAGAGAAACAGGGCTGACAGGGCGAGTGGTAAAAGAGCCACACAGCATATACAATGGACTGGTCCTCCACTGGAGAGGAAGGGAAGGCTTAGAGGAGATACAGCACGGGCACTCGTGCACCAACCTTGATCCACCTTTTATTGCGTTGACTTCCGGCCTCCACCAAACGCTAGGATGCAAAGAGAATGGTATAGAAAGCAGAACATGCAGTTGGAAAAATAACTTAAAGTAAAAACAATAAATCAATGGAGCAATCGTGTAGAGGGGGTCACACACACACACACACACACACACACACACACACACACACACACACACACACACACACACACACACACACACACACACACACACACACACACACACACACACACACACACGATGCATCAGACGTATGGGCAGTAGCAGCATGAGAGCGTGTAATTGGCTGCTCCGCGTTCTCGTGCTCACCCTGGCGGTGCCTTCCTCCATGAGGCTGATGATGTCCAAATTAAAGTCCCTCCTCAGGCCATCTGTCTTATTAAGAATGATGCGTCCCGTCAGTCCGTCCCACTGGGCCTGCGGGGGAGGGACAGAGATGCAGGGGAGAGTTTGAAGGTCTGTCTTCATTCCACTGGTCACTGGAGACTAACGGCTACTTTGGACCACGTTGAAGTGAGAGGAGAACAGGTTGAGGGGGGGTGCAACAGTTCATCCAACGAACCAACTGAATTCATTAGAAGAAATATTGGTGGTTGATACTTTGTAATATTTAAAATAATCAATTAAAAATAAATCCCTATTTTGGGCATGTCATTATAGATGAAACATGACAAGTGAGCTTGTAGATCTGCGAAAGTATAAAATAACGGTTAAGTGGGTAATCGACTCGTGGATATATGTGTGTGTGTGTGTGTATGTGTGTGTGCATGCGTGGCCCAAGAGCGTGTATATGTATTGTACGTGTGTGTGCTGAAAGATTAATGTCCCTCATTTATCAATGGAGTGTAAATTCTGCCTCAAATTCGAGCGTGGGTGTTCGTACATTCACGTCGGCACGGCATTTGTGAAGTGATCGCAAAAAGCTGATCCATGCTTAATTTCGTTCCTAGCGTTGATAAATGTGACGGCTGAAATCAATCTGGCACGCCCCTATGAAATCAAGCCTCTCCCTCGTTTTTGCGACATGAAAAACTGCAATACGACCAAACAACGTATGGAAACCATAGTTACATGATGGAAAGCCAATAAAAGTTTAATCTGCTCGCCTCGCTGCCCGCCTCACCCCCCCAACCCCCCCTCCCACACTGTACACACACGCACGCACATAACTTGAAAGCAACTGTCACTGTGTGTTGTTAGTTGTATATTAAATGATTAAAGTCTTTATTCATTTAATATACAACAAGATATATTAGTGAACGAAAACCTGAACCTGTGAACCATGAATTAAACTAGAAAAAGTGCCCTTCTGGGCACAGGTCTCCACCAGGAGGATAGGACTGTGTGAGATGTTTGGCAAAATGTTTAGGAGTAATATAAACATGTTTGCCTTTGATGGCAATTGGATGATTTGAGGCATTTTGTTCCAAAAATGTGATTTGCAAAAATCAACCTGTTGGTGGCGCTATAACAGGCCAATGTGAAAAGGGTGGGATATATTCCTCAGCCCAGTAAGAAAATGTGTGAAAGATTTCACGTAAATTGCATGCTGCGTTCATGATTTGAGGCTTTTGTTCAAAACGGGGCAATCTTGCAAACTGTGAAAGCCAATTATAGCCAATTAGGATGGAATATGAAATATCGGACAGATCCGACTTGAGCACATGACCATAGAGATACTGTGTAACGATTTGTGAAATTTTTGGACAGAATCTGGAGGAGTAATAGCAAATAATGTGTTTTACAAAAGTCGGCCTCCTGGTGGCGCTATAAAAGGCAGATGCGGAAAATGCAGGTCAAAGGTTTGTCCTTGGCCTCTAGGGAGTGTGCATGCAACGTTTCACGCAGATCGGTGCAGTTTTAGGTAAAACATGTGAAAAGCTGCCTCATGGTGGCGCTATAACAGGCCGTTCTGGAAAATGCGGGGCAGAGGTTCATCGTTGGCATCCAGGGAGTGTGTGTGCAAAGTTTGGCATCGACCGGGTTAACGGTGCCGGAGATTAGCTGTACACAGACGGACGGAAGGAAGGACGGACGGACGGACACACACACACACGGACGGACGGACGGACACACACACACACGGACGGAGTGCAAAACATACTCTCTCCCCATGCCTTCGGCCTGGTGGAGACAATAACATATAGCTTACTGGAATGAGTTTGGATGCGCACAGCCTGTGACAACCCTACACACACGCTGCTGTTTTGCAAATAGCTGCATCTTCTCAATCCTCCTGTCCTGTCTGTCTCTGTGATACCGTGACCATGCACGTTTATGACGGTCTGTATTAGATTGCCTCGCTGCAGTGGCTGGGCTGTCAATGAATGCACAGCCTAAACCTTAACGTACAGTATGTGGTACTGGTGGTGGTGGTGGGCTGGCTGGGTTACCTATCGATGCGGATGCGGTCCCCACTTGCGCTGGCTCGGCACATTTGGCATTCGAGCGACACGTCAGGTTTATCCTTATACGAGGACAAGACAAGGAGATTGCACATACCGTAACTCCAGAAAGACATGGGCCTGCTGTAGATTACAGTACCCGTTGGGAGACTTGACTCTCCAGCTGCAGCGGTATTCCTCCAATGCCTCTCCATGTCATGAAACTATTCCAGCACAATCCTCGCATATATGCGCTCATGCGTATAAATGGCTTAAGCATCAAACTTGCAACATTGTTTTTAATTGCGCGATTTTAATTGCTTGTACACTTGGAAATACCTTTACAAATTTATTTTGTATTATTATGTATAATATTTATTAGTTTTATATACATTTTAGGAGTGAATACATATGTTCAGGTGCCTGTGACAGCCTGTCAGCTGGTCAGTCAATGCTGCTCCGCTTTCTACGACAGAAAAACAGGTGAAATGAAATGATTACTATATTTACCCAGGGTATCTGGGCTAAGCTCTAAGAACTTGTTTTCAGCCAGGCCCTGCTCATAGAACACATTTCATCGTAGTGGTTCAATGCCTTGTTCAAGGGCACTTCAGCGGTGGTAATTTTAACGTGTCAGACCGCTGATTCGAACTGGCGACCTTCCGGTATCAAGACCGCTCCGCTATCCGTTCGGCCACCGCTGCCACAGGTAAGGACAAAGCCTACGACAGCTCCCTCTAAAACAGGTGAGGACAAAGCCTACGACAGCTCCCTCTAAAACAGGTGATAGACAAAGCCTACGACAGAAAAACAGGTGAGGACAAAGCCTACGACAGCTCCCGACCTGACGTGATATTTGGCCGGGCGCACGCCAAAGTTCAAGTTTACGCTGGAATGATAAATGCCGAAAATTTCGGTGATTCCGCGTACGGCGTACGCCGAATTGATAAATGAGGGCCAATGAATTTCATTTAAAAATAATATGAATAGATAAAGCATTTTGAGTCATTCAACAATGCAAAATCCTAAACATTGTGGGGGACAAACATTACATGCAGTATAGTATAAGAGAACTTTACAATGCCCAGTGTCATCAGAGTTAACACGGCATGAAATTAGTGAAGGGAAAACTTTTAAATGGACTGGAGTCACTGTTGTACGAGGCTTTGGTGCTGCAGAGAGTCTGTATTAAAAGACAGACAGGAGCACATGCATCCCGCGTGTGCGCACGCACGCACGCACGCGCATCCCGCGTGTGCGAACGCACGCACACGCGCGCGCGCGCGGGGGCACGCACGCACACACACACACACACACACACACACACACACACACACACACACACACACACACACACACACACACACACACACACACACACACACACACACACACACACACACACACACACACACACACACACACACACACACACACACACACAAAATAATCCCTCTATAGAAAGTTGCTTTTTTGTGTATCTGTCATGTATTATTTATTTTCTATGAAAATGTCTATTTGTCTAGGCCTATCTATGTCTATTTGCATATATTTTGCACCCAGTTTGGATAGCTTTACGGATGAATTCCCATTACAGTACGGAATGTAATACATCAATATAAGTGTGAACAACATCTTCCAGGAATACATTTCAAAACTGTTCTGCCGTCTCTCATTGAAAGTTCAAAACATGTTCAAAGTAAATGTCAGGTTAGACATATAGTATTACAGCTGCTTATAAATACGATTAGAGCAGGACAGATGTATGTAATATATCAGCCAATATTTGACATTGTAATGGCAATTACCTAGCCTGATATTATCCCTTACATATCGGACACCTCATCGCTTTCATAAGATATATAATATCAATGTTGGGGAGATCCCTACAATCATGCCATGGACACCAACCTCTTTAAAAAGGTTCATGAAGCGTGGTCCAAAGCGCCAGGGTTTGTGGCGGTGACACTGTAGAGAGCCCACGGTCATCTGGGTGGCCCGCTGAGCAGCGACAGCCACCATGTACACAGCGTCGTACATCAAGGCTGCATCCGTCTGTTGGAGGAGCAACAGTGATACTGTAAAGTGAGGGTTTTTGTATCAACAACTACGTGTTTCAGTGATGAACTGAACACTGCTCTCATTCAAGTACAACAAATATGAAGGCATGATAATCACAACCAGGAGGTATTAAGTCAAATTGATGTGCCCTTTATGATTAGTCAAGCCAGACTTCAAAAGGAGTTTCAAAAGGATCATCTTAAATGTACAGTCCAACACCTGCACATGTTCGGATGTGTACTAACCTTCGCATATGCCCATATATGTATTGTTTTTTTGTTTCCCGTCCATGTACTTTGTGGATTTGTGTGCAAAATGTCTTGTACCTGGTTATTGTTACTGTACCATTTAGGACTATTGTTGTATATATTGTATAGCTTTCTGGAGGTAATTGTCATGGATTTATTATTGGCTGTTGTATAACTTGACATGTACGATGTAGCTTTGAAGTGTAATTATGTTTCTGCCGCTTGGCCAGTTCCCACTTGCAAAAGAGACGCAGTCTCAACTAGAAAAAGTGCCCTTCCGGGCACAGGTCTCCACCAGGAGGATAGGAGTGTGTGTGATGTTTGGCAAAATGTTTAGGAGGATGTTTTTTTTAATTTGTTTTTGCAACAATTTTCTTCATTTTGTTGAGGAAATGCAGAGCCAGATCACTCATAGCATCTCTGAGGATAGAATTCTGGATGAGCAGGACATGTGCAGCATTTTGTACAAAACGGGCCACTCCTGAAAACTTTGGAAGGCAATCTTACTCGTCTTGATCACATGACTACAGAGATCATGTGTTTGCCATTGCCATTTCTTCATACGCTTTTGATGGCAATTGGATGATTTGAGGCATTTTGTTCCAAAAATGTGTTTTGCAAAAATCAACCTGTTGGTGGCGCTATAACAGGCCAATGTGAAAAGGGTGGGATATATTCCTCAGCCTAGTAAGAAAATGTGTGAAAGATTTCACGTAAATTGCATGCTGCGTTCATGATTTGAGGCTATTGTTCAAAACGGGGCAATCTTGCAAACTGTGAAAGCCAATTATAGCCAATTAGGATGGAATATGAAATATCAGACAGATCCGACTTGAGCACATGACCATAGAGATACTGTGTAACGATTTGTGAGATTTTTGAACAGAATCTGGAGGAGTAATATCCAAAAATGTGTTTTACAAAAGTCGGCCTCCTGGTGGCGCTATAAAAGGCAGATGCGGAAAATGCAGGTCAAAGGTTTGTCCTTGGCCTCTAGGGAGTGTGCATGCAACGTTTAACGCAGATCGGTGCAGTTTTAGGTAAAACATTTGAAAAGCTGCCTCATGGTGGCGCTATAACAGGCCGTTCTGGAAAATGTGGGGCAGAGGTTCATCGTTGGCATCCAGGGAGTGTGTGTGCAAAGTTTGGCATCGACCGGGTTAACGGTGCCGGAGATTAGCTGTACACAGACGGACGGAAGGAAGGACGGACGGACACACACACACACGGACGGAGTGCAAAACATACTCTCTCCCCATGCCTTCGGCCTGGTGGAGACAATTAGGGGTGGGACGATATGGGTACCTCACTATACTATATATATATATCGCGATATTAGGCCCTCGATAACGATAATATCACGATATATTGCGATATATCGATATATTGTATGAAATTTCATCAACGATATATCACGATATCTGCAAAAATACTACAAAATACTTGGAACTGAAAAAAACTGAATTTTCGTGCTCGGACACAGGGAGGGACACACACATAGCTGTCTATAGTGGTTGCACCACTCAAACACTAAATTAATACTCAATAAACTCCCCCTTTGCCTCATACCCTCATCATAATACCTCACAAACACCACCAACTGACCATTATCACTGGTATCATCATAATACCTCACAAACACCACCAACTGATTATCACTGGTGTCAGTGGACTTGTCCACTGCTGGGGAAATGCATTCTGCATTTTGTATTCCCACAAAGCTGTTTGGACAAATCACCATCCAGTAATTCAGTACTTCTGGTTGCTGTGGAATCTGAGAGTGGGATTTGCTTTATTTTAGCTGTCATTTCCTCCTTTTCTAAACATGTTATTCATCACTTCATTATGAACAACATTTCAAATTAAAAAAAATATATATAGGCTATATATATATTATTCTTTTTCCCCGATATCGATATTTTAATCATCGATATCGATTATTTATCGCGGGAGGACGTATCGATATATATCGCAATATCGATATTTCAGCACACCCCTAGTCTCAATGTGTTTTTTACTGGTTAAATAAATAATAATTATGATACAAGTCAAGTCAAAATATTATTGATCATCTTAATCTGTCTGTCGAGCCTGTGCTCTGTGATCGATTTGTATCATCTTTGTCTGTTGAGTCTATGACTATGTTCTGTGATTGAGAAACAAGAAGTAGTGATTCCATTCATTCTAATTGTATGAAACAGGTCTCAAAGTGATACTTTTAGCACATACTGTAATCGAAAGTGAACTGTCACAGTTTGTCTCACTGTCTCTATATATCTCCCTGTCTCTCTCTGTCTTCCTGCCACTGTTCCCACCGGCTGGACTCTTTCCATTCACTTCTGACAGACTGTCAGTTTATGTTGATGTGTTTCTGTCTCGACGGCTCCCTAGCCTTCTGTTCCTGTGTATACTAGTGTTTCTTCTGGGTCTCAGAATTTCCTGTCTACATGCTTCAGTGGTTTTTACATTTTTGCCAGACACCAGTATTTTGGATTATTGCCTTTGGCCTTAACCCCACACCTGCCATTTGATCACTTAACCAGTCCACTGTCAGTTTGCACTCTTCAGACACAGGCAGAAGGACAGATACAGAGATCTCCATTATATGGGCACAAAAGGGACACAGACGGTTAAAACGCTATGACAACAGCCTGGTATTTCATACTAGGTTCCACACTTGCATCGTTCCCAAGTAGGCCGGTGGCCGACAGGCACAGGTTAAGTGGGACTTAAAAGGGGGAAAAACTGGTACTTACAGTCATGACTCCATCCGTCATGCCACTCTCATGTTTTGGCCCCTGCAATCTGTCCATGGCCCACTTGTCCATGGTGGACGCTACCCAGGGGTCGTCTATGTTCAGCAGCCTGAAGCCTGTCATGTTCACCCCACTGTAGCGGTATGGCTCCAGGTCCAAAGCAAACAGGTCCTGGGGGGAGAGAGAGAGAGAGAGAGAGAGAGGAGAGAGAGAGAGAGAGAGAGAGAGAGAGAGAGAGAGAGAGAGAGAGAGAGAGAAGAGAGAGAGAGAGAGAGAGAGAGAGAGAAAGATTATAGTTTCAGGCGTATGTCTCAGAGTGGTGTAAAGGCATAGGGAGGCATCAATGGGGATGCTTGGGTCCCCAGCACCAACAGGAGGGCAGAATTGGGACGGTTACTTTTTTGATAATCCATTACCAGAATTTGAGCTATGGGCAACGGCATTAGCCATTGCTATTGAAAGTATTTTTTCTTCTTCACAGACTCAGTCGGTCTCTCCCTACCTACACTCTTCGTACACTTCATTATTGTTATACGTGTACATAGTGGCACTGGCGGTCTGGTGCCAATGATAAAACGTGCAAAAAAGACCCAGCTGTTCTTCAAAGCGACTGTCGGCAGTTCTCACACTGAAGGTTCTAATATTTTAGGATCAGAATATTAAGGGAGACAGGTGGCTTTGTATCTATATATAAACACCGGTTATACTTCACTTTTGTTTTTAATGGCTTAGCTTTAGAAATAAAATAAAAGCTTTGCTCTGAAACCGTAGCTGATGAAGAGACAACTAGAAAGCCACAAGGCAGTGGAAAGATATTCGTTTGAATTTATTTGGACATTGTTCTGTCCGTACAGAGACAGTTGGCTTGTATGCTCGCTGCATACAGCCGTTGCGTTACATACAAATCGTCTCTAGAGGGGCAATTAGTTGCAGCAAAAAACAATAAAAAACAGTTGGCTAATAACACAAGATCAAAGGTAACCCATCATTGCAGTACGGAATCCTTGTATGTCCAAAACTGTTACTTTTCAGGAAATGGAAAAAAAAAATGTGACAATGAATCCAGTGAAATGATGTGTATTGTGTAGTTAGAGTCACAGGCTCTCGTTAATACTTTTCATTGGCTCAATATTTATAAAACACAGAGACAGACATAACCACTTTCACTTAAAAATATTAAAAAAATAGCAGATCTATAAAAGCTCACAACTCACAACCGAGTCAAACTAAATGTAATAACTCAACTCTTACAATTCACTGCTCTAAAGGAAGTCAAGGACTTCAAGTACCTGGGCTCATGGGTCAACTCAACGGAGCAAGATCTTAAAGTGAGGACACAGTGAACAGCATGGCCAGTGTATGGAACTACAACCTCCCCCGTCAAACCAAACTCAGCTTCTTCTATGCAACGGTAGAGTCTGTTCTCCTATACGGCAGTGAATGCTGGACCCTGAAGCCAACCCTGCAGAAGTTCTAAATGGGTGCTACACCAGAATGTTGCGTGCAGTACTTAAAGGACCACTTCACCACTTTTCAACATCTCTTCATATAATTGGTCCTCACTAATGTTCATGATAAAACACCACAATTTTTTTCCTACTCAGTCTGTGTCTCATAGGAGGGCTTTGGGCAGTTCGGACACCCGTCCACCAGTGACATCATCATTAGGCAGATTTTTTTTAAACAAGAATTTGTTTTAAAATATATTTAGATTTTTATTATCGTGAGAACGATGGCTTCAACTTTTGCATTGCAACTTTTCAGGAAATGTAAGCCTGCCGTTTCTATTAGCTTGGATTCACCATCGATGATGTCACTGGTGGACGGGTTTCTGAACTGCCCACAGCCTTCCTATGAGACACAGACTGAGTAGGAAAAAATTGTGGTATTTTATCATGAACATTAGTTAGGACCAATTATAGGAAGATAAGTTGAAAAGTGGTGAAGTGGTCCTTTAACATCAGCAAGAGAAGAGTACACATGTTACCAACAACTTAAGAATCTGTATGATGGAATGCCAAGGGTGAGCCATTAAATAGCAGCCAGGAGAATGAGACTAGCAGGACACTGCCAAAGATACCAAGAGCTGCCAGACAGCAAACTAGTGCTTGATTTTAAAAACATCTATGGGATTCTTTATGTCAGACTTCGGTTCTCTATTGCCCTCAGGCAGATCTAAGCCCCAGGCACATAATATGTGCCTGGGGCTTGCCGTATATTATACGGCTAAGGCAAACAACCCAAACTGGAAATAACTGTATTTAAACATGAATAACCCCATCTATAGACATTGACTGGTTTTGTGAATGCAGCGTTAAATATAAATGTTGCACTGAGATCGTTTTGGAAAGTCAAATATACATACATAGTGCAAAACCAGGCAGGCACACCAAGCTGTACAAGTGGGCAAGCTGCAGTGGATGGAATAGGATGGAATCAACTTGTTATGAAATTGTAAATAAGTTGGACGTTGAGTCAAACAAAGCAAGTGCGTCCATGACCATAATTCCATAATGACTAGGGTCCTAGGAGCGAACTGTACTCCGGTACTGCAGGAACCCCCTAATAGAATTGGTCTGCTGGCTCATACATCAGCAGGTTCGTGAAACTGCCTGCATGGACCGTAGATCTGCCTGCTCCAGTTCTGCAGAAATGACCTCTCTGGTGCTTACAGTAGTACTGAGCATTACTCCTACCAATGAAGATTTATGAAAGGGTGGTATTTCAAAGAAAGCCAACTTAATTTTTTTTACTCACCAAAGTTGTGAAGAAGAAATGGTAGTATTCTGTCATCATTCCCATCGATGAAAGCTGTGAATAGGAAAAGCAAAAAAAATGTTCAGAAAATGTTCATGTAGGCTGTATACCCATTGTAATTTGCATGTCTGAGTTGCTCTGTACTACACAGCACTTCAGGATATTCATTTATGTGCAAATGTATAATCATACCTAACTGCACTGGTTAAAGTCATTGCGTTTCACCTCAATTTGTATTTCATGCCGTCAACGCTTTCTTAATGTTTTATGATCAAGTGACTAAGCCGTATTTGAACTTTCAAACTATGAAATTTACATTTACCTTGCCCCAAATCATAAAACCATGCAATGACAAACGACCCGTGGATAATGAAATGCTGGCTGTGTGGACTGTAGTACTGAATGTTAAAAGCAGGATTATTGTAGCAATTCTTCACCACTGATAGGGTGTATAGTACTCATGCCATTCAGTGTAGATCGACTGTACATATTACTGTTTATGTATCATATTCCTGTTACGTATGCACATATTACCACTGAACGAAAGTACTTATTGGTTGATACACATTGCTGTTGATTCTCTGTATACAGAATACTCTATATGTAAATACTACTGGTAATAGATTGCACTTTTACCCATGCTTATTATATTTATATGTATTTATATCTAATTACATACCTACATGCCTATATGCACATATTGATGCTTTTTACTGTTGATACCTCACCTGATTTTATATATATAGAGTGCACATTCTATGTATTTATATCTGGTTAGTCCAAGTGCAGATGGCCAGGTCAATCCATGTGTGTATTTATTAAAAAATAAAATATTGGTGATAAATGCACACATTAACTACAGTACACCTATTTTTTCATCTATTGGGGTTACATGCATACACGCCATTTTGGAAATAATTTCCCTACTTCCATCCAGTGGTGCCATGCTCGTAGAACGCAGCACCACGCTGTGGTACCAAAGAATTGTGACGTGCACGCTAGAACGTGTCCCCCTAGATTCAAGAGAAGATGCACCTAACCTTGCGTCACCAGACTTTCCAAGATGCTCCAAGTCCCCCCCCCCCCTATTTTCATTGATTGATTGATTGAAATATTTATTAACAGTTTGCAGAATTACAGTACATTTCAAGCACAAACTCAATACAAAGACAGTTAACTGTGAGTGGACGACCCAATAAAGCATTACACTTGTTTACAAGAGGGTCCACCTTGTTCAATTCATCAAAACATTAAGAGACGTACAAATAGACACTTCTACAGTATATAGCCAAAGAACAGAACAGGAATTCATCATAAAGGAGGTAGGGAAAAGAAACATATACAGTGAGGGGAAAAGGGGGGGGGCGGTGGGGGGGGGATTCAGATTTTACGGGGACCAGTTTCGAATTGCAGCCGTCCGTAGGTGCCCTTTGAGAGCGGTTTTGAAGGAGTCAAGGGATTCGCATGTCTTAATGACTGTTGGTAGGGCGTTCCACATTTTGGTGGCATAGGAGCGAAAAGAATTTAGTCCCTTGTTTGTGCCAAATCTGGGTTGTACATGGTTCGTTGCACTCCCTCTGGTGTTGTGGGTGTGGACTTTGTTAACATTAAGGAAGTATCTAGACAGGTACATGGGTATCTTGGTGGTGTATCGAATCTTGTGGACCAGACCCATTGCAAGATGCTGTACTCTGTCGTCGACCCTATAAGGCAGCCATTCCAGCCTGTTAAAGTGGGCAGGGGTAAGGTGGGTTCAGGGGGTGAGGCCAAGTGGGAGCCTGACCAGTTTGTTTTGGGAAGTCTGGAGCCTTGTTCACACCGTGTCAAGTACCGTGCCGAATTCAAATGGCTACTACTTTGCATAACAACAGCTTTAACTTTAACGTTACCTGAGCGCACTCTCATACACGGTAAACACAGCACAGCAGTATGGCTCCAGTAGGCTACTGCTTGTGTTGTTCTGCACGCAACAAGAATGCCTCCACAATCAAAGAACAGCTTAGTTTCGCTAAGCAGCACAGTAAAGAAGGTGAGGTACCGGGGTACCAAAATAAATATCACCATTACGCCACTGCTTCCTTCACAGGTGTTACCGATGATACTAATTAAGGCTCTGTTCCATTCTGGTCAAACAGAGCAGGGTGCTGCTATTGTGCATGTTGGCTCACTGGAAACACTGCTACACCAACAAACAAAAAATAAGCCAAACAGTGGAAGAAATTATTTGTTTCTCAATATCTATCTAATAACTGTTATTACAATTGTAAGGTACAATTCCAAAAGGGAAATAGTTTTCATTTTATTCAAATAAAAAAATTTAAACATTGAGACAAGCAAATAAAAAAGGAGAGGAAATTGAGATTACAGTATAGTCACTATAGTGTATCAATACAGACTTGTGAAATTAGGGTATAAACCTGATATCTACTTGATACAGTTGATGTTTACTCTAACCTGGGAGGGAAAGAAATCCCAGACACACTCTGTCACCTGCGGTGTCCCCCAGGGATCCGTACTCGCCCCCAACCTGTTCTCCCTCTACATGCTTCCCCTCGGCCACATCATCAGCAAGCATGGAATGTCCTTTCATTGCTACGCTGATGACACTCAACTTTACCTCAATATTGATTCACGCCCCCCGCAGCCCAACCACCACCTTCTCCTTCACCTCTACCCGCAGACCTGCCAGCACCGTCCCCATCAACCACACTTACCACCTGCCTGGAGGGGATAAAGCCATGGATGAACTCCAACTTCCTTCAACTAAACAGCTCCAAAACCGAAGCCGTCCTTATTGGCATTTGGCACCCCCCCACCAGATCCAATCATGTCCCATAACCAGCATCTCATTCTCCGGTCATAACAATCCCCTCTCATCCACATCCACAGTCACCAACCTGGGTGTGAAAATGGACCCACAGCTCAACTATGAGGCACACATCAAACACCTATGCAAGACCTCATTTTTCCACATCAGGAACATTTCCAAACTCCGTTCCACACTAAAGGTGGTTGCACACTGGACGCGTTTTTCGGGAAACCGATGGAGAAACGCAGCTAAAAATCCGAAAAACGGGTGCAGGGACCTTTACCCTGCCAGATGCTGAGAAACTCATCCACGCCTTCGTCTCCTCCAGGCTGGATTACTGCAATACACCAGTCATCGGGATCCCTAGCAAGAGCCTCCAGAGGCTCCAGTACATTCAAAACAGCGCTGCTAGGATCCTGATGAGAGTGTGAAAATTTGACCATATTACACCCACCCTCCGTTCTCTCCACTGGCTCCCCATCGCCGTCAGGACTGAATACAAGATTTCACTTCTCACACATGCCCCCCCACCTTAAAGAACAAATCGCCCCTAAACCCGCCACTCGAAGCCTCCGCTCTTCAAACACCCACCGTCTCCCTGTCCCCCAAACCAATCTCCGCACCATGGGCGACCGGGCCTTCTGCTACACAGCCCCATGTCTGCTCTTCCAACACCCTCCCTTTGCACCTGAGAGCACCAGTCCACTGATGCTTTTAAGAATGGACTAAAGACCCACCTTTTTAAGAAAGAATTCTCTTAAAAATGTTTTATCTAGTCTTAATGTCACAGTATGCTCCTCTGCCCTTCGACTTTGTCTGTGTTTTGGGACTTTCACATTTGGGTTCCGTGTCTTATTTTGTAGTGTTCTGTGATTTCCTGTCTGCCTTGTTTGCTGTCACCTGCCTTGTCTCACCTCCCTGTATTGGTTGGGTTTTTCTATAAACCATGTGGCATTTCAAAAGCGGCACCCCACCTTCTGCAGGTCATAGTCACCTGTGTTCTGTTGCCTGTCAGCCTATCCTAGTGTTGTTTGTCAGTTGTGTTCACCTATGTCCTAATATCCCTGCCTTTATACTCCCCTGTTCTTTCAGTTCCTTTGTCAGATTGTTATTGTAGTGACCAGTGTTCTGTTCCTTTAAACTCTGTTGCATTTGAGCTCCTCTGCCTCTACCTGTATGCATTTGGGTCCTAAACCTCCTTCTTCGCACACGTGACACTTAACTTTACCCTTTTTGTTTAGCGATGCTGGGTCCCATGATATTGATTGAATGTTTTATGTTATGCTTATGCTGTTTTAATTTTTTGCCATGCTTTTAACCTTGTAGCACTCTGAGATCTGAGATCTGTGAAATCTGAGATTTGTGAGAATGTAAAGTGCTTTATAAATAAAAATGCATTATTATTATTAACCACCTAGACTAGCCCTTGCCACCCCATACCTGTTTGAGGAGCTCAGCAGCCATATGGTAGGAGCAATCAAAGATCACAAAAAACTCCTTGTCTTTTTTCAGCTCCTTAAGTAGTGGCCGGGCATCCTGGTTCCCTGCGGACAGCTGTCGGATCTTGACCTTCAGTGTGAGCTTAGCTGGAGCCTTGATCAGCTCCTGCATCCGCATGAGACCTGGAAGATTACCAACACTTTAAGTGTACAGTAGAAGGAGTTTGGGTATAGGGTTAATGTAGGATTTTTATTTATTTTGAAATTTCGCTAGATGATAGATAGGATATAGAAACAGAGTCTGCAACACTGGTAAGGTAAACAAAATGAATTAATTCAACGTTTCGCTAGTCTACACTACTTCAAATTCTGGTCATATATCGTAACATACAGAAGCCCATTGCATGTCCTTCATCAGATCTGAAAGTTCCCAGGGTTAAAGATTAGCCACAGTCTGAACGTTTGCTGCTACTTCAGCATAGAAATGCTTAAATATACAATTGTACTGTATTAGGAACATGGTATTCACTTCACACAGACACACTTGCACAGCCAGCATGGTATAATAAATCTTGTTGGACTCTGCTAGCCAACGCGTGGAGAAGAAATTAGTGCTTTCTCTGTGCCTCTGCCAGCTCCATCTAAATTCACCTCACCCCCCATCCTGTCTGTCTCATTGTTATATCTCTCAATCACATTTTCTCTCTCTCGCTCATTTCTCCCTTTGTCTATCTCTCACCTCATCTCTCACTTTCTCTCATGCTGCTTCCCTCTCTGACACACACACACACACACACACACACACACACACACACACACACACACACACATGACACACGCACGCACTGAGAAACCAGAATTGAGTCTGACATTAATCTGACCTGTGACTGGACATTGTGAGATAAAACCTCAATAAAATATATCATTAGTGTCTGGAGAGTGAGAGTGTGTGAGTGTGTGTGTGTGTGTGTGTGTGTGTGTGTGTGTGTGTGTGTGTGTGTGTGTGTGTGTGTGTGTGTGTGTGTGTGTGTGTGTGTGTGTGTGTGTGTGTGTGTCTGCCTTGAACAGTGTGAGGTACTGTGCATTTCCATGTGTATGTGCATGACATTTCAGAAATATACTAGAAAATAAAGTAGCAAGCAAACAACCTTTTTCTATAAACCATGTGGCATTTCATAAGCGGCACCCCACCTTCTGCAGGTCATAGACACAGCAATATATAGCCAATGATAGATTTGGAACTATGGACCTGTTTGAGTCACCACATTATAAAGTTAGACGCTGTGTGTATGCAATCGACTCTCGCAAAGATTGGCCTACAATTTAGACATTGTACTGTAGCAGATCCTCTTAGAAAAAGACGATGTTGGCGAAATTATCTCTCATACTGTACCAGAACAACACAGGGCCATAATAGCATCAATATCATATAGCCATGTCATACATAATTAAACATGGACATATTGTCCCATAAATTACTTTATGTTTAGATGTTGCAGTTGTTTGTCAATGTTACAAACGTACAGGAATATTTGAGTCAACGTTAAACATGATTGCATGGTACGGTATATGCTGTATGTTATGAATGTTTCGATTTCATTTGTAAATCAACCTTTTCTCTAGGGACTATTATGCTTTTGGAAAATGCTCATTAGGAATGTACTGCATATCCATATATAGGCTACTGTGAATAGGAATGTACTGCATATCCATATATAGGCTACTGTGAATAGGAATGTACTGCATATCCATATATAGGCTACTGTGAATGTACTGCATATCCATATATAGGCTACTGTGAATGTACTGCATATCCATATATAGGCTACTGTGAATGTACTGCATATCCATATATAGGCTACTGTGAATGTACTGCATATCCATATATAGGCTACTGTGATTAGGAATGTACTGCATATCCATATATAGGCTACTGTGAATGTACTGCATATCCATATATAGGCTACTGTGAATAGGAATGTACTGCATATCCATATATAGGCTACTGTGAATAGGAATGTACTGCATATCCATATATAGGCTACTGTGAATGTACTGCATATCCATATATAGGCTACTGTGAATAGGAATGTACTGCATATCCATATATAGGCTACTGTGAATAGGAATGTACTGCATATCCATATAGGCTACTGTGAATAGGAATGTACTGCATATCCATATATAGGCTACTGTGAATGTACTGCATATCCATATATAGGCTACTGTGATTAGGAATGTACTGCATATCCATATATAGGCTACTGTGAATGTACTGCATATCCATATATAGGCTACTGTGAATAGGAATGTACTGCATATCCATATATAGGCTACTGTGAATGTACTGCATATCCATATATAGGCTACTGTGAATAGGAATGTACTGCATATCCATATATAGGCTACTGTGAATGTACTGCATATCCATATATAGGCTACTGTGAATAGGAATGTACTGCATATCCATATAGGCTACTGTGAATAGGAATGTACTGCATATCCATATATAGGCTACTGTGAATCACAGTCAATGATATTAGTATAGTCCTTTAACCAAGGGGGCAGGCAGACTTTCCAACGTTGAAGCTCTGGGTCCTAATGGTAGGAGGAGGGACTACAGGCGGACCCGTGGATTCATGACCGGGAAACCCCGTGCAGCTGGGCTTTAACGTTGAGCGCTCGGTTGCCGTACGTCACTCAGGACCTCAAAGTTGAGGTCCTGGGAGGGACTTCCGGCAGTCTTCCGGGTGCTTCAAAACGCCACTGAGCAACTTCCACTGACATGAATAGCTGGGGGGGCGGAGCTTCGCGCCAGTTCAGTCTCTATTATATATATACTCTATGCCTTTAACCCATTTTGACCCGAGATCAGATTCTAAAAATGTCTACATAGCTTTTTCAGAAAACTGTCAGGAGACAGTTTTCTGAAAAAGCTATGTTTCTATGTCAGTCGTTCTTCGATTTTTCAAAAATAGCAGACCTACAAGCTCGTAGCGCGCCACTCGGTGGCGCGCTACGAGCTTGTAGATCTGCTATTTTTGAAAAAATAGCTAAAGCATAACATAATGCTAACACCAACTTCTTCCCGCCCAAAATGGGTTAAGGAACCAAAAGAACTAGAACACAATCTGTTGAGTCTTTTGATTCTTTCAGATCATGATCAGGTTATGTGTATAACTGCACCACAGCGATGAATGAATACAAACATACTAGCAACATATGTATGCCTACACTGTGTACATTAACCACCTAAACCC
The DNA here is from genome assembly GCF_951216825.1 of Electrona antarctica. Classification (NCBI taxonomy): domain Eukaryota; kingdom Metazoa; phylum Chordata; class Actinopteri; order Myctophiformes; family Myctophidae; genus Electrona; species Electrona antarctica. The sequence continues at coordinate 45,276,903 of NC_136789.1, read as the reverse complement.
TGTACACTTAGTAAACGGGACTTGAGTTGGATCTGTACTTATTTCACATTTTCTGTCTACACCAAATCTCTTCTCAAAAATAGACAATCTACAAGCTCTTTCTGGGTCTACCCCGGATTTCCTGGGCAAGTGCTGATTTCTTATTTTGTTTTACCAGAGAGCTAATTCAGCCTAGCTGTCCGCGGAATTAGAATTTTGATCATGTCAACATTCATGTCCAAATAGAAACAGGATTGTGTCAAGGTTTGTGTCCATCTGTTCATCTTTTTGTATTGTCTTGGTGTTATGTGCTATGTGTTGTTTTTGATGTGGAGACAAAGATCCTTCGGGACAATAAAGATTATTCTAAATCTGGATCAGGGAGGCCAATTAAAACCACCCCAATTATAAACGTTATTTGTATTAACAGATTACTTCACATTGGACTAAATTACATTTTATTCACAAAACATTTTTACATAATAGTAGCCTACTATTCCACCACCGAACATTCTGTAAGAGCAAGACCGAGACAAGCCTTACAAGAGGAATTGTATTTGTATAATAATGTCAGCAAATGGAAAATGTGATGCTTTATCTCATGCACTGACTGACAGAATGTCTTCTCCAAAGAAGGTACTGTATTGACTGAGAAGAAATGTTACCAGACACCAGATCACTTAAACCACCCAGGATGCCATGGAACAATTCCTTCCCAGCAAAACTGTCATAACATAGGACAATGGTTTGATCAAAAGTGCAGAAAAGCTGCTAGGAAGAAGGAAGAAGCTAGGAAGAAGCAGCATCATTAAAAACAAAACACAACCACCACCGACAGCCAGATGTTTGCCAAGGACACATTCAACCAGGCCGTGAAGCAAGCTAGAAGGTAATACAACACCAAACTCACCAAGGAACCAGCTGCTATAGTTTCCCCCTCTCTCTGATCTCTGCCCCCTCGCCGTGTTGTGGGGCAAACGGAACCATAGCTGAACGGTGTGCACACGCTTTGCGTTTGTAAAATTACTAATTTGCCGACTTAAGATTGAACGGAAAACTAATGGAAAGACTAGGCTTGCGCTCAACATACGTACAAGTACAAGCCATTAGGAAGAGAGCTTTATCTCTGCAAAATCGGGGATATTATGAACACACGTCACTCACACACAGAATGGAAAGATTTTGACAGCTACTGCCCCACTTTCAAGGCTATAACTGATGCGCAGCGCAGTAGCCTACCTTATTGAAGGAACGAACTATATAGGCTATGTAATTGCTTAGCGAAAACATCTGCAGAAGTCTTTCATGCCCCATGTTTATTTTAGATCGGGTGGTTTTTTAACTGTTAAATCTGTTCATTGAAAATCGCTGATCTGCAAGCTCACTAGGTTGTAGATGGATTACAATTATACTAATAGTGATATATAAATAAAATCATGACATGACTAGCTAGACACCCAATTAAAATAGAAACCTCATAGATTATATAAATGTGTATGTGGCTTAATTAAATGACCAGTGCTTGGCTGTTATGCATCCAGCGTTCTGTGCGCCGTCAGCGCCGGCACATTAGCTGATACTTGATTGTTCGATAGAAAGACCAGACAATAAAATCCTCCCTTCTAAAGTCCTTCTGTTATGGCACAAGTACAGTTGGGTGCCACCGATATTGTCCCTTATCATTTGACCCATTTAGGCCTGACCTCAAATTTTTAAAAAATCCTTCTAAATCCTCCAGTTTTCTGAAATAAATATTTTCACGATTTTTCAAAAATAGCAGACCTACAAGCTCGTAGCGCGCCACTCGGTGGCGCGCTATGAGCTTGTAGATCTGCTATTTTTCAATAGCTAAATTATAACATAGTTTAAAACACCAAAAGGGGTTCCCGCCCAAAATGGGTTAACTGTCCTTTTGCGCAGATCACGCAAACCTCAGCAAAAAGAAAAGGACAATATCGATGGCCTCCAACTGTATGAACCGAGCAAATCTGCACCATTAAAGTAGTGTAATAGCATGGAAAAGTCACTGTTTACATTTACAAGCTCGTCATGTCACTCTAGCAAAGTGATTGATCTGTGTCTCTCCTAGGGTCCATACTTGCCCCACAACAAGGATGCGGGCTGGAAGCGATAAATGTTTACGCCCCTTTTGTGATATTTTGCTGGGCCCTATACCTCTGATATCTCTGTTATCATAAATGGGCTATAGCCCACATCACAACATGAGAAAAAGCTGAATGGTTTCATGAGGCCTTTTTACAAAAATGCCACCTTCAAGATGGACAGAAACTAGCCAATCGGGCACAAGTTGTCTCTCCAGTTTATAGGATCTACTAGCCAGTTACAATGCTCCTGTCCCTCTGCTAGTCCCTCTACCTCGAGCCAAAGCTCCAGACTCATCAACGTTGCATTCCATATCACTATGTCCAGTACAGTCCTAAATTCCATACAAATCTCATTCCAGTTGTCAAGCTGAAACTTTCTCATGTCAAGGACCCTCATAATAATATATTTTTGGCTTTCATACATGATTTCTGACCACAAGATGATTTTGAAAATAACAGATCTACAAGCTCACAACGTGTCACATTGCAACACGATATTTGTAATTGGGTTGTTTCCAATATTTGACATAATTTTCTTCTTGTTTTGAGATGATTTGGTTGGCCCAGATTGATTGCCATCTGTCCTGAAGGGCTGTTGTGTGGGGGCAGAGCTTCAGAACCAGCTGGCATATTTGTTCAACTCTTGTTCAACTCTTGCCACTGAGTGGCCTTGCAGTAGGTGGATTGAGAATCACTTCATTTGTAGAATTTTGATTCACTTCTGTTTTGCACTGTTCTGACTTCTGTATATGGAGCGTTTCTTTTTTGCTAATGGACTCCACACACCAATATAATATTATTGGGTCTACTGATTTCAGACTTTATTGCAGGTTATGTCAATTTAAAATTTTGTTTGGATTCCGTAAAAAGCCTTTCAGCTCATAATCATGACAATTCCTAATCAAGCCTAATCAAATGTTTTGTATGTTCAATTTAGTTTCCTAATGTTGAATGCATTGTTCTGGGAGTTGGGTCAAGTCTTTTTCATAATGATATTTAGTGCTCATGTTTGGCTGAACTTGTGGAGGATATCCAGGCTGTGACATACTGTAAACACTCTCTGGAGGGAGACAGGATTACCGGGTCAGCAGCAAACATCAGACAATTAACCTCCGTGGCCTGCAGAGTCACACTCAGGGCATTTCTGCAAATGAATTCATCCCTTTATATAATGTTGAAGAGGGTTGGGCCCTTATTGTAGCCCTAGTCCTGTTTCACCCTCCAGTACTACCTTTATATAATGTTGAAGAGGGTTGGGCCCTTATTGTAGCCCTAGTCCTGTTTCACCCTGCAGTACTATTTGAAGTTATGATTTTCTTGTGTTGCCAATTTGAATTGTGCATCTGTTATTACTCTATCGCTCAATTATAGATCTGTAAATTATTCATAGTAATGGGGAAAACTAGAGTTTATTTTATTTTTGCTTGATTATCAATTCTATATTTTGTAGTTTTTCAAGTAAGTAGTAGTATGTGTTGGGTTTCTATTCTATTTCCTTTGTGCTGTTGGCACGAATAAATAATGTGTGAAAATGTTCAATCCATGTCTCCATCCTTAATGAACTGCCCTCAGGTTAAGACTGACCAGACTCAGCAGTTCCGCTGCTCTCGGAAGGATATAGATTCAATACTCTCTTCAAGTCATAATAAACTTCATTTCTAAAGAGATTTTTTAAACATGGATATAAAGTGCTATAATAAGCAATAAGGAATTAAAACAGTAAAGTAAACCAATTAAAACAAATAGCATGAAGTAAAAAGGTATACAAGGGAATAAGCATGAAATAAAATACATTACACACTATAAAAAAGCCTTATAAAGTACGGTTTTCATAAGTGATTTAAACGATTACACCGATTTTGTTGGCCTTGGATCCTCAGGTATGGCATTCCAAAGCCAGGTGTCCAGCAGCAAAAGCCCAATCACCCCAGTTGATGAGGCGAGGTTTAGGAACGAACAAAATGGCCCTGTGTGAGGATCTGAGAAGCTCAGGCTCATGTACCAGCATTAAATAACTAGGAACCTGGCTTTGCAAGGCTTTAAAAGTTCAATCTTAAAATCAATTCCGAAACTCATTGGCAGCCAGTGGAGAGATGCCAGGATGGGTGTAATATGGATGAGTTTCTTAGAATTAGTTAATAATCTAGTAGCTGAGTTTTGCACTCTTTTTACTGAACCCAGAGTACAGGGAGTTACAGTAGTCCAAGCGTGATTAAATAAAAGCATGAATGACCTTTTCAACGTCTGCAAAAGATAAGACAGTAATTTTGGCATTTTTTTCTCGACTGGAAGAAGCAGGATTGTACAGCCCTAAAGGTTGGAGTAAAAAAAAAAACATCATCTCCAGATTATGGGCTGCATGATTAAAGTTTTTTGGACAAGCTTCCGAGATATGACTGGAAGGAGAGGGTGCAATTTCGGGAGGCAAAAAGGAGTATCGTTTAGCTGGAGGAAACATTGGGACATCTAGCACTTTGTGTCAGAGAGATATCAAGTGAAGTAGGCATAATTGTCTCTGCAAAACCGGAGACAATAGGCTCCAATGCAGCCTGACAGCATGTCGCGGGTTCAAGTCTCAATCCCAACTACCTTTGCTGTGTGTCACTCCCCATCTCTCTCTCTCTCTCTCCATTTCCTGTTCATCTACTGTATAGTATCAATAAAGGCAGATAAGTCCTTGCTCCTGTCCATCCATATGTATGTGTCGGTGTCCACGTGTGTCTGTGTGTGTGTGTGTCTGTGTGTGTGTGTCGGTGTCCGTGTGTGCGTGCGTGCGTGCGTGCGTGCGTGCGTGCGTGCGTGCGTGCGTGCGTGCGTGCGTGCGTGCGTGCGTGCGTGCGTGCGTGCGTGCGTGCGTGCGTGCGTGCGTGCGTGCGTGCGTGCGTGCGTGCGCGTGTGTGTGTGTGTGTCTCTGTATGCAACTAATCTCCGGCACACTCCCAGTAGGCCAAGGAAGAACCTCTGCCCCAAATTGTTGAAATCGGCCTTATGGTGGCACTTTAAGAGGGCCCTCACATTTTTGGCACATCTTGAACCGTAGGTTATACAGTCAAACCATTCCCCCAAATTCCTTGTATCATGATGCAACTCTCAGTGTAGGCCACACCATTTCCACCTGACAAGATTTTTGCCATTTTGCGCTTTCTTCAAAACACACGTTTTGATACTACTCCTACAGATTTTGTCTATAATAGAGGGTATGAGCGTGATATCATTATCATACCCGGAAGTTATGCGGGAATGCCTACTGAGTGGCAAAAACTACTTTTCTGGCCTTGACAGCCCATACATCCAAACAGAAAAGACCTATCTGATTGCATTAAACGACATTCACTTTGCCAAGTCACTTTGCCACTCGATTTGCCACTCAATTTCCCATTCACTTTATGCATACAGTACCCTCTATACTCACACAAAGCTGTACATATTATCATGTGGTCACGTGATGACCAGTCCAATTTTTCAGATTACATAAAGAAATGCTACAAATCATTAATGTAGCGTCCGATTGCCGTGAAACATTCCCAAATTGTTCATCGGCTACTGTTTTAGCTGGTGAAAGGTACACAAAAAATAAAATAAAATCACACTCACAGTGAAGTGAGCTCTTATCATCATAGCCTACATTACATTCCGTGCTCAGCCAATCAAATCATCTCAAATTTGGTACACACAAACACAAAGCTGTGCATAGGAGGGGCTAGGCAGCGCCCCTCAAAAACTAAGCTATTAATGATAGAGAAAGACAATTCAAAATTTTACACAGACTCCATTATACACCTCTACTGAGAAGCAAGCTTGGTCTCAGCTCTCCTAACTGTAATAAATGTGACACAGAAGTTGGTACATATGCACATATGCTTTGGAAATGTACAAAGATACAGGTGTTTTGGAATGAGGTGAAGAATGAGCTGGACACCTTGCTTGGATATAATTTGAACTTGTCACCTCTCCAGTGTGTACTAGCAGCTAAGGTATCCAGTGCAAGGACCAGACACAACGCCAAATTGGTTGGAATACTCTTATACATAGCGAGGAAGACTATACTCAAGCTTTGGATTCATAGAGACGTTCCTACACTGGATGATTGGTACAAGGAGGTAATGACTGTTGTTCCTCTGGAGAAACTGACTTATCTCCTCCGTGATAACATGGAAGGGTTCACAAAGGTATGGGAACCAGTCTTAGATACAGTGGACCCTTCTAGACTGTGCTTCAATGTACCTTATTGAACGGTAGTGAATAACAAAGACTCTGGTGACCTGTAATGTAATCATGTCAAGACTGTGGTGTACTCGTTTTGTTTTTGTTTTTTTGTTTGTGTTTGTTTTTTGTCTGTGCATTGTAATGTCTGTATTGTGGTTCTTGTTGTTTTCCTATGTTATGTTGAAAAAAGAAAAATGTGGTTCTATATACATTGAATTGTGATTGAACAGTTGTGAAATCTCAGAGCCTCAATAAAAATACATTAAAAAAAAAAAAAAAAAACTAAGCTATGGTGACTAAAACTATGACTAAATTATATTGACAATTTAGTCAACAAATAGCTAGACGGAAATGTTTCTAGGAGACAGATGGAAGTGATTATTTAGGGAGCTTGCTGGGTGACAAAACGGTCACCTTGACTACCGGTCACACTACATTGTGTACCAGTCCAAACCAGTCCAATATTATTATATTCCCCTGCCTCTGGTAAAGCCATACATATCTGATTGAAGGTAGGGAAATATGTCATGAAAGAAATATGGGAAATGTAAAGACCACATATATTCGTCTGTGTAAGGATAGGGTCTATTTTTATTTTCAGTCAAATAGTTTTCCCCAACTTTGAGGATTTATAATGACGTTTATAAACTGGATGTATACCAAACAATATGTCCCAGACTCTATGCCTCACTATATCTGTCCCTTCCTCTCTCTATCGCTCTCCTAACACACTCTACTTCTGTCCCCATATCTCTCTCTTTCTTCCTCTCACACATGCAAGCACAGTCACACACAAACACAGGCACACACGCACGCACACACAAATATAATCCCCATCGACAGTCTTGTGAAAATTAAACTACTGTGAAGTTCGATTAATCCTAATTAAATAAAAAAATCTTTTTCTCCTATAGTTTTCAGATTGTCACATTTAAGAATGGAGGTACTGCTAAATCCTGTTCATGTCTTGTTCAGTGACTTTATTATATTCTCATTTGTGTTAGTGGGGGTCGGATGGGTTTGGGGTAAATCCACATGGGGTGTGAAATAAATCGCTGTTGCACACATTAACCGGGAGTTTTATTTTCCTTGGTTGTCTCAAATGACAAACTCTCTCACTCACTCACTCACGCACACGCACACACACACACACACACACACACACACACACACACACACACACACACACACACACACACACACACACACACACACACACACACACACACACACACACACACACACACACACGCACGCGCGCGCACACGCGCACACAGGCAGACCATCAGCCGTTCCTCAGGCTCTGGAACAGCTCGCTTCTCCATATTAGAGCTGGCCAGTCCATAGATGTTTTTAAATTGTAAAATACTAATTTATTTCTCCTGGCCTTCAGTGAAAGTTGTGCTTGGCACCCTTGGTTTTTCCTCCAGACTGCTGTGCAATGTTTTCGTTTTTCCCTGTATATTATTATATTCTACTGCTTCGTTTTGTTTTAACCTTTATAGCACTGGTCACGTTAATGTGCTCCATTAATAGAAATTGTGTTGGGTTGAGTTGAGCCGTGTGCTTTACAGAACATACTCAGACATGTGCACACAGAAACACACATTCAGTACACACACACCTGCGTGCTCTCATTCTGCCTCTCTATTCTCGTCTTTCTCTCACACACCTCCCCCCCCCCACACACACACACACACACACACACACACACAATACTAACATACCTGTACTGTCCTCATAAACCACAGTAAGCTTCTTCCATTTAAAGAAGGTCACTATATCCAGTATGGCCCTGGCGATAGCGGTGTACTCCGGGTGCAGATTGATGAAGAACGTGTCCTTGTTGTCAACAGAGGGATGTTTCCAGCGTGTCTGGATGTGGGGGACCTCCAGGGCGTTGCAGATGGACTGTACAGCACTGACTGAGGAGCTGTGTGACGGGCCAAACACGGCAGCAACACCTAACGCCAGCTGGTCACACACTGTCGGAGCAGAGCGCAAAAGGTCAGCGGGCCTCATTTCGTGACACGTTAGCTGTGCGAAGTTGTGTGTAAATTGGTTAGTAAAAGGAGAGTAACCACGTAATTATTTTGTCATACTTCATTAACAGAGGCTCTTTCAGACTTTAGACGTGCACATCAAACAACTCTGTTACACAGCAAGCAGTACATGGAACAGGCAGGCCCCCAAAGGTCTATCCTTGGCCCCTTAATACTTTTTTCATCTGGACTAGGCCTAAATCTCAACAAAAATGTCCGATCTACAAGCTCACAAGTCTGGACTAGCTACGTAGTCGGAATGGCGGTGCGTCGGAATGCCACTCCGTCCCCGCCGAGATGGGCCATATGCCTATATGCCCAAGCTGGAATAGGGTGCTGGAGTTCATGTGGTTAAAGCACGCTCACCTCTCCTGGAGGCCTCAAAGCCATCAAATAGGTTGATTCTCTGAATGTCATAGGTGAGAGTTGTGTTGGGCATCAGGGTCCGGTTCCGGTTTATGCTGGTAACGGCAAACTTGAAGGCCAACTCATCCATGCTCACCAACTCGCTCTCCCGTGTCTCAAAGATGCCACCTGCACATGGAGCAGAATGGGTGTAAAAAAAACACACACACACACTTACTTAACCCTTTACATTTTTTTGTTGACTGGAGTACCCCAGGGATGTATATATTTTTTTTTAGAAAAAGAGAAAAATAAATAAATGAATAAAAACATACAATGACTATATAAAACACAAACAATATACGGTGCAGGGACAAAACATAACAGAATCAAACAACAGCAACATCAAAATCAATATTCAATACAAATGTGAAGAATACTGATTTATCATCGTCAAGCCTCTGCTTCAGGAAGGTATTTCCAGACAGTGTTAAGGAGCCCTGACTATGGCATGGTCACCCTTTGTCTTCAGCCTAGAAAAGACATGGGGTGCCAGAGAGCGAGAGAACACTCACCATCCTGGGAGTAATTGAATGAATTATGGTTCAGGGGGAAAGCTTTCCTTTGTGGCATTGGTAATTATGTTCCCCTGTAATTGGACTTCTGATTATAAATCACCAAAAGAGCCACTTGCAGACCCCTGGCAGAATAGAAGCAGGGCCCTGTCAGGCAACCCTTTACACAACATACCCCAAATGAACCAAGATTATACCCAATCATGAGCCTTTGACCTTCATCAATTACAAGTGAGTCTTCTGCATTCTATGGAAGAATGAACAATTTAACAACATCAACACTGGTGATCAGTCCATGGCATAAAAGCTAAGCATAATGTAGCATTTAATTAAACCAAATGAATGGTAGAGGAGTGGGGAACTACAGTAGATGTGTGTATCGCGCCTGAACAGTTTTGCAGATGCAATTTAGGTCTACCTAATTAAGTTACTGCCTCCTAACTCCTAACAGAACACGTTCAGAAGATGGATGGAATTTGTTCCTGGGTTCCATCCCCAAAGCCAGCACATTCATAGGTGAAATATTTCCTAGACTAGACATTTTAAGTATGACTCAACAACCTCCAAGTATGGGACTAAATAAAACTAGCTCTACGCCTACATTCTTGTCTGCAGTGACTTGAAGAAAGCTGTATTTCAGTCTTTATGGTCTTTAAATTAATATAATGTCCACCATAAAAACCTAATGCCCTATTTTTCAACGTCCCTGTATTTGATATTGCAAAGTGATACCTATCCTATGTTCCTGTTGGAACATGCAAATGAGGGTTTGCATTTTAAGTGTTTCCAAGAGGAACAATTATTATTCTTCCCAGATACGGTACCTTCACTTCCTGCTCATAAGGATTCTGTTATGTTCTCTCTAATTATGTGTGCACAGGGTTGGAACAGGAGGGTCCAAGGCCACACAATGACAGTTTAAATTGGGACAGCACAGCAATCATCAAGGTAGTGAGGCCATAATGGGAAAATGGATAGGTAGAAGCCTGAAACCTCCTGACTTCAATTTGCCCATCTCATATGATCATAACATGTCACAATATAAGTATAAGTTGAAATGAGTCTACCAGTCACATAATTGTTCAACAAAACTATGATATCTGCCAATGTATGCCCGATGCCGGGGCAATGTTTTACCCTCAGATCGTGCTGAAAACCTTGCAATTAGTTGCAGCTTTATGTTAAAATTAGTTGCAGCTTTATTATGTTAAATTAGTGTAATTAGTTGCAGCTTTATTATGTTACAATTAGCTGCAGCTCATGCCATGCTCATACGTACATACATATAGTAGAGACAGACAGACAGACAGACACTTGTGGAAGTGGCTGGCACTGCTTAAAAATGACATGTTACAGTCAGTCTTGGTCCAAAATAACATGTCCACTAGTAAATCCACAAGATTGCAATTATCCGTTTCCAATTACTAGAACGGCACCATTGACCACATAAATGTTTTTATTTCCTTGCTTCTGAAATTACAAGCAAAGCTGAAGTGATAGGGAGACAGCCTTGATAGAGAGATATGGGGCTACATAGACCAGACAGAACAGAATGGAGAGATTTGTCTCTCTACAGGGAAGGGATAAAGAGGTGCAATGAAGTGATGAGAGATTTATCCCTTTGCAGGGTTGAAGGAAAATGTATCTTTTAGAAGCATTGGGGAAATAGAACTGAGCCTCTGCTAAACGCCCGTTATGACAATTTGTTCAACAACCCACCAGGGGGAGAGTGTGTGTGTGCGTGTGCGTGTGCGTGTGCGTATGCGTGCGTGCGTGCGTGCGTGCGTGCGAGAGCAATCCAATCCCTTGTATTACAGCAAATAGCCTTATTTCGAAGAGAGCTCTGCTCTATTGTATTCTGACTGCTGCAGGTTTTTTTCAAGAACGCCATTCATTGAACCCTGCGCTGGTGTCTCCTTACCTAATGGATTAATGTACCTCATAGCACTAAGAGCATCCATTTCATTAAAGAATAATGAAGAATAATTTACCAGACAAATCGGTCCATCTGGCCCAGCTAAGACAGCATACTGTAACAGATGTTTAGGAAGTGCTACAGATGTAACTTTTGATCTGGTATTGATAATGCACCTTGGGCAGGCAGACGGCAATACAGATGAGGTTATCCACTTGAGATACAAGTGATCCCGAGACATTGTCAGGCTATTGCCAGACTTGAGTCAAGATTCAGACACACGACGGTGACAACAAAGACTTTGAGATCCTTGTGGGCGTCCAACCTTATTACTCTATGCGTCCAACAGGGAGACACCCTAGCCCGCTTCCGGTTTATAATAGCGATGGACTATGCCCTGAGACTTGCAATCAGTGGCAGGGAGACAGAGAGGAGACACTGGGGTTCACGCTGGTACCAAGGAAGTCTAGGCAAGTACATCCCATCATGATAACCGACCTCTGCCCGGAGGACCTTTACGGGACCTACCATGGGTCACAGGCAAAGTCGGAGAGAGAAGGATGAGGTTGGCCGGGCACTGCGTTGGGCACCTGGAACTGGTGGTAAGCAAACTGACACTGCGGGAGCCAACCCAGGGCAAAGCCAGGAAAGGAGTCGCATCACCTACGTAGATACAAAGCGACGGAGCTAACAACACTACGGAGCTCAAGACAGGAGGGTGTGTGGAGGGCAGCGAGTCCAGAGTTGGTGTTGGCTAGACCGCACTCTCGCATCGCATCGATCCCTGGACATAGGATTTGATTTGTTATCGATTAGCTGGAATCAATGCCTCTACTTTTGATATTAATGTTGATATTTAATTTATGGGCAAACAAGGGAGGGAGGTTTTTTTTTTTTAAACACACGAGGAAGACTATTGGTTTCCTGTACCTTTTAAATAAATGTTTGCATCGTGGCTAAGAGTTGTGCAGCCTCATCCGTCTCAACAATATTACATTTATAGCAGATCTGGAAGACCTGGAAGCTCACACAATGAGTCTCATTGTATCAAGTCGTGAACTTGTACATCAGCTATTTTAGCTATTGTCATACGCCAAATTTTATGGACAGATTGCAAACAGATCAAGATTTCTATTCATTCATGGTTTGTCTTCCATCTCCTACTGAGGTCTGCAAAATCGAAGAATTAAATTGTTCTTTACAATAACATTTTTGTACATGGAAATCAATGGTGCATAAGTAGTTAATTTTGTTGAATTATTGGCAGTGTTGTTTAATGCTGTATTCCTCTTCAATTTTGAGATGAAATAACATTTTGGCCCACAGAGGAACAGGCATGCTAGCAAACTTGTTTAATTAGCAAAAGCACAGAGATTGTTATTGTAATGAAGATACTGGTGACACATTTCTAATTTGTTGTCGGAAACAAATGTTAATCTGGGTGCAATCATGGTACAAGAATCAAGATGCATAATATGCATGGTGTGTACAACACAGTTTCTCAAACAATGGTCCATGGACCGGTCCCTGGACCACTAGTGGATTGTTTGAAATAAGCTAGAACTCAAAAAATGCAACAGCATTAGAGCTATTATATACATACATACATACATTATGAGGGAGGAAATCACCTAAGATGTCTGACAATCTGAGGATAAATGAACAACTTCTCCCCAGTTGTTCCCAGTTGTTATTCCCCCCAAACGTTTCCTCAATGAGATGCAGTTCTGACTCAAATCGACATTCACTACCTGAGCAGCGTAGAACGTGTGTGGGGAGAGCTGCATGTAAATGAGATGGACTACTTGTGTCAGATTTCTTCAATGCATCGTGGAGAATTCTACAAGGGTGGACATTGGATATTTCCTGTCACTCTGCCACTAATCCCTTTTCTGAAACCAATTCCTCTGGCTGCTGAATCGGTCCCTCCAAATTATCACTCAGCAGCAGATACTGTAGGTATCATTCATAGCACTTGCATCCAACTCCCAATAACTGCAGTGTGAAGCTTGCTCTCAACCTGTGGTCCAGGGACCACTGGTGGGCTGTTAAGAGTTTTGCAAGTGGCCCCCCAAATAATTGACAAAACACTAAGATTTGAATTAGGTATGTCCCGATTTTCTTTGTTTCCGATACCATCCCGATACCACAATTTGTGTTAGCCGATATCGACACCGAATCCCGATACCAGAGAATAATATTTATAACTAGAAAAAGTGCCCTTCTGGGCACAGGTCTCCACCAGGAGGATAGGACTGTGTGAGATGTTTGGCAAAATGTTTAGGAGTAATATAAACATGTTTGTTTGTTTGTTTGTTTGTTTTTTGCAACAATTTTCTTCATTTTGTTGAGGAAATGCAGAGCCAGATCACTCATAGCATCTCTGAGGATAGAATTCTGGATGAGCAGGACATGTGCAGCATTTTGAACGAAACGGGCCACTCCTGAAAACTTTGGAAGGCAATGTTAGCCAATCAGTGTAGAATCTGAGAAATCCAACAGACTCGTCTTGATCACATGACTACAGAGATCATGTGTACCGATTTGCGTGAGATTTGGATGAAATCTGTGCGACTAACATAAGCAATGTGTTTTGCAGAAATCGGCCTCATGGTGGCGCTATAACCGGCAGATGTGGAGGGATGCAGGGACAATGTTTTTCCATGGCCTCTAGGGAGTGTGCATACATAAGTTGTATACCGATCGATGCAGTTATAGCTAAAATCAGGAATTTGCCTATTATAGCGTCACCATGAGGCTGATTTGGAAAAAAAATAGTGGCATGTCGTCCTCGGCCTAGTGGAAATGTGCGCGTATAATTTCACGGAAATTGCACACTGCGTTTGTGATTTGTGGCATTTTGTTCGAAACGGACCAATCATGTGAGCTTTGGAAGCCAATCTTAGCCAATCAGGATGGAAGATGGGAAATGGTGCAGATCCGTGTTGATCACATGACTATGTGTGTGTATACCGAATTGTGTGATGTATGGATAAAATGTGTACGAGTAATCTACAGAAATGGGTTTTGCCTAAATCGGCCTCATGGTGGCGCTATAACAGGCCGTTGAGGAATATTTGGGGCAGAGGTTCGTCGTTGGCATCCAGGGAGTGTGTGTGCAAAGTTTGGCATGGATCGGGCCAACGGTGCCGGAGATTAGCTGGTAACGGACGGACGGACGGACGGACGGACGGACGGACGGACGGACGCACGCACGCACGCACGCACGCACGCACGCACGCACGCACACACACACACACACACACACACACAGACGGAGTGCAAAACATACTCTCTCCCCATGCCTTCGGCCTGGTGGAGACAATAATACAAAATAAAACAGATCTTATTTTGAAGTCCACCGACCGGGAATAGTGTTTATAGCTATCTAGCTATATATCTCGTGTTGTGTTTATAGCAGACTCCTCACTCAAATGTGCACTTGGTAAAATAAATGGTAAATGGTGCATTTATATAGTGCCTTTATCCAAGGCGCTTTACAGAGATTGTGCATTACATTCACCCATTCACACACACATTCATACACCGATGGCAACGGAAACCATGCAAGGCACCAACTAGCACATCGGGAGCAATTAGGGGTTCAGTGTCTTGCTCAAGGACACTTCGACAGTAACTCTGGGGGAGCCCGGGTTTGAACTGGCAACCTTGCGGTTACCATCCAGGCACTCTACCCCTGAACCACCGCCGCCCCAATGGAGTTAGGAGGTTTTGGCCGAAGCACTTTTTAATACTTTTCATTGGTTCAATATCAGCCAATAATCCTTGGAATCTTCCTAACTTTTCATCGCCTCCATTTGGCCTCCCTGGTCATCAATATTACAGGTAGTGCAAAAGACTAAAGGTCTGAATCGGATGATTATCTCTCCATCCTGAAAACCCAGAGGCATAGAGGAACAGAGGCCAGTAAGACGTGTGATAGGTTTCTCTTTCCTCTCGCTCCACACACACACACACACACACACACACACACACACACACACACACACACACACACACACACACACACACACACACACACACACACACACACACACACACACACACACACACACACACACACACACACACAGTGTATAGCCAACAAAGCAGTCATTATTGGTCAAGAATGATTTACAATATTGAACAGTGATCACGTGGGCAACTGAGACCAGACAATGCAGGATTTACAATATTGAACACTGATCACGTGAGCAACTGAGAGACCAGACAATGCAGGACTCTCATCATGCACTAAATCTCTTCACATGCCTCTTCAACTCAATCAACACATGTCAGATGTCACAGTCAGTGAAGGCAATTCTCCATTCCAGTCAGTCAGTCAGTCAGCCAGCCAGCCAGCATGCAGCCAGCCAACCAGTATTACATTACATATTCATTCTCTGCTGACCAAACCCTGAATCTGAGACATGCAGGGACATTAATGAGATGTAACCTGTCACCAATAGGTGAGCCCGTCTTGCGCTGATGAAGTGCCCGCGCCCCTGAAGCCCACCACAGTGACATTGCCCGCGTGGTATAGGCTACCAGCCCAGTGCGCCTCAAATCCATCAATCTCGGTGATGGATAGGGTGTCACTGTGCCCACGGCATCTGGTAAGATGTACTGCGGAGGGGACGTGTGTTTGAATGGAAATGCTACAGATGGGTATCTGGTGGCAAGGATAATGTACAGTAATCAATAAACTATTAGTTTAGCCTATATACTTAACTTACACGAATAACAGTTGAATGAGCTGTGCGTAATGACGCACGTACTACTACTGTTGCATTATAGCCCACATGAGGTTATAAACAGGTAGAATCACAAAACACAATGTTTTGTGACTTTTGTTTTTGCCTATTAAATAATAACATGGGCTAGGCAAGAATAAGTCGAAATTGAATAGGCATGTCAAATGAATCAAGAAACACGGGAAAGGTTAAGTTGGTTGGCTATGCTTCTTTTTTCATTTCATCAAGTTGCTCTTAAAACGCCGACATATCACGATGCGAGTTACATTACATAGCTGTTGGAAAAACTCTAGTTGGTTAAATAATGCGAGTGCGACACGTAGACTAGTATAACGCATGCAGAGAGTTCTAAAGATACACATTTAACATCTACGCGTGAAGTTGGAAATGGAGCCCCCACTGCCCCCCAGTAAGGCATGATTGGCGACATAAATTGCTAATAGTTGTCAGCTGTTGCTCTTCTTACCAATTCTAAGCACTTGTTGTGAGCTCAGACAAAACTGAGTCGTCAGGAGAAGACAATACGCGTAAAGTCTCTTTTTATCCATAGTTCCCCAGTTGGACACAGTCACTCGGCATCAATCTCCGTGCTGCTTTAATAGTTCATTGTTAGAAAAGGAAACAGCTTTTGTCCACGCTATGGGGTCCCTGGCGTGTCATCTCTGTCTTTTATTCATTAGTGCCAGTGGGCGACCATTCCGACCAAGCACGGGTTTCCCATGTAGAAGTTACTCCCGACATGGTGCTTTGCGCTCCGCATCAATACCGAATCAAACTGCGAGTGCGGGATATCATCGCCACCGTCGCATATAGAATCCAACTTCTTGTAGCATCAGCCAGACGTATTAATGAAAGAAATAGGAAACGAAACATGTCCACCTCCGGGTAGGAGCGAGGGCGCTTGTCTCTGCGCGCTGAGGGGATTTAGAGGCAGCAGCTGGATTATCAACATCCCTGAACACCGGTCCTGATTAGAGGGGGGGGGGGGGGGGGGGGGTAATCTTCAAATTAAACAGAGATGCTACGGACCGATTATATGTGGTTTGTGGTGGTGGAAGTCGGTGAACTGTGTTGACCACTCGCATTCGGAAATAGGCTAAATGAAATAATAGGCTAAAGTAAATTTACTTTAGCCTATTGTTTAATTTAGCCTATTCATTAAATAGTTATGAGAGAATTAATCTAAAAAGGGAACATAACGCCTGAGTGATACCAGCTGCTATAATCCATAAAACTGCGCACACTCTATATTTTAATTTAGACTGAAAAACTTTTGTCCAGCAATGCAATATGGCTAGCTATATGCAGGTATGCCAAGGTCTCCGCAACAGGCTACAGTCTAGAATAGGGGTTCTCAACATTTTTGGCCGGGGAACCCCAGATATAATCATTAAGGAAAGTTTATGCATGTACTATCTAAACTTTATATATATATATATATATATATATATATATATAATTTGGGGACCCGCCTAGGGGTCGCGACCTACGGGTTGAGAACCCCTGGTCTAGAATATCACAGAAAAGCATCTAAGCATGTATTGTAGCCTTTCACCAAATTTGACAGTCGTTGTCAGGCTACCCTGACAATAACATGTTCTCTTGTTCCACCTGCTGGATGGGATTGTGCAGTGCACTATAGTGTCATCAGTTTAAATTACACACACACACACACACACACACACACACACACACACACACACACACACACACACACACACACACACACACACACACACACACACACACACACACACACACACACACACACACACACACACACACACACACACACACACACACACACACACACACACACACACACACACACACACACACACACACACACACACACACACACACACACACACACACACACACACACACACACACACACACACACACACACACACCTAGTTTAGAAAATTTATTTTCCATATGATATAGCAATAACATTAAAATAACACTCCACAGTTTTATGTACGAGCACAGTTGTAAAAGTACAAAGAAGACAAAGAGTTCTTTCCCTTTGCAATTGTAGTGGTCTCACAATACACAATCGCAAGAATGGGTCCTTACTAAGTTATACTGAGGACCTGAGTTCCTCTCACCCTGTATGCTAAACCTAATTAAACTGTCATAGCCTAAGATTTAGAGTTTTAGACATTTTCAATCTGCGAAAGTCTAAGGCTTAATTTCCCTGAGGTGACACCAGCTGAGACCTTACGGGCTCTGAACATGCAAAATAAGGTGCTTACCCTGATCCCCCAAATGTCAGAGAGGCGTATGGGGTGCTTGTACAATGTATTAGTGCGTAGTTTTCAATTAAAATGTGTTTTAATCCCGTTTGTGGCCGAACGCCATGTTTTCCCCCTCGTGTTCTTTCCGTTTACATTCACTACCGCCCTCTATGGCCATTGGGAACACCGACAGAATCGGTGGCCACAAACAGGAAAACACTTCTTTATTGAAAACTACGGACTAATACATTGCACATGCACCCCGTAGGCCTCTCTAACATTTGGGGCATCAGGATAAGCACCTTATATTTTGAATTTGTACATGTTCGGAGCCCTAAGGGCTCAGCTGGCTGACCGTCCTCCACCCTCAGGAAAATTAAGCCTTGGTTTAAGGCTCATTCATAGTCTGGATTTTCGGTGGTGAGGTGACCACCGCTCCAGTGGTGAAGTGACCACCGGAGATGAAATAACGTTGAGCGGTGGTGAGTAAAAACAGAGAGACGGGCTGGGGCAGTGGCGGTGGTTTGCTCTTCACCGCGGCTAGTGACGTCATGTTGTAGTTCACCTCACCTCCGAAAATCCAGACTATGAATGAGCCTTAAGCGTTATTCATAATCTGGATTTTCGGTGGTAAAGTGACCACCGAACTACAACAAGCAAACCACTGCCACCACCCCAGCCTTTCTCTCTGTTTTTACTCAACACCACTCAACGTTATTTCAGCTCCGGTGGTCACCTCCCCACCTAGCCCTGGTCCAGTGCTTACAGCGAGTAGAGCGAGTCTCTCTCTGACGCCCTGTGGCAGTCCCTTCCGCAGCCCTCTGGTCATATTCTCACTCCCGTGCGCGGGTTTTCAAATACCAGCAAATAAACAAAACGACGTAACTACTCACCGAAACAAAGCCTGCTAGACCTTGGTAAAAGTCTATTCTCGTAGCTGGGAAGCGTCTCAGGTCCCCAGCTTCTCTCTAAAATGCACTTTGTGCCATTTTAATAACGCAATGTACCCTGAATTTACCGGGCAGAGTCATTTCTTCTACTATGGCATTTCCGGGTTTTGCCTGCGCCGATCTGGTTGGATTTATTTTATTCAATGATTAAAATAGTGCATTTTAGAGAGAAGCTGGGGACCTGAGGCGCTTCCCAGCTACGAGAATAGACTTTTACCAAGGTCTAGCAGGCTTTGTTTCGGTGAGTAGTTACGTCGTTTTTTTTATTTGCTGGTATTTGAAAACCCGCGCACGGGAGTGAGAATATGACCAGAGGGCTGCGGAAGGGACTGCCACAGGGCGTCAGAGAGAGACTCGCTCTACTCGCTGTAAGCACTGGACCAGGGCTACTCCCCACCGAAAATCCAGACTATGAATGAGCCTTTAGACTCACAACTCCAAGTCTAAATCTTAGACTAAAACTGTCATAAGAAACTAAAAACAAGAGCATCCTGTGTCACCCTCCCAGTTTCAAAACAGAATGGGTCGAAATGACCAGAGTATCAGTACCATAGATTATCTCATCAATTAATAAGTGCAGGTTTGATACTGTTAATAGTCCTCTAAAAGGTGCACAAATCGAGCTAAAATGAACCGTGCGGCTGGGACAAGACGATATAAAACACCACCACCTAGTGGGCACACGGAGAATTGAAGGAAAGTGGTAGAAAGACAGGAGAGGGAGGCGTGGAGACAGAACAAGCATGAGATAGAAAAAGATGGAGATGCTAGAGAGAGAGTGAGAGAGAATGGGAGAGATACGCCTCCCCAATCAACCGTGAAACTATTTCATCTTGGTTTTAGGACCGTTTTAGTTACAATATGGTCAGTAACAGGATTCTGTGAGGAAAATGTCATGAGCTTCGGTAAAGGGTGTTATTAAATTTGTGTGTTAAAGTGATGTGTTGGGCCGATAACGGGTTCAATAGGTCAAATTCGATTATCAAAAGCCCCCTAACAGAAAAGTATGGCGACATTACATTAAATATGAAACTATATATTTGAAAGGTTGGACTCAGTGTGGACAAATTCCTTGAATTTTTGTTGTAAACCTGCTACTGGCACCAAATTCTTGTTCGTTCTCCTCTTCAACAGGGGTCTTTAATACTGGACAGTTCAATGTGCTGTAAACACAAATTCAAAAGGGTAATGAAATAAAAATAGGTACCGCTTTATCTATTGCCTAAAACATGACTTGGAATTCATATGCTGGCAGACATGAGTGAGCTCAAAACATTGCTTTTTATATTTACACAATTTGTCCTATAACGCTGTTGTACTCCCAATTACACAGATACACCAGTGTGCATCTGATATTAAGTTAAAAACAGTAAAAGCACAATAAAGCTAATTAGAGGTACTATATTTTATACAGCAGTCTTAAGCCAAAATCCCCTGAAAAGAGTAAATTCATTAACACACAGCCCTTGAGTGTTAAGATACATACACAGTTTCTGAGTCTGAGAGAAAAATAACACTCACATTCCTGTGTTCAAAAAAATATACTTTTTTGGCAAGAAGTTCAGTGGTGTGTGTGTGTGTGTGTGTGTGTGTGTGTGTGTGTGTGTGTGTGTGTGTGTGTGTGTGTGTGTGTGTGTGTTAATAGCTGTTGCTGTGCCTCTGCCTTACATATAGCCTACTTGCATGTACATGCAGTAGTATGAGGGCCTATTCGTACATGTACATGCAGTAGTATGAGGGCCTATTCGTACATAGCTTTGTATACAGTACAGGTTCACAGGCGTGGCTGTGCCTCAGCGTGAGAGCTTTTCTGTACGAATAAGGACTCTGGTTCCCTTATAGTTGGGTTCAAGCAGCTTATTGGGACGAGGAGAAACTCCAGAGAAAAGAAGAAACATTTTCTTTCTTTCCTCCACTGGACATTTCCAGAGCCTCGGGATTGTCAGACCACGGGTGATGGAGTCGGGAAATGAAGTGTGGATCATTGAAAGGGGGGGATTGTTTGACACTTTACACCATTCGGTACACGTCATGTCGAACAAATACTGTTTTATAAAGCTTGAACAAATACAGATCCCGGTCTCTCCATGTCACTCTTCCTTCTGATGATAATTTAAAAACATTGTTTAAACGAATGTTCAAACCAGAGTGCCCTCCCCCAGCCCCTCCAATGTTTCCTGCCTAAAGTCTTTTCCGATATCGTCTCCCCCACCATCCCTCAAAACACATCATTGTTATGCCCGTTGGCGGCATCCCGTCGCACCCAGATGACATCACAGTCCCGGTCAGCGGCCCCTTCTGCCGCACACTGCTTTAGAGGAGTGAGCTTCAGGGAGGGGGCTGTGCAGAGGGAGAGGGGGACGCGAGGACACAGAAGGGAGTCATCCGGAGAAAGGGCGGGGTCTGACTCCCCCCTGTGGTTCCCTGCCATCCTGTTGTGTTTGACCGCACTACCCCTCTCCGTTTCCAGCCCTCCATGCTGGTCAGGGCTTGTTCCCTCCCCATTCCACAGGTCCAGTCCCTCCATTCTCCCCTCCAGGTTGATAGGTTCTGCAGATGCGGCACGGACAGACTTGCAGTACTCATCATCATCGCTCAAAATGTCAGTTTCCTTCACGGGGCTCACTTCCATTCCCACACCCCGGTCATCATATCGACCCAAGTCGAACTGCTCTTCCACCCAGCGGTCTGTGTCCTCTCCTTGAGGCTTGTGGGAATGGAGCATGGAATGATGGGATGATGGCGCTGAGTGGGTGGAGAGGCCAGACGTGTGCTGAGAGTGCGAGGCAGAGTGGTCGGAGTTGTTGTTGCCATGGAAAACTAGGTCAGTGTCAATGGTGAAGCGATTTCTCACCAGTTTCCTGCGTCCTAGCGTCCGAGATGGAGCCAGCACTAAATAGGCAGAACACAACAGGGGGTGGAATTAAGATTAAAGCAAATGGTTACATTTTTATTTTAACCCATTATGGGCTATTTCTTTATATTAAAGTTCAACATTTTGCAAATTAAGCCCAACCCAAGTTATCATTTATCCACTCTGCCATCTACAATGACCTTGCTTTCAAGTTGTTACTATTTTCTTAAGTCCAACTCAAACCTCAAGTCTCAACTCTACTGCTCTGGGTACATGTAGGAAGTATCAAGTGCAGTGGTTCTCAGCTACAGACAGTTTTCTACTCTACCAGATAGATAATTGCATTTACTGAACAGTGGCTTGTGTCTCAGTTCTACAGTAGCCTACTGTACGCCCCCGATTGGATGAATAGAATGAAAGCCAACAGTATTGTGAGGTAGTACTGTGACCAGACTTGAAAAGCACCAATCTAGCTCAAATGCTGCCATGATGTAGTAAGTAAGCAAGTAAATGAAGATTTGGCATAACATAGTAAATGCTGCAGAATTATGTATTAATGTAACAATTTATAGATCTCGTATGTCACAAATGTGTCACCTTACAGCTGTGCTATATCTGACCTTCTCTGTTCAAGGCGCTCCGTGCTCCTTTGAGGGCACACAGGCGTTTGCCCCCGAAGGGAACGTACTGCTGGCTGGGGGGCAGAGACTCTGTCTTCAGCAGCTGCCGACGTTGCTTTTCTCTCAGGATGGAGTGGACTGCCTTCAGAAAGTCTTTTTTACTGTCCGGTGAGCTGTTAATAGAATATACACACACACACATGCATTACTAATATAGCCACAATGATGCAGCCCCATTGAGTAAGGGCATGGCAGAACATCCCGTTGTCAAAACACAGTTAATCTAGACACCAAATATAGCAAAGCAGCACAACCGCCAACAAAACTACAGAGTCATGGGAATTCACAGTATTACACAATGCAAGCAGCATTACATAATATATCATAAATTCAGATCATAACTTCAAATGCTTTGATCTATAGAGTCCTAGAGAGTTCACAATAAAATCCTCAGTGTTAATTGAACTCTTAGCTTACAAATATAACCAAATGGACCCGTAATGGTTACATGTGTACACACCGAGTTAAAATAACATCCAGCATTTGAGAGTATATTAAATTAAAGTAATGGGGGACATGAGTCTGCAAAGTGTAAAAATCATATTGCCGTTCGAGAGGTACCTGCAGCACAGCTGAAAGATCCTCTCTGGTCTCCCCTCTGACTCGGACCTTGTGTGAACTATCTCACACATCGCTGTACCGTCGGTGTCTGAGAAACAACCAGAGACAGACAGGGAGAAAATGAGAGGTGGCCGTCATTCATTGACAATATGGTCTCTCCTGAGACAAGTGGTGGTGATTTCAGGTTCACAGGGGACTGAACATGAAGGTTCACAGGGGACTGAACATGAGTGATTTCAGGTTCACAGGGGACTGAACATGAGTGATTTCAGGTTCACAGGGGACTGAACATGAGTGACTGCATGCAGTACTACAAATAAATATTTATGCATTTGGTTTATAACAATATCGTGTTTAAAAAAAGAAATAATCACAGCCCTCTTGGAAACACTTTATTTGAAAACCATGTCTATTATAAAACATAACATAATGTATTATAATCTGCCTATAAAACTGTATAATTATACGCACTCATAAATAACTTATAAGAGCAAGTATATTGTAAATACATTATAATCTGCTTATAAGACAATTACAGTTATAATCATTTAATAATTGTCACTCACTGAAAACCTTTATGCCAATATTTTTGCCCAAATTGTATTGTAATCGTACTGTAGTTAAGCGTGATTTATACGTAGTTGTGCAGCAGTGAAAATAGCAGATCTAAAAGTTCTGAAATGTGGGGGACGTGACACGTTGTGTGTAGATCTGCCATTTTCGGTGCGGATACGATGCATGACTCAGCACGACCAATACATCAGGTATTATAGAGACATACTTGCGAGGGCGCGAACTTGAAGAGAGTCTGTTGAAATCATGTGACGAAACCGGAAGGGATCCTTGTCCTCACTAACTGATACACGATGAGAGCCACCCTGGAAGACAAAGGTTTGGAATAAAGAGTATTTAGCATTAGTATTTAGTTATCTTCCTTAACATCTGACAACATGTAAAAACAGCCGTTTCAAATTCCATCCTAACCCCTCACTTTTTACCTTTATTTAAATTTACTGTACATTTTGATTTACTTTCCATTACATTCTTGATC
This sequence comes from Electrona antarctica, assembly GCF_951216825.1. Taxonomy (NCBI): domain Eukaryota; kingdom Metazoa; phylum Chordata; class Actinopteri; order Myctophiformes; family Myctophidae; genus Electrona; species Electrona antarctica. Next base: position 45,252,646 of record NC_136789.1, on the reverse strand, counting down.
CAATATAACTCAAAGATTAATGGATACTGATCAGCATGCACATGCTACATCAACATTAACCAACAGGGGGAGGAAGAGAGCAGCATTAGATTTATCTGTGATTGAGTTCTCTTTGGAACTGCTGTCTCTTCCACAAATGCTACTGCCTCTCTTTCACAAACTTGACCTAGTGTGGCCATAATGGATAGCATTGGGCTTAATTTTCCAGTGGCCTTAATGTGCATGTCCACAATGGTAATCCAATTTATAGAAAGTATGCCTGATGCAGCCTGGGGGTTCCAGAAAGCCAGTCAATGTGATAGGAATACATGCTTCATAAACAGCGAACATAGGAGGAAAGTAGCACTTACGATTTTCTTCCTTTGCTTGGAGCACTCTTTGTACACAAAGACAACAGCCGTTTTGAACACTGGAAAAATAAAAAGGACAAGGGATGGGAGAGAGGAGAGATGAAAAATGAATGCATTCATTCGCCAGATACTATACATAAAAAGCAGCACAGCTTAAGGCAGTGCATTGACACAAGCTTTTAGCTTTTCATCTCCACTTTTGACACTGTCAGGGAATGTCCTCATACAGTACATGTACAATATTTATCGCTTGAGAGTGTGAGAAGAATAAGGAAGGTTATGCACTTAAGGCCGTGGATATCTCTTGTGATGAAGTTGTGAGGTCCTTAAAAGTAGAAATATGCAAAGCTGTGCTTCGCATGAAAAGCATGGAAATATGATTGTTCCTTTCAGCAGGTTGATTTCTGTCCCATCTACGAAATGCCCAAAAGGCACATAGTCTCATAGTGGCTGTGACTGTCCTGATGGGTGGTTTACATTTCACACCATGAAGGAGGTACTCTGCTGCACAATATTTGTGGCCTTTTCAATGGAAACAACACATATGTTTAAGTTAACACTATTGCTGCTTCTAGATTGTTAAATAAACCCTGCTGAATAAAATTATGTCCTGGAAAAAGGGGAGGACACAGACAACTGTATTGGATAAATATTGTAAGTTAAAATATAAACAAACACGCTATAGGGAATATCTATCTTTGTCCATGGATCGACAAACACCATCGACTACTTCTTAAATAGTTCGTACATAAACATGATCAATTTCTCATCTTATTGTTCATCTCCAATCCTACAGCATAAAATCTTTGCCTCACTGTAAACATAGATAGAGGCCTAAAGCCATCCCAGAATAAACCTTTGAACATTCAACATGTTGGAAACGTTTTGACGAGATAACCTTTTGTCTGTTAGAGACCAATAAAGTCATTATTACATGGGACTTTAAAGTCAAGTAAAGTCCTACCAAAAGCAGCCAACTCTGGGTCCTTTTTGCTCTTGACTAAGGATTGTGGAGGATTGATCCACACCACAGTAGCATGCAGCAACAGGTCCCCCATGGAGAGGTCAGCCACCTGGGAAACAGAAAGTTAATGTAACAACAATGACAGGAACACTTGCTTTAGGCAGGTTGCTCAGACAGAAACTAGAATGCAATTCATACCTCTTTCTTTTCTCCTGTCTGCTCATTGATGAGCTGGTCGAATACTGCTCCATACTCCTCATGAAGCTTCTGCATGTCATTGATGTGGCTTGCCACCTTGTTCATGGCCTTCATGGCAACTGCGGGAGACAGAAACGCAGGCTGAGACGTGTACAATTCATAACAATGAGTAATTAACCAACACTTAATCCAGATGGATTTACCAGTGAATGAGCAGGTAGACGTTTAGATGTTTAAACGATTTGCTCAAGGATACAGGGGCTTTCATGAAACCTCAAGAAGACAACTGGGTATTCCAGATTGTTACTTAAAAGAATACATTGACTGAACAAGTCTCAACATACAAATACCTGGGTTCTCTTCTAGAAGAGAATGTGTCTCAAATATCACTATTCTTAAATTATTACCTTTTTGCTTTCTTTCTTCTATCTTCCTACCTTTCTTTTTTTTCTTTTTGGTTGTTTTTCCATTTCAAGAGCACCTCGACTATACAAATAAGCACGCTAGTCCTTTGCTTTTTTTATCACTAGACCGATGCCCTACTCGGGAATAATGAAAGTCGGGAACAATGCAAGTTGGAAATGGATGCCCCATTAACTTGGTCGGTTCCATAAATAGGCATGTCCATATATGGTCATAGCAGTTGATGACAAATGGATTTCCATATGCCTATATATGGTCGTATCAGGTCGAATCTACACCCAAAAAAAATATCAAGTATGCTCACAATGAATTAATTATGAAAGGAATACAACCTGATAAAAGCAAGCACATATTAAAGGACCACTTCACCACTTTTCAACCTAATAGGTCCTCACTAATAATCATGAAAAAATGGTGCAATTTTTTTCTACTCGGTATGTGTCTCATAGGAGGGCTGTGGGCAGTTCAGAAACCGTCTTCCAGTGACATCATCGATGGGGAATACAAGCTAATAGAAACTGCAGGCTTTCTAGTCCTGAAAAGTTGCAATGCGAAAATGGAAGCCATCGTTCTCACGATAATGAAAATCTAAACATTTTTGTAAAAAAATCTTGTTTAAAAAGAAATCTGCCTAATGATGATGTCACTGGAAGACGGTTTCTATACTGCCCACAGCTGTCCTATGAGACACAGACTGAGTAGGAAAAAGAATCGTGCCATTTTTTCATGATTATTAGTGAGGACCTATTATATGAAGATAGGTTGAAAAGTGGTCCTTTAAGTTCTGACAAGATGTTTGCTCACCATCCAGATGGTAGTGTTCCTCACTGTCGGGGTCAGTGAGAGAGTACAGCTCCTTCAGTAACAGTGGGTACTTCAGCACCCTCTGGATGGGTTTGATCAGGTAAGACTCCAGAGTGGACGAGTGCTGCTGCCGGGGGTTTCTCTCTGCCAGGAAAGCCTTGAAGTCTCTGTCCGTTTTAGCTGGAGGAAAGCAAACCCAAACAACAAAACAGATGATACCATGATGAGAGACTGCAGGGCAGTCACTTGGAATTTGTTCCCAGTGTCATTCATATATATCGTTTTTTTGAGGGGCGCCTATATACAGGTTTAATGTTTGTTTTTCCTTAGACAAACATTAAAAACATCAGCTTCAGTTTAAGTGTTCCAGTTCAAAATTTGTCTGCTCAATTCTTTGTTACAGCACTTCCATTTTCACTTGTTTGTCCCCTCTTCTGATTGGATCAAATTGGTCTCCCAGTATATCAGAATCCTATTTAACACGTATCTGCACACCAGATTGTTGCAGGTGCAAAGGATTGGGCCACTAGTTCTCAACCCTGAGTCCTGAGTCCCCCAGAGGTCCTTGAGGGGGTCCCCAGCTAAATGATTGATAGTTTGGTACCAAATTGACCTTTTATAGGTCTATAACTCAGAGTGTGTACAAAATGGAACCAGATGTGTGTGTGCGCACGCTCGCTCGTGTGCGTTGTATGTCTATACCTTTAGTCAGGACCTTGGGGACTTTGGTATGGCTGGCACAGAAGGCGCTGTAGATCTTAAAACGGTCGGCATAGTAGAGGAATGAACCACCCAGGGAGAACAGCACTTTCTGTGGAAAATATGGATATGTAAAATTGTAACTATGTAAACATTCAGGTCCATATTTATCATGTAACATGTAACAACATTGGGTTCATATTGATCAACCGCAAAGCCATGAGCAATGCTACCTTAAGACACTTGCTTACAAATTGATTTGCACATAGAATGATACATGTTTGTCAAACCAAAATAGGTTAACTAAATGGAGCCTTGGAAAGAAACCTCTCATGATAATGATGTACATACTTTGACACCTACTGTGTATGCCCATTGGCATTCTTGTGGAATAAAACATTTACTTATTTCACATTTAATTATAAATAAATTCAATGAAATACCAAGACACACACACACACAATGTAGGCTGACCTTAAACTGCTCCACCCTCTCCAGTCGATCTAGATCTGGTACCAATCTGATACCATCCTCCAGGGTCTGCAGGAACTCCACCTGGAACTCCAGCATCTCCCCGAGGTTTCCAAAAAGAACATCCAGCTACAGTACCCCCCACACACACACACACACACACACACACACACACACACACACACACACACACACACACACACACACAGTACATTATGACCATGGTAAATGGTGCATTTATATAGCGCCTTTATCCAAGGCGCTTTACATCATTTGTGTATTACATTCACCCATTCACACACACATTCACACACTGATGGCAGCGGAAACCATGCAGGGCACCAACCAGCACATCAGGAGCAATTAGGGGTTCAGTGTCTTGCTCAAGGACACTTTGACACTAACCCTGGGGGAGCCCGGGTTCGAACTAGCAACCTTGCGGTTGCCATCCAGCCACTCTACCCCTGAGCCACTGCCACCACCATGGGCTGTGCCAGCAGGGACTGAGACCAAATCAGCTACTATCATGGGTTAACAAAACATTTACTGTAGACATCACGTTTACTGTAGTTATGGTGTAGTCTAGTCTGTATAGTTATGTAATAGTTCATCAGGCACAGAGTACAGTACCTCATCCTGAGAGAGGAAGTTCTCCTTCTGCAACGGTGTCAAGTAGCGTTCTATCAGACAGCTCAGGTCCTGAAACACATACACAGGGAATGTTTTACTTAGAACACATTTTGTGCAATAAGCCTATCTCACAGCATTTCCCCGCCCCCCTTAATACGCCCCCCTTTCGGGGTTAGTGGTGATAGCGTGACGTCACTCCATAGACGCTACATGTTAACAGAGGTAATTTAAGAAGTCTACAACTTTTGTTTTCTCAAGGTAAGGTTTGTTCTATCTGTTCGAGCTGATTTACCATCTTGTTTGCTTCATAATAATATTGGTCTGTCACATTTTTACATTAGAAAATGTACTTAGATTCTCCAGAGAAAAAAACGTGTAAATGCTAATGTTAAAGACACCACTATTTACCGGAAGTGGGCGTGGAAAGCGGGCTGTGAGATAGGCCTATGTGGAGTCAAGTAGTCAACGTGACTCACAAGGACAAACATATACAATAATATTGCACATACAAATAAGAAAGAAAAAAAATCCCCTGGAAGCTTCTGAGGACATCTCAGGTCCTCACCTCAGATAGAAGTACAAGATAGATAGATACACAAACACACAAAACAGAAAGCTGGCACTCACTTTGACATAAGTCTTCTCCGTCTCCACCAGCTCACTGATGACTTTACGCAGCTTGTCTGCGTGTGAGAGCTGTTTCTGAGTGGCTGCCGAGCCCACCGTGGGGGGCATGGCCGAAACGGGGCTCGGAGAGAGAGACGAAGAGGACGAGGAAGAGGAGGAAGACATGGGGCACTCCAAAGGATTCATGTCATGGAGACTCCGGCAGAAAGCAGTGACCTGCTCCGTGCTCTGCAAAAGAAAAGAATAAAGAGGAAAAAGAGAAGGAGACGGGTGAAGAGAAAAGAAGAAAGAGAGGAACAAAGGATAATGGATATAATGTGGTGAGTGCTGCCTGTGACACATTTTGAACAGAAAGTAATCATTAAAAAATAAAATAATTCATGATGCATTTTATCTGCAGGAAAAATGCACAGCACCTTCTGTAAAAGCCCACCAAACAGGGATGAACTGGGCCAAAAGAATAGCCCAGAATTACACTGTTAATCACCTTTTTGTTTTATATTAACCACTAAAGCCCTATACTTCCCTCTGCACCTAATCGCTTTGCTAGAAAATCTTCAAGCTTGCATAGTGAGCTTTTAGATCTGTTCTTTTCGTCAAATGTACAGAGAGGGGTAATAGAAAGGTTTGTGGTAGAAAGGTATGTGAAAGGTCAATTTAATGAATGGTTTGCTTGTTTGGGGAGTTTGACCAACAGTTAAGCACTTACTAGCCCTTGCAAGCCCTATTAAATTCTTCACAGGACAAATTGGTGAAAATGGCAAACTCACGCATGGCAGCGAGGTATTCTTGGAAAAATATATATTTTTAAAAACATTTTGCCTATAACGACACGCCTTAAATACGGACGCCAATTTGAAAGTGATGTGCTTACTGCCTACCACTTGCCAAAGCCAGCACACACCTACGCATCAAAAAATACCAAACAAGAGCAGACCTGCAGGGGCTATAAGACTGAGGTACAGTAGTAGGAGTAGCCTTTGAGTATTAGGTGGATATGCTCAGACTCATGTCTACACACTCACTACCACCTTTGAAAGATATAAACATCTTGTGTTTTAAATGTTCTAATGTACTGCATTATCCACGGTTCATGTTCATAATTCATATACGCTTTTGTGTGCCGATGAGAACTTCTCTCAATCAATTAAATCAATATGAAACAAGACACGGTGAATCCAAAACAACACGAGTCACAACAAAAACTTTAGGTTTGCCGACAACCAGAGAAAAGACTTGCTACATCTATACCTAAACTCATGTCATGTTGACAACTAATGCTGTGAGAGCGTCCAGTACTGCAGAAGAGCCACACAAGTACATTAATTAAAATGTCTTCCTTCCTTCCTCAATTTTGAGGCATTGTGTGTGTGTGTGTGTGTGTGTGTGTGTGTGTGTGTGCGCGCGCGCGTGCGCGTGCGTGCGCGTGCGCGTGCGTGCGCGTGCGTGTGTGTGTGTGTGTGTGTGTGAAGCGTGCATCCGTAGTGACGTGTGTCATTGCAGATAGTTGTAGTAGCTTTGTAGCTTTGCATCTGGATGTTGAACCCAGCCCTTTCGTGTTGCTTTGGCACAAAACAACTTATATGATGTACAGGGTATGTACGGTAACAACATTAGGAATAATTACAGCTGGGTCCATGTTTACATGTGGATGCAAGCATGGGTGGATTACGGAACAGGCATACCAGGCCCAGGGGCCCAAGAACTCAGGGGCCCCCTAAGCCAGAGCCTCTGTGGGAAGTCACCGTTATTATCTTTACAGTTCTTGTCACAAAGTCAAAGGGCAACATTTTGCCTCAACATTCACTTTGAAGATGTCACAAGAAAGAAACATAATACCTTTTAAGTGAGTGTTTATCCATTCAGTTTATCTATCAGGTTTTAGAGGGGATAAGTACTCTGGGCCCATCAACTCCATCGAGAAATTCAAAAAACAGCATGAAGCGGTCTATACGAGTGTGCCGGTGCTGTAAATCCTGTTGAGATGCATTTGAATATAATTCATATAGTGCATGTTCACAGATGTTTGATGGGCCAGGAGAAAGGTTTTTTTAATTTGAAGTAGTGCAGCTGGTACAGGATGATAAAAAAATCTGAAACACAAGCTCACGAAACACTTCACATTGCGTGCAGAGCTTGTTGATTGGCTTTTTCAAATAGGCAACAACACAAGGGAAAACTAGAAAAAGGTTACAAGACCAAAACACTAAACATAGAAGTACAGACGCTAGGCAGAAGACAACAATTACAATACATAACACAACCTACTGATAACTGATAAGCTATACTAACCAGTAAGACGCCTGAGGTTCGAGAAGCAACCTCGCCCTAAAGGGCGAGGTCGCGTGCACGCATCCGCCTGGGTGAGGGTTGGCTCTGGCGCTTTGGAATTGGGGATCAGATCAACATATCCGCCTGGGTGACAGCAGACTGCTGGGCGAGCGCTGGTGCTTTGGCATGGGGGGTAAGATCTTAATTTTCGGGCCTGTTGAGAACTCATCAGCTGTCATAGTGTCTATGCTAATGTGCTGCACATTTTAAAATTATACTAGAAATATAAGTTATAAAAAGAGAAGTCAATTTACTTAGCCTAAAATGACATGCCGAAAATGGGGATGCCAGGGTTAAAGAGGTGGTCTATTCTGAAGATGAAGCTAAACCTTAAGACCGCCAGGTGGCTAAAACAGGCATTAAATGTGGCGTTGTGAAAGTCTATTCCATATTTGGGATTTAAATAATTGGGTCTTATCAGTACAGTTAGTGCTTCCATCACACGTTACATGAGGGCCATTTAGGTGCAGAGGTGGGTGCGCGTCTCCAATGCGTCGTCATGATAGACATTGCTTGCTTTTCAGAGGACAGTGTTACTTGAGGTCAGGATGAGATCAAGTCCTACCAGTTCTAACTTACCAAACTGAAACTATTTTATTTTTTTGGTAAGGTAGCTTCGATAGTTGGTGACAGCGTGATGAGACATCTTCTATCATGATGAGAAAGTCTTATGCTGTTTTCACAAGGACAGATGCAAAAGATCACAGCATAATTTGTCGCTTTGTAAAATCTGTTGCTCACACGGTCGTAACTGCATCCGTAGTGACGTGTGTCATTGCAGCTAGTTTTGCATCTGGATGTTGAACCCAGCTCAGCTTCAATTTGTAGCTTTGTAGCATATTTGCAGCAGCTACAAACATCGGTTTCATATTTGTATCTTCATGTCGCTGGCTTCCATTGACAATGAATTGTAGACTGTATATTTGCGTCTGCCTGTGTGATAGCAGCATAATGGGGTTGCGTTCACAGTGTGGTTACACAGCAGCATGCCATTCTTTTATCACAACCTGAAAGATTGTATGCACTATCTGCTCCGCTAAGGTGACGGCCATCTTGAAGAAATGGTCGCCATCTTGAATGTTTGAGTGGCCTTTACAGAGAATTTGTGCCAAATGTATCACAACCTGAAATATTATATCATTATATCTTCTCCGCTAAGGTGGCTGCCATAAGAGTGTCAGTGTCCCTTTAAGTATTTGTGCCAAACGTTGTACAACATATTTTGTTTTTTAATAAAGAGGAGAAGAAGCGCTGCATTCATTATGGTTATCAGTAACTGCAAACAGGTGCTTGTTGGAAAGGGTTTGATAATAGAAAAATAAAGTTCCTTCCCCTGTGATAGTGGACTGACAATCATCCAAGTGCAAAAAAAAGAGGTGAACTCAAAGAATATAGGCACTCTGTTCAGAAACGTTTAAAAACTAAAAGCCTCACATATCTTACCCTTTTCTGCACATCGTATCCAAAAAGTAAAGGTCAGATAAAGAGCTAAACTATTTTTACTGGACGAAGAAAATCCAAGTTACGGGTTGAAACAAGCTTAATTTAGCCATATTTTGCAAGGAAGTTGCAGCTGGAGAGGCAGCATTAGCGCCTCCCCTGGTCGAATGTCGAGTGAACTGAAGTCAGTTGGAAAATCTAATTGCGGAAGGCTAAGCCTGAGACCTCATCTCGGAGCTACAGTATGAGTGTAAGGACTGAGGTACAATATGGGGCTAGGGGTAACAACAGAAACCTGAATACACTAACATTGAGGGCAGGATAATACAAGGCAGAGTACGTATGAGTAGTCTGTGCAATTGTGGAAGCAAATGGAGCGCTGGGCCCTAGTAAACCATCGACCCAATACTGATTCTGGTAGTGGGATCTGGTAGTGGCAGGTGAATTTAGATTGCATGCGGGCGTGTGTTCAGTACATCTAATGATTGTCATAAATGATTCCACGGTGCTGTTTGTGAGTCTCAGTATTGACGATGACAAACCAGATGGCCGGTCAGTTCAGCTCATGAGCCGTCGCTGCCGATTCCACAGTCTGTCTACTTGTGAGCTACTGGGAGTTATGACATGAGCTGTTTTACATTGTGGTATTCAAAACAGATCCATCTGGTTGAAGCTTAGCCTATACAATTGCACCCGTCGCTCTGGATTCAATATCTTGAATAGGTAACTGGTAGAATAACAATTAAAGAATTATTTTGTTTATTTAATATTATTTGTCTTTGCTGCTACATCCAGCTATTGAAACAAATGAGTGTCCCCTTGTTAATTAAAATAAATTTGTTCTCATATCTATTTCTATCTTTTAAATTGTAAAATGAGAGCCCACTATTACAGTTTGTGCTTTGTCAAATTCATCAGTTTAGAGCTTGAAACATATTCCATGAAGCAAAACCATTTTTTACAAAGTATCTCTGCAATATAAATATTTAACTTCAATTTTATATCCGTACATTCCGTAGTCCATGGGGCTCTATTCCGGCCATACATCCCAGATACATCATAGACGACTGATACAGCTGGCCACATGAAGCCTGAGATAGACACTGGAGCTACGGACTGATACAGCTGGCCACATGAAGCCTGATAGACACTGGAGCTACGGACTGATACAGCTGGCCACATGAAGCCTGAGATAGACACTGGAGCTACGTCATTCCCATGTGTATCTTGAGATCCCATGATCCAATTTTTGACAGTAACTTAAAATAAAAGAATGGACTAGAATGACTAGAATACTGCTATAGAACGTCTCAGTCCTGCCCCCTTTCATGACGACGCCAGGCCCAGGAAATGAATCCCAATGCATTTTTCCCATAGACATTTCAAAAAGTATTTATTTAAAGACCTTTTAAGCGTCGTACGAAGCCAACTCGAGTTGTGACAAATCATGACAACAAACACAATATTTTGGACCAAACAAATAATTACAAAGAAGAAAAACAACAAAAAAAGTGTTGTAACCTGCCGGTTTTTTCTACTTTCTAATTCTTTGTTTGGCCCAAAACATTGTGTTTATTGTCATGATTTGTCACGACAAGAGTTGGCTTTGTCCGCGGCGTAAACATCTTTAAATAAATACTTTCTGAAAAGTCTTTGAGGAAAATGAACGGGGATTTCTTTTCCGGGTCTCTCTCGGGGGTGGGACTGCGACGCTCTATTAAAGAACTGAACTAACTTGTACTTAATATGTTAATATTGCACAAACTAAAAGGAACTAATTAAAACTGTAAATGGGACACACACACACACACACACACACACACACACACACACACACACACACACACACACACACACACACACACACACACACACACACACACACACACACACACACACACACACACACACACACACACACACACACACACACACACACACACACACACACACACACCGGCTGCAACATACAGTATATGGATGGCTTCGGACGAGCATTAGCATTTCCTGCTCCTCCTAAGGGCTGACATTACATCACAGAGTCAAAAATGAGTTCAGCAGGAAAAGGCAAGTCAAGTGTCCATTTTCTCTTCGGTTGAACTATTTTAGGTGGAGGTGGTGTATGTCCCTCAGTCAGACAGTCAGTATCCCAGACAAAGCTACTTCCACCACTAAAATAGAGTGCTTTTATGGCTAATCCATAGTCAGACTAAACAGGTACTGGGGAAAAAGCAGAACTGTCCATGGTCAGACAACCATGGCATTAAAACAGACTGAATACAACACATCCTAATATTATATATACATTTAAAAAAAAACTGCCTGCAGATCATCAGCAAATCTTTCACCTTACTTCTCTGTGGCATGAAATATCCACTCCAGTCTTTTCTGAATTGATTATCACCTCTGGATGCCTCTCCGTTACCTCTGTCTCTAGACTATATCCACCTCTGGATGCCTCTCCATTACCTCTGTCTCTAGACTATATCACCTCTGGATGCCTCTCCGTTACCTCTGTCTCTAGACTATATCCACCTCTGGATGCCTCTCCGTTACATCTGTCTCTAGACTATATCCACCTCTGGATGCCTCTCCGTTACCTCTGTCTCTAGACTATATCCACCTCTGGATGCCTCTCCGTTACCTCTGTCTCTAGACTATATCACCTCTGGATGCCTCTCCATTACCTCTGTCTCTAGACTATATCCACCTCTGGATGCCTCTCCGTTACCTCTGTCTCTAGACTATATCCACCTCTGGATGCCTCTCCGTTACCTCTGTCTCTAGACTATATCCACCTCTGGATGCCTCTCCATTACCTCTGTCTCTAGACTATATCCACCTCTGGATGCCTCTCCGTTACCTCTGTCTCTAGACTATATCCACCTCTGGATGCCTCTCCGTTACCTCTGTCTCTAGACTATATCCACCTCTGGATGCCTCTCCGTTACCTCTGTCTCTAGACTATATCCACCTCTGGATGCCTCTCCGTTACCTCTGTCTCTAGACTATATCCACCTCTGGATGCCTCTCCGTTACCTCTGTCTCTAGACTATATCCACCTCTGGATGCCTCTCCGTTACCTCTGTCTCTAGACTATATCCACCTCTGGATGCCTCTCCGTTACCTCTGTCTCTAGACTATATCCACCTCTGGATGCCTCTCCGTTACCTCTGTCTCTAGACTATATCACCTCTGGATGCCTCTCCGTTACCTCTGTCTCTAGACTATATCACCTCTGGATGCCTCTCCGTTACCTCTGTCTCTAGACTATATCCACCTCTGGATGCCTCTCCGTTACCTCTGTCTCTAGACTATATCCACCTCTGGATGCCTCTCCGTTACCTCTGTCTCTAGACTATATCACCTCTGGATGCCTCTCCATTACCTCTGTCTCTAGACTATATCCACCTCTGGATGCCTCTCCGTTACCTCTGTCTCTAGACTATATCCACCTCTGGATGCCTCTCCGTTACCTCTGTCTCTAGACTATATCCACCTCTGGATGCCTCTCCGTTACCTCTGTCTCTAGACTATATCCACCTCTGGATGCCTCTCCGTTACCTCTGTCTCTAGACTATATCACCTCTGGATGCCTCTCCATTACCTTTGTCTCTAGACTATATCACCTCTGGATGCCTCTCCGTTACCTCTGTCTCTAGACTATATCACCTCTGGATGCCTCTCCGTTACCTCTGTCTCTAGACTATATCACCTCTGGATGCCTCTCCATTACCTTTGTCTCTAGACTATATCCACCTCTGGATGCCTCTCCGTTACCTCTGTCTCTAGACTATATCACCTCTGGATGCCTCTCCATTACCTCTGTCTCTAGACTATATCCACCTCTGGATGCCTCTCCGTTACCTCTGTCTCTAGACTATATCACCTCTGGATGCCTCTCCGTTACCTCTGTCTCTAGACTATATCCACCTCTGGATGCCTCTCCGTTACCTCTGTCTCTAGACTATATCACCTCTGGATGCCTCTCCGTTACCTCTGTCTCTAGACTATATCCACCTCTGGATGCCTCTCCGTTACCTCTGTCTCTAGACTATATCACCTCTGGATGACTCTCCGTTACCTCTGTCTCTAGACTATATCCACCTCTGGATGCCTCTCCGTTACCTCTGTCTCTAGACTATATCACCTCTGGATGACTCTCCATTACCTCTGTCTCTAGACTATATCCACCTCTGGATGCCTCTCCGTTACCTCTGTCTCTAGACTATATCCACCTCTGGATGCCTCTCCGTTACCTCTGTCTCTAGACTATATCCACCTCTGGATGCCTCTCCGTTACATCTGTCTCTAGACTATATCCACCTCTGGATGCCTCTCCGTTACCTCTGTCTCTAGACTATATCCACCTCTGGATGCCTCTCCGTTACCTCTGTCTCTAGACTATATCACCTCTGGATGCCTCTCCGTTACCTCTGTCTCTAGACTATATCCACCTCTGGATGCCTCTCCGTTACCTCTGTCTCTAGACTATATCACCTCTGGATGCCTCTCCATTACCTCTGTCTCTAGACTATATCCACCTCTGGATGCCTCTCCGTTACCTCTGTCTCTAGACTATATCCACCTCTGGATGCCTCTCCGTTACCTCTGTCTCTAGACTATATCCACCTCTGGATGCCTCTCCGTTACCTCTGTCTCTAGACTATATCCTCTGGATGCCTCTCCGTTACCTCTGTCTCTAGACTATATCACCTCTGGATGCCTCTCCGTTACCTCTGTCTCTAGACTATATCACCTCTGGATGCCTCTCCGTTACCTCTGTCTCTAGACTATATCCTCTGGATGCCTCTCCGTTACCTCTGTCTCTAGACTATATCCACCTCTGGATGCCTCTCCGTTACCTCTGTCTCTAGACTATATCACCTCTGGATGCCTCTCCGTTACCTCTGTCTCTAGACTATATCACCTCTGGATGCCTCTCCGTTACCTCTGTCTCTAGACTATATCCACCTCTGGATGCCTCTCCGTTACCTCTGTCTCTAGACTATATCACCTCTGGATGCCTCTCCGTTACCTCTGTCTCTAGACTATATCCACCTCTGGATGCCTCTCCGTTACCTCTGTCTCTAGACTATATCCACCTCTGGATGCCTCTCCGTTACCTCTGTCTCTAGACTATATCACCTCTGGATGACTCTCCGTTACCTCTGTCTCTAGACTATATCACCTCTGGATGCCTCTCCGTTACCTCTGTCTCTAGACTATATCCACCTCTGGATGCCTCTCCGTTACCTCTGTCTCTAGACTATATCCACCTCTGGATGCCTCTCCGTTACATCTGTCTCTAGACTATATCCACCTCTGGATGCCTCTCCGTTACCTCTGTCTCTAGACTATATCACCTCTGGATGCCTCTCCGTTACATCTGTCTCTAGACTATATCCACCTCTGGATGCCTCTCCGTTACCTCTGTCTCTAGACTATATCACCTCTGGATGCCTCTCCGTTACCTCTGTCTCTAGACTATATCACCTCTGGATGCCTCTCCGTTACCTCTGTCTCTAGACTATATCCACCTCTGGATGCCTCTCCGTTACCTCTGTCTCTAGACTATATCCACCTCTGGATGCCTCTCCGTTACCTCTGTCTCTAGACTATATCACCTCTGGATGCCTCTCCATTACCTTTGTCTCTAGACTATATCACCTCTGGATGCCTCTCCGTTACCTCTGTCTCTAGACTATATCCACCTCTGGATGCCTCTCCGTTACCTCTGTCTCTAGACTATATCACCTCTGGATGCCTCTCCGTTACCTCTGTCTCTAGACTATATCCACCTCTGGATGCCTCTCCGTTACCTCTGTCTCTAGACTATATCACCTCTGGATGCCTCTCCGTTACATCTGTCTCTAGACTATATCCACCTCTGGATGCCTCTCCGTTACCTCTGTCTCTAGACTATATCACCTCTGGATGCCTCTCCGTTACCTCTGTCTCTAGACTATATCCACCTCTGGATGCCTCTCCGTTACCTCTGTCTCTAGACTATATCACCTCTGGATGCCTCTCCGTTACCTCTGTCTCTAGACTATATCCACCTCTGGATGCCTCTCCGTTACCTCTGTCTCTAGACTATATCACCTCTGGATGCCTCTCCATTACCTCTGTCTCTAGACTATATCCACCTCTGGATGCCTCTCCGTTACCTCTGTCTCTAGACTATATCCACCTCTGGATGCCTCTCCGTTACATCTGTCTCTAGACTATATCACCTCTGGATGACTCTCCGTTACCTCTGTCTCTAGACTATATCACCTCTGGATGCCTCTCCGTTACCTCTGTCTCTAGACTATATCCACCTCTGGATGCCTCTCCGTTACCTCTGTCTCTAGACTATATCCACCTCTGGATGCCTCTCCGTTACCTCTGTCTCTAGACTATATCCTCTGGATGCCTCTCCGTTACCTCTGTCTCTAGACTATATCCACCTCTGGATGCCTCTCCGTTACCTCTGTCTCTAGACTATATCCACCTCTGGATGCCTCTCCGTTACCTCTGTCTCTAGACTATATCCTCTGGATGCCTCTCCGTTACCTCTGTCTCTAGACTATATCCTCTGGATGCCTCTCCATTACCTCTGTCTCTAGACTATATCCACCTCTGGATGACTCTCCGTTACCTCTGTCTCTAGACTATATCACCTCTGGATGACTCTCCGTTACCTCTGTCTCTAGACTATATCACCTCTGGATGCCTCTCCGTTACCTCTGTCTCTAGACTATATCCTCTGGATGCCTCTCCGTTACCTCTGTCTCTAGACTATATCCTCTGGATGCCTCTCCGTTACCTCTGTCTCTAGACTATATCCTCTGGATGCTTCTCCGTTACCTCTGTCTCTAGACTATATCCCGTATTTCAGTGCTCCTTTTTGCCCGTCTCTCACCATCACATTGTCTCTTTAACCTCTCTCACACATAGCAGATCAGAACACAGAGTAATAACAAGCATCACTTCCTCCACGGATGGATAGTAGATGTTGTGAAAGAGACAGCCGTGCACTCAAGCAGGAATGCACTAAATGCACCTAGTGAGCCTCTCCCGCTCCCCCTTTCCCCCTCTCCCTCCACGGCTTAGAGACACCTAGTGAGCCTCTCCTGTTCCCTCTTTCCCCCTCTCCCTCCACGGCTTAGAGACTTATGACATCACACTGACTGGAAAGGCGCAGATGCCAAGTATGATGTATGCTTTTGGTCTCTGTGCTACATCTATTAGAGCCAAAAAAGCACTTACAAAAATAGATCTCAGTGTTCACTTGAATCTGCCCTGTAACGGGTGGTGGCTACATCAGGTGAGACAACAAAGCTAATATACCTAGTGAAGATGTTCCCAGGACATAATAGATTACTTTTCTTGTGACCACCGCACTCTGGCTTATGGTGCGTTACCCGTTCAAATCATATCATAAATAAGTGTCTTGACACTGATGAAGGCTGGATAGCCGAAACGTTTGTCTTTGATTATGCAAGAATAAAAACAAAAAAATGCAGTCTTGGTGTGTGCGACCTATTACCGTTACCCAGGACATAATAAACATACTTCAATGTATTTATCCATGATTAACAAACGTACCCGTCTGAATTGTCCTGATGCGTACACCACTCATCTAGCGCTCTAAGCAGAGCAAAACAAACATGTTGAACTACTTATATACTGTCTTGACTCAAATGTTCAAACAAGTCCCCTCCCCTTAGAGTCCACAAACCTGGCCAGTATCATCACTGTAGGATTAGTCGGGTCGTATTAACTTAAGGTTCACCATTCCAGAAGGACCAGTTTTATGCAATACTGACAGGACTGTACGATGTATTTGCAGATCTCAGAACACAGATAAGAAAAGAATGTCTCAGTACTCCTGACTGTTCAAGGGTCAGATAAAAGAGCACCATAAAGGAGCACCATAAAAGACTACCTGTCTGCAATTTGCAACTGGTGCTAGAAGTCTTCTTGACACCAGAAATGCCCCCCCCCAACTGTTTTCTGTACATAGGCTATACGTTAATTGCTATTAGTGTTGATGATTTCTTGTATGTAATTGTATGTCTTTAAATGTCTTGATGAATTGAATACATAGGATCACAATGGTAACAAGCCCTTATGATTTTTTGCATTATCCTTTTAGCACCACTGTACTAGTCTATTTGTAAACTGCTAATAATGTTATATTAAATCAATCAATGATATGGACAGGACACATCCTAACTTTTAGTCGTTTAATACTGACTTGCAATGACAAATCAGTACGAAAGCTTCATGGGGAAAAAATAAAAATAAAAGCAATGGTGAAAGGTATCTCGTCAGACAGCACTGTTTTGATCTAGGAGCCTGCTGTCATACTGGTGGTGACTTACAGTATAAAGCAAGCAGTGACAAATGAGCACCATGCATGCCCCCCCCCCCCCCCCTCCAAACCCCCACCCCCCTGCACACGCACACGCACACAAGAAGTGAACGACGTAAATCAAGCAATATCAAATAAGTGCATGCAGCAAAAGGAAACTCATTAGGGCATGTCACACACAATCACCTGTTAGCAAATTTTGGCCCAACTAATAAGGAAATAAGTTGTGAATACAGAAAGGTGAGAATGAGCAGCCATACCTTCTCTCTCTCCAGTCCGGTCAAAACAGCCCATATCCCCATGCAGTCCCACCCCTTAGGATAGACGAGCAGAGCAAGACACCAGGGAGGGAGTGAGGGAGGAGTGTAGACTAGAGGCAAGCACAAACCTGCAGTTTCACACCTCCTCTAAAACCATGGAATCTACAGTAAATCTAGGATAGACAGAGGCTGCCAACTGTACTCCTTGTATTAATTTAACTCTGAGCCTAAACCCTGAGTAATTGTATCCAAATGGACCCGCAAGGGTGTTATTTGGTAACACTTTAATTACAAATTGATACATTTCACTGTGTACTGTATGAATGCACACACACAATTGTTATCTGAATTGCTTTATCGTTACCCTTTTGGTTGTCTTTCATACTTCTCAAACATTTGTAATCTCTTTTCCAAGGGAGACCTAGTCAGCTATGGGAGCTTTAAGAACTCTCAAAACTACACCACTCCAGAAGTATGCAATTCATTGCATTGTTTGCACTGTGTGTGGCTATATTGCCTTGTACATATGACCCGGAACTTGGCATACACACATTGATTGCAGCCACGTGAAGCCCTCCTGAGCAAGACACTCAAGACACTGCTCAGTACAATCCTCAGTGTTAATATGAGTCCATTCTCACAACTGCGATACATTGTGATACAGAGCGGCAATTTTCAGCAAAGATATTTAGTGCAAAAGATAGGCAAAAACAGGAGGGGGACTAGTATAGAGCCCTGGTAATTGGTCTGTCATGTAGGTCCGGGCTCGGATCACAAGTCGGACGTAAAAGTTACAGATTGCAGCTTTAACACCGAAACTTTCACTGTGTGCATATTCATGTTTTAAGTGGTATCACTCTTAGGAGGATTGCCCCCACAACAAGGCAACACAATCACACTGGATATTTAATGCCATTGCTTCATCACTAACATTTACAAGCCAGGACAGCTTCTAAGGGCCCTTGGCATCTCCCAAACTTTCCACCTACTGTATTGATTTGGCACGGTCTATACACATGCAAAAACGCACATGCAAGTTTTGTCTCGCTTCAATAAGAAAGATTGTGGACCAGCTGTGGTGGTGATGTCATCCTTGGGTCCGTGCATGTGTAAGTTGTACAAACAAAATACAAAAAAGCTTTGTGCTTTTGCTATGCTGGGTTATCTTATCAGATGTAAATTCGTTTCTGCTAGACTTATCAATACAAACACAGCACTGCCACACATCACATATATATCACTCTGTATAGGAATCTGGTCTGCAGATAACATTTACAACAACACAATTAATATATATTTCTTTCAATAAATCCAGTACGACTCTTAAAGTTCAGATTTAATCTGGCATCTGGAGATGTATGCAAATCCATAAATCCTAACCAGAAAGGATGAGATACGTGCCATGGGTGGCGGCGAGGAGTGAGAGTGAGATGAGAGAGAACCTTTCATCATTTAATCTTTATGATTAAACGAGTGGGTGAGGATTAGATGTTATGACATGAGTCACTGGGAAGTCTGTGTATGAGAACTGTGAATTCTCAACTGACTTTACATTGGGGCACTAAGTGAACATGTGTATTTTCAAGGACACAATCTAACCTACATAATATTACACTAATACGATAAATATAATGCCAATTCAACTCAAAACTGGACTACCGTTTTATAATTCCTATCCATATTGTGAATCATAAATTATGTCTCATCTTGAACCAGTTTTATTTTCTTGTTCGTAGTCCTTGTTGTTTCATAAATCAGTGTGATGCCCCCTCTAGTGGATCACAGAGGAAATGTGTGAGAAAAGGGGAGCAGGAGAGGACAAAAGCAGGAGAGGAGGCGGCTTGAGACTCATTTGGAAGGGTTAAATAGGTGAACACTCAATGTCACTGTATGCCTTGATTTCACCACGTAGAATGTACTCATTAAAACAAAAAAGGAAATCGAGGGACAGTTTTTTGTGTGTATTTCCTACTCTATGTTGGAAAAGAAATCATGCAAATCATAGTCCCTCAAACTATGCATTTCTAATTTCACATGCCCCGAAGCAGAAGTGAAACCTCAGAGGACCTCAACAATCTCAGCCATCGCTATAATATCACCATTATCCGAGGCAATCACTCTCTCTTCTTCCCTCAGTTAGTTTATTGAGTGACTCGTGCTTTGTCTGTCATAATGAAGCTCTCCCCGTTTCCCCCCAGCTAACGAGACGTTCATTAATCTACACTAAAATGATTCCAATCGTTCCAGAGAATGGAGCAATTAGAATGCGGTGGATAATTAAAAAGTGTCCCATTTTTTAAAAGGGACCATCCGCCGCCTCCTGTGCCTAAACCGTCATCCCACCATGTTACCCGAGGCCGAGGGTATAATCTGGGTGAATACTTAGCGCTGCATTTCAAGCTAGTCTGAGAGACCGCAGAGAATTCGAGAGGAGCAGGCGATCAACCTGAACAAAAAGGCAAAACCCAAGTCTTGTGTCTCACAGGAAACAATTAAAAGAAAAATAATTTAAAAAGGAGAAAGAGTGACAGAAATGTGCAGTGTTTTTTGGCAGCTCCGCAGCATTCTGTGGCCGACTTGGCTCATGTTGACTCAAACAGGTCAGAGGGACAACCCAGAGAGCTTAGAGCTCAGGTCAGGCCTCAGAGACAGGTTGGAGAGGTTGATGATGTCTCACAACCAAAAGGAGCCTCATGTTTATGGTAATGACAGCAGAGGGTCAGGGGGGTTGATAGAGAGAGCAACAGTGGGAGGGAAGGAGGGGTTGAGGTGTGTGTGTGTGTGTGTGTGTGTGTGTGTGTGTGTGTGTGTGTGTTCGCGTGCGTGCAAGGTAGAAATGGAATGATCTGAACAGTCTGCTGTCCATGTTTTATTGCCGTCATGTTTCGTTACTGTGTTGTTACGTCCTGAGCCAATACCACAGAGATGTTCAATGTCGTTACGGCTATACTGTGATAACAAATCGGAGAAATCTGTCTCTGACAAGAGGAGCACAACGACAAGGCAAAGGCAGTATGACAGTGTGACGAGGACAGGACGACAGAGAGAGGGATACACTAAGCCGTCACATCTCCAGGAAGGACTCGGACATAACCCTGCAGAGAGAGGGATACACTAAGCTGTCACATCTCGAGGAAGGACTCGGACATAACCCTGCACCTGAATTATGAAGGCTAATTATGTGATGACGAGACAGATGGCAATGGGGGGGAAGAGAGTGAGAGAGAGTAGAGTAATAGGAGAGCGGACAGAGCACTGTAGCACAGAGTAAAGGAAGGATACAGATGGTGAGAGAGAATAAACGAGACAGGAGGTGATAGACTGAAAAGAAAGGTGAGACTTCTAGTAATATAACCTGGCTCAGCACTAAACACAGAGGGACAACAGCAGACAGCTCGGACCATTTGGGCTGAAAGGCCACAGTAAGCATTTACTGTGCTGTGATTTACCTTACACTATTTATTTTAGGCCATGCAAGCTTATTTGTATAGCACATCTCATACACAAGGGAGCTTGATGGCCCGAAATAACAAAACAGGCAAGGACATCTGTATGCATTGTATAAGATATCCTGCATAGTGCATACTGTATGAAATGTGTGATTCGGTAAAATGCACAGGACGGAAGCCTGCTTCACTTTCAAACCTATAAAAGATGTTATGAAACTAGACCTCATCTCAGGAATTCCAACTCCATGCATACCATCCCCCGCACCAGGTAAATTCTGATTACATCATGTGAAATTAACTCCATATGTGGGCTTCAGCGCACTCTCTGTAACTCAACCATCTGTTTTATCATGTCTTTAAAAGATGTCCCATTACCGTAGCATGAAGAATCCTTTGTGCGAACGCCCGGTCATTAAAGAGATAACAGACACTGAACTGCTTGATTCTGTGGAGATAATCTTCTATATCACAGTACTTTCAAACCAACATATTGAACCTCTAAACCACTGATTGTCAATGTGGGGTCTGGGGACCCCCAGGGTCCCTGAGGGGGTAAATGATTGATAGTAATCCAACACCTGTGGACTCTTACAGATCTGTAATTCCAAGAGTGTATGGAACCTAATGGACCCTTACGGGTCCATATGGTTCCATTTTGTACACACTCAGAGTTAAATTACCACTGGGTTTTACAGTGTAGATTGGTAACCCAGACATAAAATCGGGTCTGTGGCCTAATGCACTGTCAAACTGTGAAATTAAAAAGGTTAGAACCACCACTGTAGATAATCTACTTTATCACGGTGGTGCTTTCAAGCCAACACAGTGGAATCTCTCTTCTAGATTCAATCATTGCTCGTACAGAGAGTAGATATAATATGTCAGCATGTCTCTTTGGGAATCTCTTCTCCCTCCTCATCTCCATCCGTCTCGTCTACACTAGTAATGGCACCAACTAGTAATGGCACATTGAAGTCACAGAAGCAACCCTCATATCCAGTCTGGGAAGCCAACATTGACCCCGGTCATTACATTTCGCTCCAGACTGAAGCCCACTGACTCACACATCGACACACATCCCAGAGCGGGAAGAGACTGCTAGACCACTGTCCTTTGTTCACGCCATGGCTGCTGACAGGGACAGAGGTAAAAAACTGTTTCCCAGTGGTTACCGGGTTATCAGGCCGTTGCCGCGGTAATGGAAGTGACAACCGTGTCCCAGGGAGACGGGCTGGCACACGACGTGTCCCAGCAATCACAGGCCCGACCCCTGATGAGACCAGACGTAATCTTAATTAGATAGTGACACTGATACTCACCCTGTCTCACTTGCATGTGCGCGCGCACACACACACGTCTGTGGGCACAGTCTCTCGCACACGCACGCATGCAAACACGCACACACGCGCACCCCCCCCCCCCCCCCCCCCGTCCCCCCCCCCCGTCTGTGGGCACAGTCGCACATACACATGAGCACACAAACACATCTGTTGATGCATTAATTTATGGTGTGTGTGTGTGTGTGTGTGTGTGTGTGTGTGTGTGTGTGTGTGTGTGTGTGTGTGTGTGTGTGTGTGTGTGTGTGTGGGAGAGAGAGAGACAGGAGCACACATGGCAATTAGAACACGTGGATGCACACAGTAACACATCGGCGGTGCATTCATCTGCATCAGAAAATTATTTGGGTTTTCAGTCATTTTCAGTTAGAAATGCACTCTTGTGAATTGACTTGGGCTTCTAAATACGTCTAGTTTACATACGAGTGCCTCTCCAGTGGCTGGTTTCAGAACAGCTGTGTGAGTAGTTCATTTCCAATGCGTGTCTGTGCACGCACACATTTCCTCTCTCAGATCTTCACATTCCAACCAATCCACTGACCCGTCTTTAAAAAGGTCACATATATCAACCACACAAGAAAGAATCTACAAACACGACCTGCATGAGGTCATCTTGACCCTTCATGTCTGTTTTTATAACCAGAAACAGATTGAACTTGAAACTGTTCCACATCTGTTATGCACACACCACACACTCATATAATACACCGGCATCAGAGTCAGGCATGCACGTTGGTCCACACACAGATGTGCGATCTGCTCTTTATGAATGCACCTGACCGGTGGCTGAAGAAGTTGGACACTCAATACCACTCTGAATTCTCATACAACACTGTACTCTTTATGCTGCTGTTAAGTGGCCATCTCTGTACCAGCATTTCAGCAGATTTAGAATGTGTTCGTTTTCATATAAATTGCTCCTGTGTTCTGTGTCCATACATGAAACCACAATCAGTATGGCCTGCACTCTGGCGATACCTGACAGATGTTGGTCCCCAGAGGTAGAACAGAAATAGACAAACAAGCTTTTACACTTCACTTTCCACCTGGAATAACGCACAGAAGTGTAATGTACTGGAATTGCCAGAGCTACTTACCAGTGGTAATTTAAGGATTGAGAAAATAATACTCTTGGTGGTCAATATTAAAACAATAAAAATGTCATGAAATAAATATAAAACCTGTTGGATATAGTGTGTGTCTTAATATTTGGTTACTTGAATTGATCATGGATATTGTTGTTGTTACGTTGCTACAATATTCATGCTGCTCTCTTGGCCTTTTATCTGGTTAATTACTGTATATACTGTACTGTCTACTTGTGAGGGCATGTTTGGTGTATGTTATTCTCTAACCTCTAATAACTAGACTTCTATCTTCAAATGTGGAAGCACAAGGAAACGCACACTCAAAAATATGTATGGGCGATGACGTCACTGACAGAACGAGATGTGAAAAGTGCAGCTTGCCCCTGAAGCCAAAAGCAGCTCATCAACAGCCTGAAAGATGGCAATGCAACAATGCAGCTCATCATCCACACAGAATCCGCCTCAGACAGCAGCACAGAGCCAGGGGTCACATGCTGATACCAATACCAACAAGTCATGGTCTTTGTCTCTGCAATGCATCCTAGTGCACAGGCATCATATTCCATCCATCACAGATTAAAGGCTCAGTCTGCCATTCCCCATCCTAGTATTAGTAACCCATGAAGGTTTCCAAAGTCGTTCATTTGAAAAACATATCCCCGCACTCTTAAACAGGGGAAAATAAACTCTACAGTATGTCTATTCCAAATTCACCATTTAGAATGAAACATGACACCCAATCTTATGAGTTGTAAAGCTGCATTAAAAACAATAATATCAAAATAAAAAGACATGTGAATAAAGATACTTAATTGTGAGTAGTGTTTTGGAATAGATGTCTACACATGCTCCCCCTTGGGTAACATCATAAACATGTCTTTACCTTATGTCCAGCTTCAGTGCTGTTCTTGTCATCCAATTGTCCTACAGGGCTCTGTGGCACAAACTGAGGGCTGTCCAACACCGTCTCATCCAGACTGTCCACCGTCAACCCTGACACCTCATCCAAAATGTCCTCTGCACACAAGAAGAGAGAGAAAGCGGCTTTACTGAATAAGCATGCGTGTGTTATATCAAAATGATGAGTTTTCTCAGATGGGTGGCTGGCATCTCCCTCAGGGAGGGTGAGAAGTTCAGTCACCCAGGAGAGACTCTGCTTCTACACTTGCCTCTAATTCACTTGGAAAGGAGCTAAGGTGGTTCGGGCATCTAAAGTAGTATACGGGCCGTCTCCCTATAGGGAGGCCCTTGGTGTATGCAGGGCTGGACTGGCCACAGGACGTACCGGGCATATAATAATATTTTTCTTTTTGACAGGCAGGCAGGCCAATAGGCGGCAGGCCACCAGGAAAGGTCCGGGCGTGCTGCCATTCTGCCAGTCCCATCATGATAATTTCACTGTACCTGTATCAGTGAGTGACAAATAAACCCTCTACAAAGGGTTGTGTAGTTGTCTGTTGGTTTGTATCATTTATGTTGTTCTGTAAAAGTGGTGGTATTAGTGGCTTGTTTGTTTGTGTGTGCCTCGACGGAGCGGGCGGTAGAGTTTCTGCTATCTGCGTGCTGGTTATGGTGGGCTGGTCTGCGCCAAATTCACGCGAGAATGACCGGGCCGAATTTTTGTCCCAGTCCAGCCCTGGGTGTATGTCCCACTGGGAGGAGACAACCAGTCTCCCTATAGGGAGGCCCTTGGTGTATGTCCCACTGGGAGGAGACAACCAGTCTCCCTATAGGGAGGCCCTTGGTGTATGTCCCACTGGGAGGAGACAACCAGTCTCCCTATAGGGAGGCCCTTGGTGTATGTCCCACTGGGAGGAGACAACCAGGCAGGCCAAGGATAATATCTCCACACTGGCCTTGGAACGCCTCAGCATGCCCCAGGATGAAGTTTTTTTTAATCTATTTGACGAGCAAGTATTTTACAAGATACTTTTTGATATCATGCAGCTGTCACGATATCTAGATATCATATAATCGTGCCCATCTCTGTCACTATCAGACGACTACCTACAGTACTGTATCAAACCTTCCCCTTTGTGCACGGGTAACTCATAACAATAACACCAGACACTGCTTGTCTTGTTGACTCTCGGCCCAACACCCCGAGTACTGCACGCCATGCATAACGACAGCTTCCCACCATTTAGGGAGTCACATTAATATTCAACTGCTACTGGAGGCCGAACATAAAGCAATGGCAGTTTGTCAGCCTGAGCGCTGCAACGCTCCAGTTCGGAGGGAATACAAATGACGTCCTTGCATAGATAAAAAGGGAGCAGGTCAGAGAGCGAGCAGCGTTCTGCCCATCTGCCAGGAGGTTGGATGTCAGACAGTATCTATGAATAATTAGTAGATCACCCCATTCACCTCCCGCTTAAAAATAAAATAAAATAAAAAGAGAATCGCTGCCCTCACCTGCATGCCCCCTTTCCCTGGAGATATTTGCAGTGAGCGAACAAACATGAATTAACACAAAAGAAAAATAGACCTAGAAGGAATTTGTATTGGCATTGGTGCAGGGATTCCCCGTATAAAACGCTAAGTGAACAGTGTTAAGTGGACACCCAAATTGATTGTTGTATTTAGTCATGGGCCCCATTCTGAAAATATTTTATGCCACAGACTCCACATAGGGAAGATTTGTGTTAAAATAGTCAAAAATAGATGATCAACAAACTCTTGTGAGCCTGTTGATCGACTATTTTTGAATATCCGAAGTATAAAATATGGGATTTTTATGCTATTTTAACACATTTTACTGGTGACCCCCTGGAGCCCCAATTAGAGGACCACTGAACAATTTAGACTTCCATTCTATTTTTCAGAACATTTACGCTGCAGATAGAGGGCACTAGTCTGCAGCTTCTGAGTTATTTGTGTTTCATCTTGGCAAAGGAAGTTCAGTCTGCTAAAATTTGAATAATGACATTATTGTAGCCCCCATTTTGTTTACCCTACCCTCCCAAATATGTTTTTGTGTAGTTACTGTATACATATTTCTTTAAGTGATTCTCAAAAAGACACGTGATGTGGAATGATTACCTTGACTCTGGGAGAAGATGTCAGTGGCCTGGTCCTGCTCCGAGCGCTGTGGGGGGAGGGAGCACAGCATGCGAGGGTCCAGCAGGGGCACGGTGCTGACGCTTAGGGTCAACGCTGGGTGGATGAAGGCAGCCCGCATGTCCTCCATCTGGAGGGCCGACGCAGGCTTGCCGTTTAGTAAGAGGATCTCATCACCCGCTCTCAAACCTGAAAGTGAACGCGCAGTGGGACAGAGCATGAGAAAGAGGTGATCGAGGCCATGATGCTTCAGCCCAGGGACGCGGTTTGCCACACAGGAGTGCTTCACTCACCAAAACACATACAGTACATAACTACACAGGAAAATCCTCAGCGTACATTTAGCTCTGAGCATGTTTAAATGTAACCAGATGGATCATTATTATGGGTCCATCTGGTTATACATTTGTATACTCTCACAGAGTTACAAATTGATACATTAGCACAGAGGAATTTACTATGCT
Organism: Electrona antarctica; assembly: GCF_951216825.1. Taxonomy (NCBI): domain Eukaryota; kingdom Metazoa; phylum Chordata; class Actinopteri; order Myctophiformes; family Myctophidae; genus Electrona; species Electrona antarctica. Next base: position 45,225,689 of record NC_136789.1, on the reverse strand, counting down.
AAGCTTCACTTCATTTACTTTAACATTGCTACAAAAAATATATTAACAAGCTACAGTACAAGCTGATATTGCTGAGTAACTGTAGCTCCTGTGTGTGTGTGTGTGTGTGTGTGTGTGTGTGTGTGTGTGTGTGTATGTGTGTGTGTGTGTGTGTGTGTGTGTGTGTGTGTGTGTGTGTGTGCGTGCGTGCGCGCATATCTGTCTATATAATTAATGTATTTATTTTAATGCACAATATCAAACCCAAATATAAAATACTGAACAATGGCAAGTGAGAGTTACAGTATACTTGAACCCTTAAAAAAATAAATGTGAAACAAGGTGACACACAGTAAGAGAGAGAACATAATATTGAATGCCACAGACGAATAACAGTCTAAGTCCACACTATTGATCCATAATGTATAAATGATAGATAAGGGTTCAGGACAACGAGGCCTTTTCGTGGAGGGGTCAGAATGAAATTTGGATTTAGACAGTTTTTCATCTGTGGTACTAATTATGTTTCCTGGTGCAGGACACCATCACACAGCCCAGCCTTTCTATGGCACATGTTACATGACATTGCAAACTGTCATTCAAAACAGGTATAAATGATGTACAGTACAGTAAACACCAAACATACAGCCTCTCTGCTGTTCGCCTTCAACAGCAGGCAGCACCATGGTCACATATAAGTATGGACTATTATCTTGTTCCTATGCATTAAAAATGCAGTCTTCGATGCTTGTTTGCCAGAGGCAAATCATGATATAACAAGACTGGATAGGTTCAAACAGTAGGGTGTAATGCTTGTCTTTCCCTGTCCCATCATCACTGTGCTTTCTGTCCGTCCATATGGTGAATAATCCAGGCAGTGTCTTGGAACAGAGTTGTTCAGTTTGGCTGTCTCTGTTTTCTGGGCCCTCCCTTTTGCCACCTGCGCCCTAGTCACCTAATTACTTCTCAGTCTCCAACCAATTAGCTGGCAAGATTGTCCAATAATATAGATTGGATGTGACAGTAGTGGTTTAGAAAATGAAATATCTCTCACCTACCTTCAGTACAAAGGCCAGACTAAAGGGTTTGGTACTCTTGACACACATGAATCTAAATTATATTGTCAATAGTTAAAAATATATATTTATTTTTCAAATAAAAAGTAAAAAATAATAACAACTGAAGTAGACAATCTACAAGTTAGGTCACAACATGTTGCATCGTGACGCGTTGTGAGCTTATCACCTATTTTAGCAAATTGTCACACAAGAATTATATAGTGTGTGTACAGTATATGTGTGGGTGTGTGCGTGCATGTGCATACAGTAAATGTGGGGGTCTTAGTATTGTCAGATGTACAGTAAGAAGGGCTCCAAGGTAAAAAGCTTGCTTTGGAAAATGATCAGCAGTAATGTCAAGTATACGGTGAGTCATAGTTAATGGGGTAAACATGCCAGACCACCAATATGGTCCTTTAATTCACATTGCATTCCATCTAATGGAAATAGCAGACAGTCTGAAACGCTGTGAAGCTGTTTTAAAATAATAATGCCTCACCACCACCACCACCAACCAACACCCAACACGCGCACACGCACGCACACACACATGCGCGCACACGTGCGTGCGCACACACACACACACACACACACACACACACACACACACACACACACACACACACACACACACACACACACACACACACACACACACACACACACACACACACACACACACACACACACACACACACACATTTAGCCCTAAGTTATGACCTAGTTGTCTGCATTGTGAAATGTCAGCTGTGGTGTAGTCTTTTATTGGATGGAGAAAGAAAACCCCTCTGGTCGTACTATTGTGTGTGGGCGTGCATGCATGCATGTATACGTGTTTGCGCGCATGTGTTTGTGTTTGTGTGTGTGTGTGTGTGTGGGGGGGGGGGGGGGGGGATTTACACTGAAAGATGGACAGAGATGGAGCTTAGAGGCAACTTGTCCAATGCTAGCCTGGTTTCTGCACACAGCCCTCCAGCAATTATGGGCCAATCTTTATCCATTCCCTTACGCACGCACACGCGCACGCGCACGCGCACACGCACACGCACGCACACACACACACACACACACACACACACACACACACACACACAGTCTGACACTCGATCTTTATTCAGTGATTCAAGATGAGACAGTGTAATATTCCAGTCTGGCTGCCACATCCCCTCTCCGTCTCTGCCTCCCAACAGAGGTAAAGCCAGTACATCCCTAACCTCTGGCTAGAGACAGTCTGCTACTGCACTGCTATTTAGAATGCTAATACATTAGAGGACACAATGTCACACTTGAGTAACCATGGTCTGACTCTCAGGGGCAGAAAGGGTGCAGACCCTTCATTTTCTGCATATTAACATAACATTGTATCACAGAACCTGTGTGTTTCTCAAAGAGCTGTTAGGTCTCTGTGACTCCATCACATGACAGGGAACCGGTAGTCCCTACCGTGGAGCAGACAACAGCTAAACAAGACAAAGGAGAGCAGTTATTTTTTAGCCCTTTGCTATGTCATTATTGGTATAGTTTCCCTAGTGGGATCAATACAGCTCTCATCTTATCTCACCTTATCTCATCTCAATTCAGTGGATGTCATCTCATTTCACCTCACCTCACCTCACCTCACCTCGGGTTAGGGTTAGGGGAGTAGTAGTCAGCCTTCAATCTGCCTTTGCAAATTGCCCCAGGCAGATTGAGTCTGGTGTCGCTCAATTGTGGGCGTATTTCGGTAGACCAGCAGTAGTGGAGGACCAACCAGGGCCCAGTATGCAAATATAGTGCGGGTTACCAGGCTACACGTAACTAACCAGGGCCCAGTATGTGTGTGACTTAGCTGTAGGTCTAACCAATAGTCAGTTTCAATCTTTTTGTAACCTCACCTCACCTCACCTCACCTCTTCCAACCAAATTGGTTGTTGCCTGTTTGACTACAGAACAACCAAATCAGTGGTTCTCAAACAGTTTGTGACAGGGACCCCCATACAAGATTTATAATAAATCTACAAGCTCACGGTGCATTGCATCATGTAGTGTCGTGTCGTGAGCGTGTACGTAGGTTTAAAGTGGTTAAAATCTATATTAACACATTTTGCTGGGGACCACCTGGAACCCATTAAAGGACCCCTGAGGGTCCTTTAAACCCACTTTGAGAACCAGTTAACTACATTTCAGTCACTCAGGTGCCACCGTTCAAGAATATCAGTGTCAGGTCAGGGCTTCTCCGTCTGTTGAGAAATCTTTTATTTTTTTAATCCCACAATTTTTTTTCACCCAGTGTCAATTGTCTGTAATCCTAGGCGCTACACTCACTCTGCCATCCTGGGGAGAGCAACGGACTGTCACCTCATGTAATCCTAGGCGCTACACTCACTCTGTCATCCTGGGGAGAGCAACGCACTGTCACCTCATGTAATCCTAGGCGCTACACTCACTCTGCCATCCTGGGGAGAGCAACGGACTGTCACCTCATGTAATCCTAGGCGCTACACTCACTCTGTCATCCTGGGGAGAGCAACGCACTGTCACCTCATGTAATCCTAGGCGCTACACTCACTCTGCCATCCTGGGGAGAGCAACGGACTGTCACCTCATGTAATCCTAGGCGCTACACTCACTCTGTCATCCTGGGGAGAGCAACGGACTGTCACCTCATGCTTCCTACACTCACTCTGCCAACCTGGGGAGAGCAACGGACTGTCACCTCATGCTTCCTTCAATGCACAATGTTTTGGGCCGAACAAATAATTAGAAAGAAGAAAAAGAAAACACTGTGTACACCTTTTTTCTTCTTTCTAATTATTTGTTCGGCCCATTTTTTTTGGTTTATTGTCATGATTTGTCAACAGCTGAGTTGGCTTTGTCCGAGTCTTAACTCTTAAGTCTTAACTGCGTTGCTCTATAGAGCAACTTAGACAGCACTTCCTAGACTTATATAGCATTTGAAACAGACTTATAGCATGTCATGTAGACAGCACAATAAGTGCATTGTATGTAGTCATAGCACTTCATAGTATATATGTACAGCATAGTATAGCATATATGTATAGTTTATATGTATAGTGTCATTATATAGATATGTACAGCATAGTATAGCATATATGTATAGTTTATATGTATAGTGTCATTATATAGATATGTTCTAGTTATAATTTATATGTATAGTGTCATTATATAGATATGTTCTAGTCACGTTCTTAGCTTACGCATGTTTCGCGATAAATGCATTTTACATATGTGATGTATTCCCATGCTTTTTGTTCTTGCTTAATGTAAGTCGCTCTGGATTAAGAGCGTCTGCTAAATGCCTAAATTGTAAATTGTAAATTGTGGAAGGAACACGTTATTCCAACCAGTTCCTTTCCCCTCCATCAGGCGCTCCGGCTGGCCAGGGGGAGGCAGTATATAGAGACCAGGATTACTGCATGTGTTTTGTAAGAGACATGGGGAGAACGTGCAAACTCCACACATAAAGGTCAGGTTGGAGGCAGAGTTATAATACGCAGTTACACACACCTTTGGCTGAGGCCAGTCCTGCTGCTTTCACCTCCGTGACGTGGAGCTGCTGCGCTCCCTCCTCATCAATGACAGCCACAGAAAAACCTACAGACAGACAGACAGACAGACAGACAGACAGACAGACAGACAGACAGACAGACAGACAGACAGACAGACAGACAGACAGACAGACAGACAGACAGACAGACAGACAGACAGACAGACAGACAGACAGACAGACAGACAGACAGACAGACAGACAGACAGAGACAGGACAAAGTACATTTATTTTATTTCCCAGTCAGTAACCTTTTGAAAGGACGAATTACAGCATAGCCAGTTGAGTAATGGAGACAATTAAAATGAATTACAGTCATTCTGGTTCATCCCCACAACATTGTCATTAAGTCAGTCTGACTCAATCAACTCCATTACTTAAAGGATTTGATTGATACATAGTTCTCAATCAGTGGGTCAGGGCCCCAAACATGTGCTGTCAAAATGTTCTGGCTGGGTCACGGACAAAGGATCACTGTGACAGAGAGTCTTTGTTATTTAATGGGTAATAATTTACGGCTACGCATAAATGCTCTCATTCATTGACTTCTATTTTTACCTTTTTTTCCGTTCTACTGTTTTATTATCATCTTGGCCGCTCAGTGTGTCCCTGGCTAATAAATAAGGCTTTCAGTGAATGAGCAAATAAATAGGATTTTAATACACTGACTCGAGTCCTGACTTCAATGCCAAGTCCCAGGGTGGAATTAGACTATGATGGAAAATGCATTGTATGTGTGAATGTGCGCGCATGCATGCGTGCACGTGTGTGTGTGTGTGTGTGTGTGTGCGTGTGCTATGTAATCTAGCTGTGAGAGAGACCCATCGTACCATATCCTATGGAGCAGGACTCAGCCTTGTCAAAGTGGATGACCTTGGTTGCCTTGGGGCAGACTTCAATCTCTTTGTAGAGCTGCGAACACACAGATGAAGATGATGGGATTTAATTAGTGGGAAAACAGCAACGACGGCACGCATGTCTGTCTCCCCACATGTTCATTTAACTCTGAGCATGTACAAATGTATAAGTGTCTATTTGGTTACATGTGTACACGCTCTGAGTTGCAATGGGTGAGTTAAGACTGTGAGGACTTTGCAGCACACGATCACGCTCCTTCATCGCCTTCCGCAGCAGGATAAAATATAGTTCAATCATGAAAAGAAAACAGAAATCAATGACACCAGCATTCTCTACGCTCTTCCACCTCATGGATCATAATAAAGGACGTACAGGCTAATGTTTAATTCAGCCTTCTTAACGGAGCAAACTGAGCGCGAAGGTTGTGGGGTCAAACCCAAGGTCAGACTCTCTTAGGTGTGTGTGTGTGTGTGTGTGTGTGTGTGTGTGTGTGTGTGTGTGTGTGTGTGTGTGTGTGTGTGTGTGTGTGTGTGTGTGTGTGTGTGTGTGTGTGTGTGTGTGTGTGTGTGCGTGCGTGCGTGCGTGGTGGTCCCCCTCAGAGAGGCTTTGAACTCACATGCATAGACACAGCTGTGTGTATGTAACAACAGACCTAAACAGAAGCGAGCATAGTGTGCTTGTCACTATGATGAAGGAAAATATATAATGATGATAATATAATATTCTTAGCCTGGGAATAAAAAGAGAAAAGTGGATTGAGATCAAAGGCTGGAGATAAAAGCATGACAAGATGAGAGAGAAAGAGCAAGATCGAAGGGTTAAAAAAAGGCTACTTGAGTAAAACTGTTATAAAGATTGTGCTGTGAAAGAAGATTGTGCTGTGAAAGGGCTCAGTGTACTTCAGTTCAGTGGTTTTGAAGTTACAGGTACTGAATAAAGTGGAAGTTAAGGTATTTTTCAAATACTAGAGTACTAGAATTTGGCCCTGACACCTACAGTACGTTATGCTAGGTCTGACCCTGTCGAATCTGTGCCTCTCGACAACCGGATCTGTCGCAAAATTGCTTGCTTAGGGTGGGACAATGTCAGGTCTCTGCTCTACATGTAGTAAGTGCACAGTGTCTTGAGACAACTTGTGTGATTTGACACTTAAATAAAATGTAATTGCATTGAATTGAATCATAATGTCTATATATGGGCGTATCGGTTTTGTTTACGATTACGTCTGAGTCATATAGTGACATGCCTATGGGCTTAAGCACTAAGCAGTTCTACATGCTAACAACGTCATGCTAACAACGTCATGCTAACAACGTCATGCTAACAACGTCATGCTAACAACGTCATGCTAACAACGTGTGAGTTTGTAAGTGGGTAGCCTTGGGAACCAACGGTTCCCCAGCCATGTGGCCCATATATCAGGAGCCTAACTCCTGTCTCCATAGCATGAGGCAGCTTGATGTACTGTACAAGTACACCCCCTGGACATGAAGGCAGGATGTCACAGGGCCTACCCCCTTCCCCTCCCAGATCCCGTCCCCCGTCCCGCCCCGTCCCCCAATACAACCCTTGATGCTAAGCATCTTGAACCCTTGAGTGCCAAGCAGGGAGGCATTGGCAATCATTTTTATATTCTTCCGTGTGACTCGGCCAGGGAGTGAACCCCCAACCACCCAATCTTAGAGCGGACACTCGAACGACAAAGGCCACCGAGCTGGTCATTTTTGTGAGCTTGTACAGTAGATATACAGTCATATGATGGGAAGTATAAATCAGGCTTTATATGAACATGAACAGATATGCATCCACGCATACAGAGCTTACGCTTGGAATACAATTTTGCATAATTCATTACATATGTGCAGTATATCTTGGGAATTTCGCACACGCTTCAACACTAATCTGCAAGCGACTGCGAGTCATAAAACATGCGCAAACATGCATTTGGATCTTGCCTTGGTTACAAAGAAAGCAGGTCAAGACCCCTATATTGCTACACGCGCCTCTAAATAGTAAGTGAAACACAATGCAGGGTAATTAACACACAGCGCGTATCATTTCCTTAATTACGTGAAATGAAAGTACTGTAGTTGCGTAGGTTGTAATTTAATTATTTAATGGTTGATTGTGCTGGCTATAGTAGGATCAAGGCAGGCAATATGGAACATCACAGAGGGGGGGGGGGGGGGGGGGGGGGCTACCGTATATCCTTGTTGTGGTTATTTCTTGCTCTGACAAGAGAAAATCAACACTATTATAACTAAGCTGTACGCATGAAAACACAATACCACATGACTTTATGGATGCCACAGGGAGGGGCTGGGGTATAAAAAAGATGATTCATTAGACTCTGCTGTATAAATACACAGGAGAGTGGAATTAGTCATAACAGAAAGATGAAGTCAATGCACTAGTTCATGCTCACATGGATATTTATTTTATTATTACCATTGTTGGTGGTAAAAATGTTATTCTATATCCATGGAAGCATGTCCACGTGTGTGGATTCTTCTGTCTAGCCCCTTGGATGTTATTGTTTGGATGTGATGCCATTATACACTTTCTGTATACAAATAGTGATCACTTCATCGAACTAGAATCAGGCTGTGAATAGAGTGCAAAGATGAAGGAAAAAAAGCTGTGCAAACATTACTGATTCTACTTCTTTACTCAAGTAAAAGTAAAGAAAAAAGTACATGCTCTGAAATGGACATTTCTCCGGCGGCTATTCTTTGATCTCAGTTCACTTCGGGGTCAGCTCTTGCCTTCAAGAGGTGTGTGCTACTATTCTTTGATCTTGTATACTTTGATACTTCCCACCTCCCATAGTGTCTATTTAAGTCCCATAGAGTAAAATTGTTAAATTGAAACTCTGGATTTTGCAGTGTACCCATCAGGCTGAGACACCAGGACGGACCCCCCCCCCCCCCCCCCCCCCCCCCCATGTTGGGTTCTTTCTCACCAGGTCAGAGATGTCCTCTTCAGGCTTTGGGACATAGAGGAGAACCTGGCCCTCCACACACACCTTGAGACGCACATAGTGGTTGGATGGATCCAGCTTATGGGCCTGCAAGACACAATGAAGGTCCAGAGGACAGGAGGTGTGTTAAAGACTGTTAAAGACTGATTCATACTTTGCCGTACGTTGTTGCTGAAATTAGCCGACGTATAAGCATCGCATCGCACATCGGCTATTGGCGGTGAGAGACTCCAGGATGGACTATATAAATTCAGCATTATACTCAAAGTACTGATAAACTAGGAAATGACAAACAATGAATGTGATTTCTCTGTAAGCTGCTGTGGTTTGATCCTCTTTAACAGAAAGCTTACAATGGCACACTTGCACCGTGTGGCTCAGTACTGTACAGTGTACTGTATACACACTGTAACACAGCTGACAATTGACTGCATTAGAGGATGTATGTATTCAATCATGCATGTTCTTCTACATGTATGCATACTGTATAGGGGACAGATTAGGCGCTCCAGTTATTTATGACATTTCATCACATGCACAGTTGCACACGCACATTCAGACGTACAGATCGGCGTCATATACTGCACACGTGTCATAGTGGATAGATCCCGATGGGACATAGGCCTACATATGCAGTAGGAAAGTATCATTAAGAATGATTCTAGTGTGCATGGCATTTACTAATTATTTAAACTGATAAAGACACAAAGACTATAGGGAGAGAGACAGAGAGATTGAGGTGGGAGGGTTTAGCAAGTCATGGAGGAATGAGAAAGAGTGAACTGTGCGTGCTTGCATGCGTGAAAGAGAGAAAGAGAGAGAGAGGCATTGGGATAAAAGAGGGAGATATTGCTGATGAAGATAACAACATACAGTACTGAATCCATAATAATAAGGTGAAGGAATGACCCATATTGTATAATAGGGCACATCGATACATGGAAGTGAACATCTGTTCTGTTCTTTACATACTTGAACCACAGACAATATTACATAACACCTCAACCATCCCAGGTATTGCAAACACTCCCATCAATACACACTGACAGGAGGAGAGAGAGAGAGAGAGAGAGAGAGAGAGAGAGAGACCTTGCTTTGCCTTACCTTGCCTAATGTGTACACATTAAGGGCCTTTCAAACGTGAAGCGATTTAACGCGCCTAGTTCATTTCCAATGAGACCTGCGTTGTGGAGCAGTCGCGGTGCGACAACGCAAGCGTATTTACGTGAGCGCGGTCCCGTGAATTTGTTGCGCGCATGCTCGTTTCGTGCACACGCCCGCGACTCACCAGACCTGGATTCTGTTTAGCTTTTTGTTTTACGCTTGCGTTGTCGCGCCCCTCTTGAGATGAGAAGACCTGTAGCAGACCTCTCGTAGATCTAGGCAACAACGTGTGCGTTCCTCGCTTCCCATTTGAAAGGCCCTCCAGAGTTAGCTGTACAATCCATCCAAATAACTGATCCAACCCACATTTAAAACTCATCAGTAAACCAAGTCCTAATCCATTTTACATTTTAATTGGCCTGTCATGGTCAATTATCTGTCCTGTCTCTAGTGTAAGCAAATTGTTAAAACGGTTAGAAGAATTGAAATGCTTTGGCCGCAAAGAGAACATTAGCATAAAGTGATATGGTAGCGTACTAGCTGGCAGGGTGGCTATGCAATTAACGTGCCCAAATTCAGAATGGAAAGGTCTCGAGTCCAATCCCCACAAGAGCCATGTGTCACATTAATGTGTCCTTCTCCTTCAGCAAGACATTGAACCCACTTGTCTGCTAAATCGTTTTGAAAACTAAACAGTTTTGATTTTAAGATGGAGTGCCATGTTTGTACTTTTTCTGTTTTATATGTGTCTATGGAGTTGACATTACTCGAGTGCAGGGGTTTTCAACTGATTATGAACCAAGGACCACCACCCTGACTAAGAATCAACCTGGGGACCACCTGGGTGGGGAGATATGAACCAAGGACCACCACCCTGACTAAGAATCAACCTGGGGACCACCTGGGTGGGGAGATATGGGCGTGGTGTGGGGGGAAAAGCTTGAAATGAAATATTGACTGTAAGGGCTTAATTTAATTTGTTAATTTGAGATGAATTAAATCAAGCCCTTAACAGTCACTATTTAACTGACATATGCTAGTGGTCCAGAGCTCAAAAAAGATTAGGAACCACTGGTCTATTCCATTCCCATAATTGCCCTTATACTGTTCTCTTAACCTTCCATATTAAACTCATGTCTGATACATTGCAACTTATATATCAGCAAGCAGACACATGCGATTGCATGATTATTATATGGGCACATTTCCTAATAATGGTTATGCAACCAGTCAATCCGGTACACGTTCCCTTGAAATTCGAACTCTCTTTTCTGTGGATGTTCTCGACATCTAAACGACAACATTGACATGTCATCATACATCACCCTCCCCCATTATCATACAACAGCTGTGGGTGCGGCCTCAGTTCAGGTGGGTGCTGCTAAGGTGAAAACCAGCTATACTTAATGAACTGATGGGTGTGACCACATAAAACATCATTTTAACACGTTCTGTACACTTTTTGGAACAAAATTGTGCTCCTAGTATAATCATAATAACTGATGATCATGTTTTAGGGAAGAAGCATGGAATCATGGCACTCCATCTTTAATCAAATCACTTGTACACTCTCAGAGTTAAAAAGCTTGCGTGCGTGCGTGCGTGCGTGCGTGCGTGCGTGCGTGCGTGCGTGCGTGCGTGCGTGCGTGCGTGCGTGCGTGCGTGCATGCTTGTATGAGCAAGCGTGTGTGCTTGTGAGCTGAGAAATGATGTTTGCGTGCTGAGAAAGGTAATACAGCATGGAACACAATGCAACGGATGCTAAGAGAAGGAAAGGGCTGGGCAAACAAGTTTTACCTTTCACATCAGCTCATGAAACAGGTGAAGAGGTATATTATACTTCCTGTCGTGTGTAATGCATTGCACCGAATGCGTGCCAAAACAACTCCCAGGTGTTCAATATTTGAGTAGTACTGCATTTGCAGTGCAATTAAAAAAATAGAAAAAAGAATCCTACACCTTTGTTTTGACAACTTTCTTTTTGTTAGTGTAGTAGAGATTACAGGAACCCAAGGGCAGAAAGGCATTCAAAACTCAAACCAGTGCAATCCGCATCAACACACTAACCGGCCATGCCCCTCTAGAGTGTATAGAATGCACCAATGGGTTCCCTCGTCAGATTGCCAATGTTTTGTGTTGTTTTCTTTTCATCTGGCTGTTTGATTTAGGCAGACATTTAGGCTTAGGCTTGAAAGAGTCTCATATTGTTCTGCGACAGACAGTACACAGTGGCTCTGACCATTGTTGAAGTCCTTAATAAAGGTGTACATCATATTTGATCATTATTAGCAAGTGAAGATGGGTCTGAAAATAAAAATGTAGTCAGTAATAACATACTGTACCTAGTCAGTAATAACATACTGTACCTAGTCAGTAATAACATACTGTACCTAGTCAGTAATAACACACTGTACCTAGTCAGTAATAACACACTGTACCTAGTCAGTAATAACATGCTGTACCTAGTCAGTAATAACATGCTGTAGCTAGTCAGTAATAACATACTGTACCTAGTCAGTAATAACATACTGTACCTAGTCAGTAATAACATGCTGTACCTAGTCAGTAATAACATACTGTACCTAGTCAGTAATAACATACTGTACCTAGTCAGTAATAACATGCTGTACCTAGTCAGTAATAACATGCTGTAGCTAGTCAGTAATAACATACTGTACCTAGTCAGTAATAACATACTGTACCTAGTCAGTAATAACATACTGTACCTAGTCAGTAATAACATGCTGTAGCTAGTCAGTAATAACATACTGTACCTAGTCAGTAATAACATACTGTACCTAGTCAGTAATAACATACTGTACCTAGTCAGTAATAACATACTGTACCTAGTCAGTAATAACACTGTACCTAGTCAGTAATAACATACTGTACCTAGTCAGTAATAACATACTGTACCTAGTCAGTAATAACATACTGTACCTAGTCAGTAATAACATACTGTACCTAGTCAGTAATAACATGCTGTACCTAGTCAGTAATAACATACTGTACCTAGTCAGTAATAACATGCTGTACCTAGTCAGTAATAACATACTGTACCTAGTCAGTAATAACATACTGTACCTAGTCAGTAATAACATGCTGTACCTAGTCAGTAATAACATGCTGTACCTAGTCAGTAATAACATGCTGTACCTAGTCAGTAATAACATGCTGTACCTAGTCAGTAATATACTGTACCTAGTCAGTAATAACATACTGTACCTAGTCAGTAATAACATACTGTACTGTACCTTGCAGACGGTGTTCAGGGCATCCAGCGCCGTCTCTCCTGGGTGTATGATAAGCAGGACAGGCTGGTCGTTGGGCAGACACACCCAGGATGGAGTCAGGTAATCAGGAACCCAGATGTCACTGTCCACGTTCTGCTGGGGAACACTTTTCACAGAGTCTTCCCTCCGACTCTGAAAAACACAATGGATCGACCCCACCTTTACAATAAACATGCTCTGAAAATGCACGCCGGCCCACCCATCTGACTGGCCGCCGTGTTAAGGGGTCCAGATCATGGGCGGGCTGCCAACTCCTTCAAGATTTTCAGGTAGGCCCTGGTCCACAAAAAAGTTGAGGACCGCTGTTGTGTACAGTACATGCACGCATGCACGCGCACGCGCACGCACACGCACACGCACACGCACACACACACACACACACACACACACACACACACACACACACACACAGATAGAGATGAATAGAAGATAAACCATGAGATGATAAATGATTAACCTGTTCTGAACGTCTATTTTGTACATACAGCGCGAGGGGATATCAATATTTGACACCTCCCAGAGATCTGAATCGTTAGTCAAACACTGATCCTAATTCAGCTGTATTTTATTTATTCTATTCAGAGTGCAGAGTGGCACAGACTTGTGTAGGCTGATAGCATCACAGGGCACCAGATCATATTACCTTTAAATCTAATCTATGTGTGTGTGTGTGTGTGTGTGTGTGTGTGTGTGTGTGTGTGTGTGTGTGTGTGTGTGTGTGTGTGTGTGTGTGTGTGTGTGCGCGCGTGCGTGTGCGTGTGTGCGCTCGTGCGTGTGTGCGCTCGCACGCGCATGTGTGAGAGAGTCTCCACATCTGACATGAGGTCCATGCTCTGTGACCTTTGAGTCCATCAGTCTGACCTCTGACAATCTGCCCAGCCCATCAGTACAGACAGATCCTCTCCTCTTCCACGGCAGACTGTTTGTCACTGATAACATATCTGCTCCTATCAGGTAACCAGACAGCCAGATAGCCCTTTCTTCTCTTCATCCCTCTCTCATGCCTGCCCCCATCCATCACTGCCTCTGCTTCTGCTACCCCCAGCCCGCCCCGCCCCACCTCCCCGCTCCCCCCATCGCTCGTCACACAACCCCAACATTAGGATTTGAATTCTCGCCACACAATCTGCTGATGGTTATAACAACCTAAACTGCCATGGTGGTCCCTTGTTTAAGTGAACTCAGACTTTTAGTATACTGTGTGTGTGCGTTTGTGCGTGCGTGTGTGTGTTTGTGTGTGTGTGTGTGTGTGTGTGTGTGTGTGTGTGTGTGTGTGTGTGTGTGTGTGTGTGTGTGTGTGTGTGTGTGTGTGTGGCCACATGCGCACGTGTAGCACTCTGCACATATACATTACTTTAATCACTTTAATTGTATACATACATTTGTACATGAATACATTTCTTAGATTGGAATAGTTTTTATTTTGACGCTGGCTTTGGCAATGTAAACATATGTGTTTTCTCATGCCAAAAAAGCTCCTTTCAATTGAATTGAATTTATATAACCATATGCATTCACACATGTATATAATACTATATAATGTAAAGTAATATACACTATGTACAGTATGTGTGTGTGTGGGCGAGAGAGAGAAATTGGAAGAGACAAAGAGAGGCAGAAAGAAAGGGAGACATGAAGCACGCACACACACACACACACACACACACACACACACACACACACACACACACACACACACACACACACACACACACACACACACACACACACACACACACACACACACACACACACACACACACACACACACATTCTTATAGACAGACAGCAGCCTGGGGTCGGGGGGTGCCTCCTCCTCCTACTCCCTGAACTCCCAGGCCTCCTCGGCACCATCTGGCTCCCCTCCTGGCCTACCCAGCATGCCTCTGCTGGGGGTGGGAGAGGCATGGGCAGCATGGTAAACTAACCCCATGCGCACGCATACACACACACACACACACACACACACACACACACACACACACACACACACACACACACACACACACACACACACACACACACACACACACACACACACACACACACACACACACACACACACACACACACGCACACACACACGCACACGCACACACACAGGCGTCTCCGATAATCTATCCTCCCTCTGTCAAAAGCAAACATAGTAGGCTCACAAAGCTTTTTTTCTTTTTCTTTTTCAAGCGTTATCAGTTTTTGCTTTGTTTAGACAGGACAGTGTAGAACAGGGAGAGACATTTCTAAATGTCTTCCCACTTCTACTTTCCCTTCACTGGCTTCCGGATGCTGCCTGCATTCAATTCAACACACTGGTGGTGATGAACTACCAGCTGCATTCAATTCAACACACTGCTGGTGATGAACTACCAGGCACTCATGGCATAGCCATGAGGGAAGGAATCCCCTTACCTGAAGGGCACGATCCACCCCTACACCCCTCCCACACACTTCAGATCAGATCCACCCCTACACCCCTCCCACACACTTCAGATCAGATCCACCGCTACACCCCTCCCACACACTTCAGATCAGATCCACCGCTACACCCCTCCCACACACTTCAGATCAGATCCACCCCTACACCCCTCCCACACACTTCAGATCAGATCCACCCCTACACCCCTCCCACACACTTCATATCAGATCCACCGCTACACCCCTCCCACACACTTCAGATCAGATCCACCCCTACACCCCTCCCACACACTTCAGATCAGCTAATACAGGAACATCCCTCCCACTGTCTCAAGCTGTGCTATGTCTTCTCGCCCTAAGTCAGAACAGTAGACTCACTTTCCATTTTCCATCACAGTCTGAAAAGCCACCATCTCCAGAGACCAACTCAGGCCCTAAGACTTCTTATTTCCTTGTGCAGTATCATTACTTGTTGTCTATTTCGATAGATGATAGTTGTTTTCTTGGCACTTTATTCATGTGACCATTTACTCTGTTTGTTAACTAACATTCACGCCAAGTACTCTGCATAAGAGCATATGTCAAATGTCTGAATTCATGCAGCTGGGGGCAAAGAGTCGGGGAAGTCATGAAACGCGGGTCCACCAATCCTCAATGCACTGGAGCACCCCTTTAAAAAGTGTCTTCTGATCCTAACACTGCATTGTGCTAAAACCACTATCCTCCTGCACTATCCCCAAAACACTTACTGTAGAAAACCACTAAACCTTGGAAAGGTGCTGTTTGCCAAAGCTGACTGTACAATATGCAGTTTAGAAATACACAAAATTAAAACACTGCAATTTATCTATCTTTCTATTGCCTCCTGCGTGCTTTGTGTGTGTGTGTGTGTGTGTGTGTGTGTGTGTGTGTGTGTGTGTGTGTGTGTGTGTGTGTGCGCACACGCACACTTGCGTGTGTGCACAGAAGGGAAATCAATCCCCTATAGTGCTGCCTGTGGTCCTGTAATCATAGTGGTTCTGTGTTCCTGTAGAAAGTGCTTCCATGAGCAGAGTTGTGACAGCATGCTGGTACTCTGCCTGCCCTCTCTCCTCTACCGTACAGACCAGAGGTCAGCCCGGATGGAGCTGACTGGAACTGTCCTTGGCACAATACGGGCATCCAGCCCTAGTATAAGCTATGCTGTCGGTCAGTCTGTCGGTCCAACATTTTCAAGCACAAACCAAGATCTAGTTGCACTGTTAGTTTTGTTTTGTAGAAATGGATTGCGGTCATTTAACTTGATCACATAGCTTAGTTACAGACGACTGTAGCTGAGTGGGTATAGAGAGAGGCCAGCTGAGAATGGAAAGGTCACTGGTTCGACCCTCGGATCACACAGTCACCATGTTGAAGTGCCCCTGAGCAAGACACTTAACCCCGCACAGCTCCCCTCGTACATTCATCTGTGCCATCTGAGCAGCCATCTGCTGGTTGAATCAGTAAAAGTACCTTGAGGGGGTTCCATTGGGTCCCCAGTCAACAGATTGATAGTAGCATGTACACTCCTCAGAGGGTTCCAGAGGAATAATAATCATATCATATGCATATTAAAATTGGGGTCCTTAAAATGAAAAAGGTTGATAATCACACTCCTATACCAGGTTCAAATATCTCCCATCGGGTGAAGAGTGAGTCTTAGAAACACATGGAGCTGACGTCTCCCCTCAGATATTAACAGCCTTGTTGGGTCATGGCCTCGTAGTTCTGTGATGTCCCTCCATGGTTATCACGGCGTACAAAAATGCACCTTGCAAGCTTTTACGGAGGCTAATGAAAGATACAATCTGGAGTGTTTATTTAACTCTGAGAGGGTACTCTCATAGATAAATAAACATGCTACAACCTCATTTAGTATTTGTATGTTTTGTATTTGTACACTTAACTTTTTGTCTTGTTCGTTTTGGTCTATATTTTTCTATTACTCTCTTAGCATTATCTAACTATTAAAACAAACTTGATTGAATGGTTGTATGAAATCTGGCTGAGATCAACAGGTTAGATGCATTGCGTCAGATGTATTGCATCAGATCTCGTGTACTGGTCATTTTTGCCGAGGGCTGAAGTCAGTTAAGTTCTTACAGATTTCTCGCTGGCAGAATCTTCAAACATGCGCTCCAAAGGCTTTTTCACTGGCTCCATCCTGTCAACAAACACCTGCAAACAGATAAAAGTATTGTACAATAATTCACCTTTTCATTTAATCATTTCATTCAAAAATGTGACACCTGCTGTACTGAATGCTACAGAGAAATGTTTCTCCATAAAAACTCTGACCATCATGTCAGCGTTCATTTCAGTAGGTGTAGGTCAATCTCCTCACATGGAGAATGTTGTTTTCAAACATATGGTGCCTGAATTCATACCAAGTGGGAAGTGGGAGGTTTATGACCTGGAACTTTCCACCTCAAAGCATTCAAGTGGTTGAGGTCAGAACAAAATGGATCCCTGAAATAAACGTGCCTTTGTTGGTCTGCTTTCACAGTATGTTTTACACCAGCATTTTTCACAAACCACGGCCCCATCATTTCATGGGCCAAATTCCAAATGACATGTCCCGAGTCATTTGCTTCTCGAGGACGCGAGAGTGCAGAAGAGAGGAGGCTCTCCAAGGTGCTTGGAATGAGGATACATTTGCATTTGCAGATTTTCTTTTTGTCAGAAGGAGTGACATGAGAATGTATAGGTTTAGTTATTGGATACTGCAACCGACAGGCTTGACAGGCTCTTCGGGCTAAACTACACTGTATGGGAGATGGGATCCAAATCCAAAATGGAGTATATTTTAGTCATACCTAAATGTATACTTATACTGATATCCTGACCTACACATATCCAGTTACAGGACATCCAGAGGCCTTGCTGGCTTCTTTCGTAATCAGGAGTTCATCAATATCGGGACTTTGCCCAGACCAATACAGTGGTTCTCAATGTTTTCGCCAAATGTTAGCGCCAGAATAGCGATGCTAGGGCCCATAAATATATAAATATACATACATATAATTATAAATATAATAATATTCTATGTTAGTGAGATGATGTGAGACTGTAGTCACCTGGCTGATGGAGGGATGTCCCTTAGTCTTCCTCTTGGCGGTGGTGTCCAGCCCCCAGAGGGAGGAGAAACGACTGCGTCGTTTGGTGGAGGGGCGGGGCATGGCTTGGCTCCGTCTCCTGATGCTGTTCTCCGTACGGGCTGCGACCTGTGAGGGTTTGTTTGGGGAAACATGAGTCACAATGAAAATGGTGCAGTGTCACTCACCCTGCTGTACTATTATAGCCTATTTACTGTATCTCTGCTCTCAAAATGTGAGTTTTTTTTCTTAGATTCTTCTTTTTTTAGATACACAGCCAGAAAAACAAACTTTTGGGTGACCGCGCTTTTGCTGCTGCTACCCCCAGGCTCTGGAACAGCCTGCCTCTTCACATTAGATCGGCGCAGTACGCTGCGGTTCTTAAATCCCTACTCAAGACTGACTTCTTTTCCCTTGCTTTTAATAATTTGTGTGAGTGTACTTATTATTCATCTATATTTATTCTCCTTTTTGTGTCATGTCTTATCAGGAAAAAAGGAGTCGAGAGAGAGGATTTGAACTGATGATGATGTATTCAGGAATTTCAGGTGGTGCATAATGTGTTAAGCATACCAAATGGCTCAGCCAAGCACCATGTGATAAACCTTGGTGTGCTTTTTCTGACTCCTGTTTTCAATTTGATATGCAAGTAAATTCTGCAGTATAATCAAAGTTCTCCACACCCATATAGTCTCCTGTTTGAACTACTGCAACTCCCTGTACACTGGGATTAGTCAGTCATCCCTGTCTTGCATGCAACAGGTCCAGAACGCCTCGGCCAGGCTCCTGACAGGTACTCAGAAGAGATACCATGTCACCCCTGCCTGCTGTCTCCACTGGCAGTGAGTATAATGGTTCAGAATACATTTTAAGAGTCTCTTGTTTGTTTATAACACTCTAAATGGGCTGCCTCCCTCCTGTATGGCAGACCTTTTCACCTCTCCTTCTAAAGTTGGGTGCCACCGATATTGTCCCTTATCATTTGACCCATTTAGGCCTGACCTCAAAACTTTTAAAAATCCTTCTAAATCCTGAAAAAATCCTTCTAAATTTTCACGATTTTAAAAAAATAGCAGACCTACAAGCTCATAGCGCGCCACTCGGTGGCGCGCTATGAGCTTGTAGATCTGCTATTTTTCAATAGCTAAATTATAACATAATGTTTAAAACACCAAAAGGGGTTCCCGCCCAAAATGGGTTAACTGTCCTTTTGCGCAGATCACGCAAACCTCAGCAAAAAGAAAAGGACAATATCGATGGCCTCCAACTGTACCTCCAAGGCCAGCTGACATGACTCGCTGTCCCAAGTCCAAACTTAAGTTCAGGGGTGACTGCACTTTTACTGCCGCAGCGCTAAGACTACCTTCCCCTCCTTGGAATTTGGGAGCCTGAGTTGTTTTGTGGGTTTACTGCTTATATGGAAATGCACAAATATTTCAAGTCTGTACACAAACAGTCTACGCACGCAAGAACGCACTTTCATGTCTGATAATGCACACTGGTGCATGAACTCAGAATTTTCAGTTGCTTATCTCCCCCCAAGTGACCTGAACTCACAGACAGAAACGCTTCTTGGCTTTTCTGGGTTAATTCACATTAGGGTACTCAGTTGTGAACAGCATCATGCATACATGCACACACACGCAACCACATTGAGTGGTGCGTGCGCATGTGTGTGTGTATTACTACACTTGTGAGCTCTATATTTCCCCACAAATATAGTCAAATTGAAGAAATAGACATTGTGAGGATTTCCCTGGTACTCAGAAGACAAAATTTGGTTGTTGTTTGGAGTTATGCTTACAATTAGGAAAAGGATTCAGGATGGGTTAGGATAGGTAGGTTTAGATTATGCCTGATTTATACTTAGTTGCATGCTGGTGTTGTGCACCGAACAAATAGCTGTTCTGTGTGTGTGTGTGTGTGTGTGTGTGTGTGTGTGTGTGTGTGTGTGTGTGTGTGTGTGTGTGTGTGTGTGTGTGTGTGTGTGTGTGTGTGTGTGTGTGTGTGTGTGTGTGTGTGTGTGTGTGTGTGTGTGTGTGTGTATGTATGTATGTATGTATGTATGTATGTATGTATGTATGTATGAATGAGCGATTCCACGCACTCAGCGTGGGTGCCGCTTATCATCGCCAAAGCCATGAGTCAGTCAGTCACACACATGATTGGTCGGATATGTAAGAACCTTCTTACATAAACTGTGTGCAAGAGGTCCTTTAATGAGACTCCCATAAGAACACCTCCTCAGGCAGAGGACAATAATAATCCTTATGATGTGAACGGACACAGGGGGGGGGGGGGGGGGGGGGGGGGGGCTGGGATGAAGAGATGTTCTTTTTTTTTAACGAGCACACTGAAGTGAAAATGTGAGACAAACACAACAGAAAGAAGACACATGAGGTTATGGAAAGCAGTTTCACACCTGAGAACCATTTATTTCCCAGTCTATCCTGGTTAAATAAAGAACATTTTTAAATAATACGTAATATTCAGCCAATCAGCTGAACACATTCCGTGCTCAAACGGACAGACACACATACACACACAGCTGTGTATGTGTGGGCGCTAGCATAGGGCTAGCGCCCCTCAAAAACTCTTCGCCCTTCGATAAAAGTTAGCAATAAAACAAAATGTGTTCTATCATTCTATGGATATCAAACGATAATTTTCAGAGGTGGTGGTGGTGGTGGGTGGTGTGGCTGGCAGGGGTGATGTAGAATGAAATTATTTTATCAGTTCACCCTTCCAATGCACAACAGGAACGGAAAATAAACAACAACAACATAGAAGCCGAGAGACAAACAGAAGGGCGGGGGAGGGGGATGGAGAGAATGAAGGTACGAGAGAACAGAAAGCAAAGAAGCCAAAGTACTGTTGATAGAAATTAGCAGGAAGTTTGTAAAGATGAGAGAGGGAGAGGAAGAATGAGAGGGCTTAATCCATAATTATACTTACATTGCACGATGGCTTCATGTGCCGAAGATAGCAGACATACAAGCTCTGCTATTTTCAATGTGCGACACCTTCGTGCAATGAAGTATGAATCAGGATTTAGGCAGATACAAGGAGGAAGGGGAGGAGAAGGAACTAGAAAAAGTGCCCTTCCGGGCACAGGTCTCCACCAGGAGGATAGGAGTGTGTGTGATGTTTGGCAAAATGTTTAGGAGGATGTTTTTTGTTATTTGTTTTTGCAACAATTTTTTTCATTGTGTTGAGGAGAGCCAGATCACTCATAGCATCTCTGAGGATAGAATTCTGGATGAGCAGGACATGTGCAGCATTTTGTACAAAACAGGCCACTCCTGAAAAGTTTGGAAGGCAATGTTAGCCAATCAGTGTACAATCTGAGAAATCCAACAGACTCGTCTTGATCACATGACTACAGAGATCATGTATTTCTGTAGCCATGTCTTCATACGCCTTTGATGGCAATTGGATGATTTGAGGCATTTTGTTCCAAAAATGTGTTTTGCTAAAATCTACCTGTTGGTGGCGCTATAACAGGCCAATGTGAAAAGGGTGGGATATATTCCTCAGCCTAGTAAGAAAATGTGTGAAAGATTTCACGTAAATTGCATGCTGCGTTCATGATTTGAGGCTATTGTTCAAAACGGGGCAATCTTGCAAACTGTGAAAGCCAATTATAGCCAATTAGGATGGAATATGAAATATCAGACAGATCCGACTTGAGCACATGACCGTAGAGATACTGTGTAACGATTTGTGAGATTTTTGGACAGAATCTGGAGGAGTAATATAAAAAAATGTGTTTTACAAAAGTCGGCCTCCTGGTGGCGCTATAAAAGGCAGATGCGGAAAATGCAGGTCAAAGGTTTGTCCTTGGCCTCTAGGGAGTGTGCATGCAACGTTTCACGCAGATTGGTGCAGTTTTAGGTAATAAATGTGAAAAGCTGCCTCATGGTGGCGCTATAACAGGCCGTTCTGGAAAATGTGGGGCAGAGGTTCATCGTTGGCATCCAGGGAGTGTGTGTGCAAAGTTTGGCATCGGCCGGGTTAACGGTGCCGGAGATTAGCTGTACACAGACGGACGGAAGGAAGGACGGACACACACACACACGGACGGACGGACACACACACGGACGGAGTGCAAAACATACTCTCTCCCCATGCCTTCGGCCTGGTGGAGACAATGATAGGAGGGGAGAGGTGTGGAGGGAGAGAGAAAGACAGACAGAGAGCAGACGTGGCTAAGCCTGCTTGTGGGAAACTGCCTCGGGGTTGGAGGCCTGCTAACCGACCCAGTATTGATCCAAACATCCAGGAATAAAACACAATCACACTTTGTTGACTGTGGGTTTGTGCGTGCGTGCGTGTGTGTGTGTGTGTGTGTGTGTGTGTGTGTGCGTGCGTGCACATGTACGTGCGTGCGTGCGTGTGTGTGTGTGTGTGTGCGTGTGTGTGTGTGTGTGTGTGTGTGTGTGTGTGTGTGTGTGTGTGTGTGCATGCGTATGTGCGTGTGTGCACATGTACGTGCGTGTGTGTGTGTGTGTGTGTGTGTGTGTGTGTGTGTGTGTGTGTGTGTGTGTGTGTGTGTGTGTGTGTGTGTGTGTGTGTGTGCGGGTGTGTATGTGTGTGGAGATAAGACATCCACTCATCTCAAGCTTTTGCATTCCCCTTTGTGTCAAATATCTAGATATACTGTATGTATAGCGTGCCTGGCACACAGAACTCACTGTCAATACATCCACATGACCAGGTATGTCCTGCGTGGTTAAGACACACCATCCATTTTACCCCCTTTTAAGTTGTTTATTAATTATTTCTGTGAACATAACCATGTGATCCCTTTCTTTGTATCTTAGTTATGTACTCAACCTATTGGTTTTATACCTGTATATATGTTGTGTGTATCTTAGTTATGTACTCAACTTATTGGTTTTATACCTGTATATAATTTATGTTGTTTGTATGTCTGGCCTCGTGGGGAAAGATGGTGGGCGGGTGGGGAGGATTGGGAAAGGAGTTGTGGGAGAAAATATAAAAACGAAGAGTTGTATTTTCTTTCTGTGAAACTTGCATAATATGATGTCATACTATTTAAAAAAAAATAAAAGAAAAAAGACACACCATCCACATGACCAGGTATGCATGTCCTGCGTGGTTAAGACACACCATCCACATGACCAGGACCAGGTATGCATGTCCTGCGTGGTTAAGTGGCACGTTATGTCATGACAAAACATTCCGACCGCTGTGATACTTCATTCAGTACATTCTTTGAGGGCTCGGCACGGTGACATCGGGAATGCAGCGGTTGGTGGGTGTGCGCCGAGCACTGAGCTCATGGCTGGGCCTTTAGCCAGATGGGGGGGGGGGGGGGGGGGGGGGGGTTGTGGAGTTACTTGGAAGGGAAATGACTGGAGAACGCATTGGCAGGATGATTTGTTTGCACACCGCCTTCCTCCTCTTAGACACCGATAAACAACGGAGAATGAAGAGAATGATCTGAATGTGGTGAGGTGAAACCCAGCGTACAGGGGTGGTTCTGGACAACCGCATATCCCAACGACTCGGCGGTGGGCACTGCCCTCCCTCCCAACGACTCGGCGGAGGGCACTGCCCTCCCTCCCACGAGTCCTTGCCAATGTGCGAGCCGAGTGTGAAGTCGGTCGGTCCCATACACATACAGTATAGGCACATGACCATATTATGTGCATAGCAGTCGCATCTGTGGCCAACCAGATCTTCTCCATATACAGTATGCCAATATATCGGGTTTGTTTTATGGTTATGTATGTCTTAGTCAAATGCATAAATGGTGCATTTATATAGCGCTTTTATCAAAAGCGCTTTACATAGATTGGGCATTACATTCACCCATGCACACACACATTCATACACCCATGGCAGAGGAAACCATGCCCTGCACATCGGGTTCACTTCAGAGTCTTGCTCAAGGACACTTTGACACTAACTCTGAGTGAGTGAGTGCATGCATGTGCATGCGTGCGTGTGCATGTGTGTGTGTGTGTGTGTGTGTGTGTGTGTGTGTGTGTGTGTGTGTGTGTGTGTGTGTGTGTGTGTGTGTGTGTGTGTGTGTGTGTGTGTGCTCCTATATTACCAGTGCATGGAAGGAGGACACAGAGAAGATGCCTAGTCGCCCCATGGAGAGCTTGGTGGGACGGGAGGCAAAGCCCAGCAGGCGTTTGGGATTTGGGGGCTCCCCTCCCTGGAGACTGGCCAGATAGCAGCGACAGCGGAACAGATCCATGTGGAACTGCTCCAAGTTCTGCTCCCACAGGAAGATCTGTCAGAGAATTGGAGGCGAAAGAGAGTGACGGAGGGAGAGAGAGAGAGCTTGAACTCTTGAACCACGTACAGGTCATACACATTTTTCAGGAGGCAATGTCATAAACAGGCCATACATATAAACATTGATCATTCATATTTTTCATATTCCATTGGCTATGACTGGCTTCCAAAGTTTGTGTTGAGGGGACAAACAATTCCAAAAATAATGAATACAGCGTCCAATTTGAATTAATCACACATTGAAGGGCATCTAAACAAGACAGAGCTAAAAGTGATTTCTCTGCCTGGTGGAGATATGCACTCCGAGTGCCCTTTTCTATTTGGTTGAGGGCGTTGGCGTAGGATGAGTTGTGATGTGGAGAGTTATTACTCAACAATGCAAAAATACACCAGTCACATGTATACAGTACATGATACACAAAGTAGGAGGACACATGCAGTCACACAGTGTGTGTGTGTGTGTGTGTGTGTGTGTGTGTGTGTGTGTGTGTGTGTGTGTGTGTGTGTGTGTGTGTGTGTGTGTGTGTGTGTGCGTGTGCGTGTGCGTGTGCAGTGTGGTTTTGTGGAATAAACAAAAGCAGTTGAATATCAAAAGAAAGTAAAGCAAATAAAAAACAATTCCACAAATAATTTTTACATTTTTTTCTGCATACAATACTCCATTTTGGTGTGCTGGCAATGCAATATAAGACTGAACATGCACACTGTACGGATTGTATTATATTAGAATACACCATTAAAACTGAATTATCTCGATCTGTCATCAAAATAAACTGTAAACAATAATTACAATAAAGACCTAGCCACAAATGAGTTACATTTTGTTTACCCGTCTTCGTGTGCAAGGTTTAATGTGTTTTTAACACATGCGAGACGCACTCTCAAACCATTGCTCCAGAAAAGTTTAATACGTACAGTATTCATACGAGCTTGGTACATCTAGGGACTTTTCCGCATGCGGACACTCCCCGGGAAACTGTTGCCTCAGTGAATGCATGCAGTAAAAGGATGTATTTTAGTATGCAGAGATTTAATCTCAGCATAGCAGCACCAGAGACTCAGCACTGTCTGCATATCAGTGTATGTTTGAACATCTAACGCCATCCTCTTGGGTGTTTAGCACTCAAACCATCTGAAGGTCAATGGAGACACAGCAGCATGCAAGACACGCAGGAGACTTTGAAGCCGGTTTGTATCGCTACCGTATAACTGTGTTTGCGTTTCAATAGAAATATCAAAAGTACAAAGTGCTTTAACAAACAAACCTGTAGTCATGTTCCTTATATAGAGGTTAAAGGTTAGGGTTAATAGGGAGTACTGTAGGATAGTTCATGTGATGTTGGACAAAGAAGACGTCTTGACTAATCCTCCCTCTTCAGGCCTAAATGTCCTGTATGCATGTGTGCAGTTATGTACGGTATGTACAGTACATGACCTACTATGAAAACCGGATTGAACTACTGTGCAGATGGGAGTTCAAGCACACTCCTCCACATACTCCACAAGTATATAACAAAAAGTAGAAAAAAAACAAATGAAAAAATAGATCACGGTATTATAAATCACCAAATTCTTCCTGAATCACGAGTGGTTCTCCAAAGTGCTTTAACAAACAAAATGAACAGAAACATCAGTATTGATCATAATAAACGAGTTAATCCATTGAGACCTGGAACGCATCCATGTCACGTTAGCGTTTAACCACATTAACCATTAACCCATTTTGGGGCGGGAACCCCTTTTGGTGTTTTAAACATTGTTATAATTTAGCTATTGAAAAATAGCAGATCTACAAGCTCATAGCGTGCCACCGAGTGGCGCGCTATGAACTTGTAGGTCTGCTATTTTTGAAAAATCGTTAAAATGTGCCTCAAATCTTTCCGAAAATTGTCATGATTTAGAAAACTTTTTTTTTTTAATTTCGACGTCAGGCCTGAATGGGTTAAAACAAACAAGGCGGCAAGATGAGACCAGCCAACCCCCACCTGTTCCAGGATGGTCTTCCTCTTCTTGGCGTCAGTGACGGTGGACAGCTGCATGTCTCCCATCTTCTTCATCTTCTCGTCCATGTCTATCTTCTGTTCCAGCTTGCGGATCTCCGTGCGCAAGAAGCGCACCGTGTCCTCGCGGTGATGCTGCCGGGCGAGGGCCGTGGCGCACGCCGAGTGGATCGCTGTGATCCAGTTCTCCAGCTCTGTCTGGCCTGACGTCTGGGTGGAGGGGGTGAGGGGTTTGGAGAGAGGCGGAGAAGAAACAATAAGGGGGTGGAGGTTGTGTTGGTGTGTGTTGGTGTGTGTGTGTGTGTGTGTGTGTGTGTGTGTGTGCATGTGCGTGTGCGTGTGCGCGCGCGTGACCTGTTCTCATGCTCTCATCCAAAAGTCAAAGTCATACGATTTGTCACACACGTTACCGCAGTGAAATTTGTTCTCCGCATTTGACCCATCTCTTGGAGCAGTGAGCCGCAGCCAAGGAGCGGTGAGCTGCAGCCGTGCCGCGCTCGGGAATCATTTGATTAGTAGATTTGACCCCCCAATCCAACCCTTTGATGCTGAGTGCCAAGCAGGGAGGCCAGTTTCAGGGCGGATACTCTAACCACAAGGCCACTGTCTGGTCCATCCATCCATGCTCAAGCACTCTCTATATATTTCTAATTCCTGCTCAGACACGCGGGTGACTTTGTAAAATCTGATCCATATAGTCAGTGTTTGTTTGTTTTGTGTTATATGAGTTTATTGTAAATCTCTCTGGATTAGAGCGTCTGTGAATACCTGAATTGTAAATGGTAAAAAGGGCTGTGTGGCTGTCAACAGTCTGTCTACACAGTATGTACATACTATACTGTATGTCCATACAAACCAAAACACAAAGACTACAATAACATAATAGTTTCTTAATACATCTATCCAATTTTAAAAATACACATTAACCACTTAGCCTATATATTGTATTTCGTTGTACATCGAAGAGCAAAAATAGCAGATCTTGTAAATCAGCTATTTTGACAGTTTAAATTCCCCAAATAAGACATTATTTGAATTCTTCTGAATTTGTCTTTGACTTTTCTTTCTTTTCTTTTTTCCTTCTTTTTTTTTCTTGGCCTATGATGACATGCCCAAAATAGAGACGCCAGGTTGAAGGTGTTTAAAATATCACAGTGAGTATGAGTCAGAGAAACAGATGCTCTTTGGTTTTCAGGATTAAAGCTCTCATGTCTCTCTCTGTTATTCCAAAGAATAAAGCCACAGGGCTTCGCCTCGGTGATAAAGTGTCAACCTATGTGTTGCCAACAAACGACTAAATTACCCATAATCCGGGCCAGCGTGGGCAGCAACGTGTGGATTGTGCAGTGACTGCAGTCATTTCCTCTGTAAATGTCTCTTTCATCGGTAAGCACAAGCGTCTTGCTTGGTATTATTCTGTCGCAAAGAAATTGAGACGCGAGAATGACAGCCAAACAATGGCGAGTGAGAGTTATCATTAACCTTTCTGAGAGGGACCTGAATACAATCCCATCATCGTTTTATCATCATTCATCTTCCCATTCATTGATTGAATGCCACCCAGGACAGCTGCCATGAATACAAATGGAGGAGCCGTAGTGTGTAGCAGTGGTAAGTGTGCCAGATCACTGTCATAGTGTGACAGCGTGCCCTTTAAACATGTCACATATTGAAATAAACACACTGACACATCACTAGCTTATCTAGCACACACAGTAGAATGTCATGTGCGCAAATAACCACTGTATTGCTCTCTCTCTCTCTCACACTCACACTCACACTCACACACACACACACACACACACACACACACACACACACACACACACACACACACACACAGAAACACACGCACATGTGTACTGTACATGTACAGTTGGAGGCCATCGATATTGTCCTTTTCTTTTTGCTGAGGTTTGCGTGATCTGCGCAAAAGGACAGTTAACCCATTTTGGGCGGGAACCCCTTTTGGTGTTTTAAACATTGTTATAATTTAGCTATTGAAAAATAGCAGATCTACAAGCTCATAGGCGCACTACGAGCTTGTAGGTCTGCTATTTTTGAAAAATCGTGAAAATATTTATTTCAGAAAACTGGAGGATTTAGAAGGATTTTTTAAAATTTTGAGGTCAGGCCTAAATGGGTCAAATGATAAGGGACAATATCGGTGGCACCCAACTGTATGCATACATGCAAGAAAGGATGCAGACACACACAGATAGGTGTGGTCAGTAGTTCTCTCTCTCACCTGGAAGAGGAAAGCATCCCCTACAGAGTTGCTGAGACAGAAAACAAAGTCCTTCTTAGGATGTTCCGGCACAGCCTGTACGATGCTATTTTCTGCCCACACTGCGTGCTTGGGAACACTGTTATGGTCAATGCCTGATCGACCGTCTGTCTCATAGAGGAACAGAGTGCAACCTGGAGACAAATTAGAAGAGAAAGGAGGGGTAGGAGAGGAGAGAGACGGAAATAAAACAGGTGCGAAAATAGCATCAATTGCTACACAGACTTGTGTTTTAAAAGACTAATTGAACTTAGAAGGTGTATGAGAGTGTGTGAAATTATTCCTTTATATTAGGCTACACCTCTACACCTTTTCAAATGTGTTTATGGCATGGCGGCTCTGTAGGAGGCAAGACGTCTAGAGACTGTCTGTCTGTTTCTAAGGGCATAATGTTGCAAATCACTGGACCAGTATACATCAATTTTGTTGTGCAACGCTGACAATAAGCCTTTTTTCCACATATGTTTTATATTTTTAGAAACATTTAACTTGGCCCACACTTAGGCTCTATGTAGCCTGAGTCCCGAGCCCGACGGCCTTTGCTGCGTGTCATTCCCATTGTCTCTCTTCAATAAATGTAATACTATCCAATGAAGGCAGAAAAAGCCCACAAAATATATACCAAAAAAAAGAGAGACATTTTATAATGTTAATGAATGGCAGTCGGATCAGGCTGAAACATTGCACAAAGTCACAGATGACATCACAGAATGGCCATATGAAGTCCAAGATCCAAGATGTCCAAGATGAGATATTCACCATATTAGCAGACAGTATAGAAACCAAGTGACTATGTTGTTTTCATTGTCACGGTGGGTGAGAAATATGACAGGCTTGGCTTGTGTAGTTCATCCTCAGCCTTAACAAACAGCACAAGGTCTGGAGGAACACAACGGGACTGATGTGATTATGCGTTTGAAGAATGAGAAGAGAGCGGAAAGGCAGACAGTGCAGGAATGCCAGCAGAGAAGCTGTTTTGTTTTCCACGCGTTTCAAGTGGGTGAGATCGCATTAGATGCGGGCACCGCAACAATATTAGATTGTGATGAATCGCAGCAGGAGGAAACATAAAGCTGAATAGATGAGGGTGAGAGGGTGACGGTAAGGGAGGGGCCGAGTCAAGGGCACAGGCTTGATGTGATTATAATAGAGTCTGGGGTCCATAGAAACAGGTGTGCAGGATGTCACAGACTGAAGGGTCATGCGGTGCGTGACCGAGATCAAAGTCGAGATAATGTATGCTGTTTAATCATCGCAGTGCTACAGTACAGAGTTATTTTCCTACAGAGTTATTATGCTTATTTATCCCTGGGTAATAGGATCCGTTGCCTCCATCATGTGGAAAGCACAATTAGCTCTACTTAACAGAAGAGAAAAAAAGGAAATCTAGAGGTGTGCAATCTGTGCATAGTTGGACCAAGTTTGTTTTAGTATCTTCAGTACCCACTGACCCACTGACATTTGCAGACAGATAGACATACACAATGCATGTCTGCTATTCCTTAAGTTGTATGGAAATCATAGGTGGAATTGACATGGCTCGGCTTGCAGACAGTCTGTTTACAATACATTATCAACAAAAAACACATTTTCAATGAGTCTTTGTTTTGACGTTTGACTATACATTCTTTAGTGTTTATGTACTGTATGTGTCACCTTTCAGAGAGACCCAGTAGTGTTTCCATTTGCGCCTGGTGGCAGGCTCCACCTTCTTGTTCTTTTTGTGAACCAGGAAGTTCTTCACAGCCAGAGCTCCCGCCTTCCTGACCGTGCCACCCTGGGTGCAGCCAATCAGGGTGTCTGACGGATAGGCGGTGCTCAAGGTTCCGCTGCTCCGCTCGTCGCTCAGAGCAGACCCCGCCTCCTCGATGCAGTCCCGCCTCCTTCGCGTCTGAAAGGAAGAGAGAGAGTAGAACGTCTGGTTATTCACAGCAGTGGTTCTCAAAGTAGGTTCACTTCTAGAGACCCCGCAGTGGCCCTTCAGGATTTCCAGGTGGTCTCCAGCCAACTGTTTATATAGCATCAAAATCTGTTTAACCACTACAGTATACAGTATCTGCCATTTGA